>NC_136611.1:34532735-35000235 GCF_933228915.1 Telmatherina bonti
CACTAACATTCTCCTTTCTTGCTCATCTCAACATCCATTCCAGTCTGACCCTCCACAACAATGACATGAGAAAAGACCTCCCGTTGCCTTGTGACCCTTAACTTCACCCCAACCTCCCTCTTTTCTTTTTTTTTCTACCTCTGCCAACAAAGAATGTTACTAAAGTAGGGAGGCACCCAGACAGCATTTCACTTCCAATCAGTCCATTTCCCATGCTTACATGCCAACATCAGCTCAGCTATCGGCACAATGAAGCTTTGGTTTCGGTTTTCTGTCTGACCAACACAACATGTCACATTTACCCTCTAACTCCCACCAGAAACTGAAAACTTCAGGTTAAAATCGCACGGTCTCATACGTCTTCACTGTGAGAGGTACATAAACCTGCATGTTTAGCAACTTAGCATTACAAATGAGAGTAGACCAGTTCTTCTGTCTTGTGGTTTTAATAAGGATATTCATTTATTCATTCATTATCCGTAGCGCTTAGTCCGGTTCAGGGTCGCGGGGGAGCTGGAGCGTCATTGGGCAACAGGTCGCCAGTCCATCGCAGGGCTTAAAAAAGGATAATATAACAAAATCTGAACATTATCACATGATTAAAACCCAATGTTCCTGGGAAAATGTTATTTATGACATGAGCTGATGGTTAAACTGTGAACTTCCTAGATCTCTATACTACTATAACTATAGTTCCCCAGTTAAGTAAAGGTATCGTCAAAGTCTTAAAAACGGGCCTAATGATGTGCACTGTTCAGCTGGAAAGACCCTCAAGCCCCCACATGAAGCATGTGGATAACCCAGATGATGGCAGCATGTGAAAAGATGCTACGGAGATTAAATGGTGATCATGAACAGGATGTTATGATGGAAAAATGGGATTATTCTGGTGAACATATGCACTGAATTGCCTACCATGTTTGCTCGCTTTCCTGCCATCTTATTTAATTATGTTTTATTTTTCCCTGTAACCTCCTTTTTTTGTTTGTTCTGTTCAGTATGTTTGTCTATTTTATATTTCTTGTTTACATGATGGAAAAAATAAAATAAAAAACTTTCAATCATTAAAAACAAAATCGATGTTCCTTCTACGTCTCTGGCTTCGATCTAACAGCAGAGTCCCAATGACGTACGGAAACTTAAACATAAAATGATACAGTTTAGCAAATAAAAGCTTACAGAACACAAAATCTTTTTAAAATATTATTTTATTTTTCCTTTTAACCAAATTATAAAATGTAAAATAATGAGTTTGACTCCAACAACGTCTGTTTCAGGGAAGACCTTGCAGGTTTCAGCAAGACGATGCTGGACCACATCCTGCATCCATCACAGCAGCATGGTGAGACGACCACATGCTTTAACCAAGGCCAGATTATCCAATGGGCATTATGACCACGGGCCCAGGGGCCCACACACACCTGGGGCCCATTTGGAGACTAGTGGGGCCCACACAGGCCAAACACCAGCAGTTTGGACATAAAACTAAATGTACATTAAAGCCAGATAGTTACACCACTGTGTCTGGTGTATTGCTACTGGTACCACTGGCTGAGAGATGTTAGAAATGTTATTTCACACTTTATCATTCACAATTTTCACAACGTTGAGCTGGGGAAGGGGTCCCATTGGACACTCTGGGCCCAGGGGCCTGTGCACTTTAAATCCGGCCCTGGCTTCATCCATCACAGCAGCATGGTGGAACAGGAGAAGAGTCCCAGGCTGTCTGTTCTCTGTCCATTACTGTAAAATAAACGCCTCGTATCTTGGTGAGACGATTAAAACCTTTGTTTGGTTTTGTTTCTATATTTTGTTTCTATATAAGTCACTTTTTTTTCCTTTTTTGGAGGCAATTTACTGTTTTCTTCCCAGCTGATGTTGAAGAGGCTCGATTTTAATTATTTAATTATTCATGCTTGAATCGTGAAAATGGACGAGATGCAACATTTAGCTAAGATGAGGACAACTGTCCAGAAAAGACGCGTTGCTTTTTATCTGTCCATCAAAGCCTCCTGATATCCTCACAGAGGACGTCCTCACGTCCGTCGGAGCAGACGGCAGCAGCGAATGCCTGGATGCAGCTGCTGCTTACAGAGGTGAGACACAGGTTAAATGAAATAAGAGGTTTGTGTTTGACAGCTCAGAGTGATAACTACAGCCCTGTGTGCCTCCTCCTCCTCCTCCTCCTCCTCCCCCTCCTCCTCCTCCTTGGAGGAGGAATTAGTGTGAATAATGGCAGATCCTGTAAGAGGATTCCTGAAGAGCAGCGGCCTTACATACATCTCTAAATCCCTGAGGTTTCTCATCCAGGGAGAAGTGCCATTGCCTTGCAGTAGGTCGCCAAAACAAATCTCTGTTGTCACTCCAGTAACTGTTTCTAATACCGGATTAGTACAGTCAAGTGATTTAAAGGCCATCTGAGGCTTGTCTTGCTCCCTGTCTTTGTGGGGTCCCTGTTCTGGTCCGACTCCTGTTTGGACCCATACTGGACTGGAATTTGCAGGATGCTTTATTGTCGTTATGTCTGAAATGCCCGAGGTGCATAAAAACAGCTGACTGGTTTTCTCTGTTAGGTCTGCAGACGTCAGGTCGCAGTCCCTTTCCTCCTCTGGCCTCTCGTCTCCTGTAATCTTGACGAGAGGCTAATAAGCCTAAAAGACAGGGGATCCAGCCGTAGCCCCCTGCTATCCTCCCAGAGGGGGCCCATGACCTTCCTAAACATCCTCTGTTAACCCTTCATCACCCACACCAAGACTGAAGTATGTCTGCTCAAATGCTCAAGTAATGAAAGGGATTTAAGGAGAGCTGGGTGAGCTCAAAGCCCCTTCCTCTGGGAATACTCAGAGGGCAAATATAAAAGTAAAAGATGACATTCCAGCTATGTTTTAAGATTGCGTCTGTCTGCCAGCTTAGCTCCAACATTACAACCAGGAATTCCCAGCAGGGGAGTGAAGTCAGACGAGACAGACATGTTTATGTCCTCCGGAGCAGCAAGTTTACTGTATTAAAGTGTTTTGTTGTGTAGAGAAGTCTTCTGTTTCGTTCAAAGCCAAAGGTAAAGGAGACATCTCACCAACAGGACAGACGTCAGTGAAATGAGACGAAGAACGGTCCGAAAGCAGCAAAATCGGAAGTGAAAGGTTCATCTGATCTGAGCTAGCATGCGACGGCTCAGAAACACCCAGAAATGATTGGATCAGTGGTTCTTCATCACTTCCTAACCAATCTGACTGGTTTTTATGGAGCGCTGCCCCACATGCCAGCAAGTCAATGACTGGTTGGCATCGGGCTGACTTCTGGACCACAGACACCTTCGTTCCCGTCTGAATCAGGCTTTTCAACAGGCAGCATCCTGATCAGCAGTCGCTTCCCTCCACAAACTCAGCTGAAAAATCAGCCCAGTCATGTGACAGGAAGTCAACGGTATAAATGTTTCTTATGGCAGAAAGATGTTTCTTTGAACTGGACCTTTCTGACAGGTCAGATGTCCTTCGTTGCCTTGAAGGAACAAATAAACATCTTTCTGTTAAACAGATTTTTGTTTCTCTGAACTGTGAAATCATGAACCGCTCTTGCTACATGTCGCAAAGAGAAACAGTACATTTTATTGCAGGAAAAAACACACACTAAACCAGTTTGTAAGTGTGTGTTTAGTGTGTGTAACATTCAGCTGGTTGCTGTGTGTTGCCTTAGTCATTATTTGATGCCGTCAGACAGAAACAGAAGCAGAAGATCTGTCTCTGAAATAGTTTTGAATCTTTTTAAAAGTAGAAAAACTGTAAAATCAGTGACTTATGTTCAGACTGAAGGTACAGCTCTGATCCGCTGTTTGCAGCTCATATTCTGCCTGCAACATACAGACTCATACTTTCTGATTGCATGGCTCCTCCAGGGAGATCCTGCATCGTGAAGCCTAGATATTTCCACTGCTTGGCAGGCAACATCATCTCATGTTGGCCAGATTCCAAAAGCTAAATCAGTTTCTCATATTAAATTCTGCTCCTTTGCCAGGTTCACTGTGACAGCTTGCTCTCAGATGAAATGGAAGCACGGCTATAAAAATAAAGGCAGAATATTAAATGTTGAAAGAGGAAAAGCTAAAACAAGGAAGCAGCTTTAATATGAGAACGGTTGGATTTCTGAGATGAAGCCAAAGCTGCTTCTCATGCTGGTTTGAGAGAAGAGCACCAGCATGTAAATGAGACGATCTGAAGCCAAAGGGTTGTTCTACTCAGCAGAGGTCGTTTCCCCAAATCTCACAAGGATCCCAGAAAAATGTTCCCAAAACAGCGACCTTCAATCCATAAAATGAGCCGTTCATTACTTCTAAATAAGATCTCCCAGTCTGGACTGGGTCTCCTCTGTTCGCTCCTCCACGCCTCAGGAGGCCAACAGCAGTGCTGAAGGTGTGGACGAGGAAGGACGGGTAGATGAGGATGACTGATACAGCTGAGAAAAAGTCCTGAGTAGGTCCTGGAGTTCCTCAGAGCTCTGTGCTTGGACCAGTACTTATGTATGTGTTATCAGACAGCGTGGGGTTACACTCTGCTGCAGGACCAGCGATAAAAACTGAACAATGCTCAATCTAAGATGGTCTGAAAGCGTAAAGGCCTGGATTAGTGATGGGAAACAATCAGAGGTCATAACGGCAGAGGTGAAGTGTCCATGCAGTCTGTAGCGATGTCTAAGATGGCTGGGAAGCAAGTCCATCCAGCAGTCTGCAAGGAGGGCTAGCGCCTGGAAGAGTGTGGTGAAAACTCGTATTGGCAGGTTGTTTCAGCAGCTTCAGTCCCCGGAATCGTGTGTTTTCTCCTTTCTCATGCTTAATGTGAGCTCCATCTGCAACATCTCTATATTTAAACATAATCTAGACTATCTTGAGATTGCTTGTTAACTTTATTATCGTTTTACTATCTGCTACCATAAACCTGGGTCTTCCAGCCCTAAGTCCGCCTCTAGATTACAGATAGATTGGAAAACATCAATGAAACCACTGATGTTAGACTGGAAAAACCGTCTCTGATCAGAGGAGATGGTTTCAGGTGTCACCAACTCTGGTCCTCGAGGGCTGTCGTCCAGCAGGTTTGAGTGTTTCCCCGCTGCAACACACTTGACCCAGATCAATAGCTGCATTTCAATTTCATTTTTGACTAAATAAAAGCGATATTTGTAAGTTCAGACAAACAACAATTGTGATTTGTGGCTGTTTCTATTGAACAGTGTCCAGCGCATCAGCCTCAAGTCTCAAGAGGGAAACGAGATTTTACAAAAATTGTGGCTTATGCGAAGTAGCGACGTAGCGTTATTTTGGGGTTTTCTATTTGTTGCAGAAAATTTGCTACGGCTTTTCTCCCCTCTTTTCTTTTCTAAAACTCTGAAATTCCCTGTTTGTTTCACACTGCACCATCTTTACTGGAACTGGTCATGACCTCCCCCCGCCACGTCCAGGGATACATAAATGTGAAAAGAGAATTTCCGTTACACTTCTCCGACATGTTTCCATGTCAAAATGTCTGAAAAACGACCTCATGAGAGCGTAAAAACTTTTAGCGATATTTGAGACTTTTTTTTCGAAACCTAGGTGTTTCCATTTGCATTTTTTATTGCGATATTTAGTTTTTGTCCAGTTCTAGTTGTAATGAAAACACACTAAGAGGCTCATTAACTAGCAGGTGCAGAAGATGACAACAAGTTGTTGGAGAACATTCTCCATTTGAATCAAGTGTGTTGTAGCAGATAAACCCTAAACCCTGCAGGATGGTAGCCCTTGAGGGCCGGAGTGGGAGACCCCTGATCTACGATGACTCCCGGACTCACCAAACCGTCTCACACACTAGACCAGAACAGTTTCGGTCATGCTGGTAAATTAAGTTGAACAGTTAACAGATTGATTAGGTGAGTCGGTGACATCACGTAACAACCGCTAACATGCGAATCTTCCTGCCACACAGAGGCCACGGCTCCTCGTTGTCATGCTTTCTGTTGCCACGGCAGCAGAGGAGGTGGCTGGATGTGCTGTTCACCAGTAATGGACAGGCGACCCGTCCAGGTGTACCTGCCTCTCATCTGATGACAGCTGGGATAACCTCTGGCTTCCCGCAACCCTTAATCTGACCAGAAATGTTCAGGAGTCATGAACAGAAACTTTATGTGTGTGTGTGTGTGTGTGTGTGTAAAAACATGACAGTGCTCTGTCTCCTTTTCTTTTCAATGAGCTCAGAGAAGCTTCCAGATGTTTCGACGCTCCTCCCAGCACGTACAGACCTCCTGTTATGAGCACAGCAGCAGAGACATGACGGGCCTCTCTAAGTCTGTCAGATGCTGTCATCTCATTAATCCACCAGGGGGCGCTGAGGATGCAAAGAACAGCAGGCTGTGACTGCTGTAGCTGGCCAGCAGGTGGCGATGCTGCAGTGACGTTTTCCTCTGGTTTTCCCTGCAGTAAGCCAACATCTGTGGGGATCTGCAGAGAACAGGATGCTCGAGACTCTCAGAGGCTCATTACTGTCACGGGGGAGGCGGATGTTCATAAAACTGTTGACTGCTGTGAAAGTTTCCCTCAACATAAGGATCATTATTTGTCACACATGTTTTAGAAGCTGTAAGGAGGAAAACAGACTTAATGCAGAGAAAGATCATCTTTAAATTAAAGTTAAGCATAAAAAAAGAATTAAAATGTTGAAAAGTTATAAGAGAAGTTAAATTACGTCACACTGAATATCTTGTAAGTTTTTAGATGCAAATTAATTTGAAAAAAAGGGAAAGTTTCTGCAATAAGGTCCTCTTACCTGCAGGAGTGTCAGTAACGCTGGGGCAGAAGAGACTATAGTCAAACTGGCAGTGCTGCAAACACAGTTTGACACATATGCTGGTGTTTGTGCAGCAGCTTGCTTGGTGGAGCTTTTAACATGTGGCAGAGCACACCAGGCCAAGGTGTAGGTCATGCCACTGGTTATGACGGCACTCAGAGGGACAAACAATTAAAGTCAAAATAAAGGTAAGGCCGTCACACAAAAAGCACCAAAACTTCAAGAAATCATGAATTTGCCTTTTAATTAGTGTGTGCACGCATTGCACATCCCCCTCACCCCAGTCTTTTGAGAGTGGCGCTGCAGGACTCTTGTCGAGCTGTGTGTTGTCTCACGGTGACTGTTGGCACATCTGGCTGAGGACAGATTGACCAACAGAAATCTGTTTTGGTCGCACAGCTGTAGCCAGACACACAGCACCTGATTTCATTTAAATCTTTCACAGTAAAAACAAAACCATCAACAGAAATCAAGGTAAACATTAAGCAAGTCTCTTTCCTGTTTGGCAATAACATCACGTTTTTTCCCTTTCTAATGGATTTGTGAGGGAAATGCGTTTGTGGGATGAGCAATAGATGTCAGGATGAGGGTTTTCTCCATCTTGCCACATCCTCTCTGCCACTTGCTGTGTTTCCATCACTGGTTTTCACAAGATAAAAAAGATAATTGTAAAGGTGTTTCGTTTGGCGCATGAGTCGCAGTCGTCAGGCAGACAGAATGGTTATGAACAGAATCGGTGATAAAGGGCAGCCTTGGCGAAGTCCAACCCTCACTGGAAATTATTCTGACTTACTGCAATGTGGACCAAGCTCTGACACCTGTCGTACAGGGACCGGCAGCTCATACAAGGGGATCCAGTACCCCCAGGGGGGGCACGGTCGAACACCTTCTCCAGGTCCACAAAGCACATGTAGACTGGTTGGGCAAACTCCCATGCCCCCTTCAGGATCCCAAATAAAGTATAGAGCTGGTCCACTGTTCCGCAACCAGGACGAAAACCACACTGCTCCTCCTCAATCCGAGATTCGACTATCCGGTGGACCCTCCTCTCCAGGACCCCTGAATAGACCTTACCAGGGAGGCTGAGGCGTGATTCCCCTGTAATTGGAACACACCCTCCGGTCCCCCTTCTTAAAAAGGGGGACCACCACCCCAGTCTGCCAATCCAGCGGCATTGTCCCCGATGTCCATGTGATGCTGCAGAGGCGTGTCAGCCAGGACAACCCCACAGCATCCAGAGCCTTAAGGATCTCCGGGCGGATCTCATCCACCCCCGGGGCCTTGCCGCCAAGGAGCTTTTTATCCACCTCAGCGACTTCAGCCCCAGAGATAGGAGAGTCCAAACTGACCAAAAATAAGTCCAAAAAGTCCAAAGTCCAAAATAAGACTTTATAACGACCTCTCCTCACCTGTCACCTTTTAAAACTCTTAGTTAATTCTGCTTCACTTTATCAGTCAGTCTCTCACATGTGGCTCTCTGACCTGAGATTTCGAGCCGCAGCTGCATCATTCCAATTTTCTTCCTAAACAGCATTTTCTTCAAAGCGAACTGGAAACTTTTCATATGCTCTATGTCGTCTCCATTTATTCTTCACCAGAAACTCATGTGCTGATATTTACACTAAAACGTCTCCCAATTCATCTCTTTACTGTGATTCCAAAATAGACCTGGTGGCTGCAGAGGTTTATTCGCATCATTGTGGGTCTGTCATTATGTAGCAGAGACCCAAAAGTAGGCACAAGACTGACAGGGTTAAGTAATACTTTGAGTTTACTCTGTGAGATTTCTGTTTTTAAAACATGCAGTGTGCAGATGAGTCCTAATCTTACCAGTTTTACAGATATTCAACTGATAATACATGCTAATTTTAACCATCTGGGATCACTGCAATACTTTTGTAATGCGGTTTCCTTGAGGACCCGGAAGTTCAGCCACACACACACACACACACAGCAATGAAGGTCTTAAAGTAAGGTTTATGTCTTCCAGCAGGAAGTGGCGGTCGGCTCCTGAAAAGCTGTTGGAATCCAGAATCCAGAGTTGTGGTAGTTACGCAGGTACGGGTCATGAGAGGCAGACGTCAGACTACTTATCCAGTGGAGAAGTCAAGAATGCTTGGCCATTTGTAGCAGGGGTCCAAGTCCCAGCAAAACACAAGACAAGAAGGACAAAATAAATCTGGTAGACAAGAGGGAGTTGATAACAGGAATCCGAGGCCTTGTTCACACATAACCGGGTTTTTGTAAAACCAAATATCTTCGCCCCTCAAGCCAGTAAAAAAAAAAAAAAAAAAAAAGAGTCCACAGGACCTCATTTTTCAAAAACAAATATATCCACATAACTGCGTTGTTAACCAAATTCATAAGCATATCAAACCTGAAGGCAGTGGTAGCACAATCTTATTCAATCAGAGTAACCTTCCATCTCACGACATCACTTCCACAGAACACAAAACATGCCTCTCTAACGTGATCTGGTTTGGTGGGGGAAAATAATTGTCCTTAACGTCGTCCTTTACCGTTGCTCATTCATGCGGAGCGGTATTTGAGATTGTGAAAACAAACAAACAAACACAGGCACCTAGACAACAGATTACACCATCACAGTTTCGAGGATGTCCATGCTTTTGGAAATGTAAAAGAATTAATGTGTTCAGTAAGCGGCGCACCTACGGTTTTATTTTGAAAAGACCAGACAGGAAGTCTGCACTGTGACGGTGCTGACTAATAATAAAATATGGCGGCTGCAGCAGTTCCGCAGAACGTCTTCGTGTTTTATATATTATAAAAGTATAGGCCCATGAACAAGACCCTCGGTCCCATAAACAAAGGTCACACATGTGACGTCGTGGCATTTTCTGTCGCAGATGGTGACGTTTAAAAACCTGAAACCCTGGTTATATATGTCCACATGCAGACGTCCAAACGGAGTAGTCACACATCTTCACTGTGGTCGGAGGTTTTTAAAACCATCGTTTTTTAGTGCATAAATCTGCATTTTGGTGTGGACGACAGGCCAAACCGAAGAAAAAAATCCTCGTTTTGTGAGATACCTGCTAAGTGTGGACAAGGCCTGAGAAAAGTCTGAATGCTGGAAATCAACATGAGAAACTGATGATCAACTGGCAGGGAAACAGAAACAGGAGAGAGTTTCAGTCTTTCAGGAAGCAGGTGAAGATGAGGAGCAATCAGGAAGCTCAGGTGGAGCAGATGAGCCTGATGAGGTGGTGGAAATTCACCATCAAGACACTTTTTACACTTTTAGAAACTCTTTCGAAAGATTTCCATGGAATGTTTCTTTTACTAAAACCAGGAAACATACGCATTCTACTGTTGTCTGTTATCTGAGTAGAACCAGCCACCAGCTTACTGCCTCGTTCACACCGCTTTATCTCTATCATTTCTAGTGAACTGTAACCAGTAGCCAGGATGAGTCACGTGGTTTTTTTCCCTGATAAGATCTGGTTTTTCTTTATATTTCAAAACATCTTGAAGGGTGTGAACTGTGATTATTGCAGTGATCTGACAGAAGGCTTTTTTCTAAGTTGTCCCTGAGTGAACTGCAGTGATCCAAACAAGCAACATGATGCCACACACCCACAACTTTTTGTTTACTAAACATGAAGGTTAACTGGTGCAGAAACTTCACATTCTTAGAGAGTTGTATAATCATTAGAATATGTCATTTATTTGGGTACCTGTCAATCAAAAGGACACGCCCCTAAATATGCCGAATTTTGAGATCAAATTACTTTTAAACGGGCAAGTTAGAAAAAATTCACTCCCCCCACAGTTGTCATGAAGGTAAACCTGACCTATTAAACCGAATAAGGATTTTTGAACCAGGCTGTAAACATGTTTATTTCTGCTGTGAAGTTGGTCTTTTTAACATGGGAGTCTATGGAGATTCGCTCTGCTTTGCAGCCCCTAGTGGATGAAGGGAGAACTGCAGTTTTGGCACTTCCTCATAGGCTTCACTGTTAACTGTTACACTGGGTCGCTCTGAGGAGGTCGCTGTAGCAGAAGGATTTCACATCACAGCTGTCAAAGAACAGGAAATTTCATATCACCGTATTAGAAAATGTAGACTAGCTCCATTACGTTTAGTGTTATTTATTTCCATGTGAGGAGATAAATGCTCCAGAACTTGTCTCTAAACCCAGCTGATCATTTATCATGGTTAATTTGGCATTTTCCACCGTCTGAAGGGGGGGTAGGTTCTCTGAAACAGTATCAATGAAGCTACAGTTGCAATACGGAAAGACAGCATAACTTATTTCTTCATATTGAAAGTCCCATTCATTCATTTATCATCGGAACCGTCTAGTCCGTTGAAGGGTCGTGGAGAAGCTGGAGCCTATCCCAGCAGTCTTCGGGTGAAAAGCAGAGTACACCCTGGACAGCTCACCAGTCCATCACAGGGTTGAAAGTCCCGTATTATACATTTTTTCAACAATTGCATCTGGGTGTCAGAAGTCCAACAACATTGTTTTCAAAGTGTTTTTCCCCAATTTCAGACAATCCAAATGTGTCTTTATGGAACTCCACTGAGAACAGGCTGTTTCTGTGTCTAAAACTTTAAATGCTGATGAGTGATACCCACTCCATGCCCCAGGGTCCACTCCATGGCCCCCTGAGATGATGTTGCTTTCGCTGGGAGGTTAGGGGGTTGGGCTCAACTACTGAATGAATTATTTTATTACAGTGTCATGCATACAGGTGCCCAGCCCATATGGGCTTATATGACACTATGAACATTTGAAGGAAGATGATACATAATACATCTTTAACACAAAAGGATCACATCATGAAGACATCAGTAACATCACGGAGACATCATGAAGACATCAGGAACATCACGGAGACATCATGAAGACATCAGGAACATCACGGAGACATGAAGACATCAGGAACATCACGGAGACATCATGAAGACATCAGGAACATCACAGAGACATTATGAAGACATCAGGAACATCACAAAGACATTATGAAGACATCAGGAACATCACGGAGACATGAAGACATCAGGAACATCACGGAGATATCATGAAGACATCAGGAACATCACGGAGACATTATGAAGACATCAGGAACATCACGGAGACATGAAGACATCAGGAACATCACGGAGACATTTTGAAGACATCAGGAACATCACGGAGACATTATGAAGACATCAGGAACATCACAGAGACATTTTGAAGACATCAGGAACATCATGGAGACAATATGAAGACATCAGGAACATCATAGAGACATTATGAAGACATCGGGAACATCATGGAGACATTATGAAGACATCAGGAACATCATGGAGACATTATGAAGACATCAGGAACATCACAGAGACATTATGAAGACATCAGGAACATCACAGAGACATTATGAAGACATCAGGAACATCATGGAGACATTATGAAGACATCAGGAACATAATGGAGACATTATGAAGACATCAGGAACATCATGGAGACATTATGAAGACATCAGGAACATCACAGAGACATTATGAAGACATCAGGAACATCACAGAGACATTATGAAGACATCAGGAACATCATGGAGACATTATGAAGACATCAAGAACATCACAGAGACATTATGAAGACATCAGGAACATCACGGAGACATTATGAAGACATCAGGAACATCACAGAGACATTTTGAAGACATCAGGAACATCATGGAGACAATATGAAGACATCAGGAACATCATAGAGACATTATGAAGACATCGGGAACATCATGGAGACATTATGAAGACATCAGGAACATCATGGAGACATTATGAAGACATCAGGAACATAACGGAGACATCATGAAGACATCAGGAACATCACGGAGACATTATGAAGACATCAGGAACATCACAGAGACATTATGAAGACATCAGGAACATCACAGAGACATTATGAAGACATCAGGAACATCATGGAGACATTATGAAGACATCAGGAACATAATGGAGACATTATGAAGACATCAGGAACATCATGGAGACATTATGAAGACATCAGGAACATCACAGAGACATTATGAAGACATCAGGAACATCACAGAGACATTATGAAGACATCAGGAACATCATGGAGACATTATGAAGACATCAAGAACATCACGGAGACATTATGAAGACATCAGGAACATCATGGAGACATTATGAAGACATTAGGAACATCACAGAGACATTATGAAGACATCAGGAACATCATGGAGACATTATGAAGACATCAAGAACATCACGGAGACATTATGAAGACATCAGGAACATCATGGAGACATTATGAAGACATTAGGAACATCACAGAGACATTATGAAGACATCAGGAACATCATGGAGACATTATGAAGACATCAGGAACATCATGGAGACATCATGAAGACATCAGGAACATCATGGAGACATGAAGACATCAGGAACATCACGGAGACATCATGAAGACATCAGGGACATCACGGAGACATCATGAAGACATCAGGAACATCACGGAGACATTATTAAGACACCAGGAACATCACGGAGACATGAAGACATCAGGAACATCACGGAGACATCATGAAGACATCAGGAACATCACGGAGACATTATGAAGACATCAGGAACATCACGGAGACATGAAGACATCAGGAACATCACGGAGACATCATGAAGACATCAGGAACATCACAGAGACATTATGAAGACATCAGGAACATCACAAAGACATTATGAAGACATCAGGAACATCACGGAGACATGAAGACATCAGGAACATCACGGAGATATCATGAAGACATCAGGAACATCACGGAGACATTAGGAATACATCAGGAACATCACAGAGACATTATGAAGACATCAGGAACATCATGGAGACATTATGAAGACATCAAGAACATCACGGAGACATTATGAAGACATCAGGAACATCATGGAGACATTATGAAGACATTAGGAACATCACAGAGACATTATGAAGACATCAGGAACATCATGGAGACATTATGAAGACATCAGGAACATCATGGAGACATCATGAAGACATCAGGAACATCATGGAGACATTATGAAGACATCAGGAACATCATGGAGACATGAAGACATCAGGAACATCACGGAGACATCATGAAGACATCAGGGACATCACGGAGACATCATGAAGACATCAGGAAGATCACGGAGACATTATTAAGACACCAGGAAGATCACGGAGACATGAAGACATCAGGAACATCACGGAGACATCATGAAGACATCAGGAACATCACGGAGACATTATGAAGACATCAGGAACATCACGGAGACATCATGAAGACATCAGGAACATCACAGAGACATTATGAAGACATCAGGAACATCACAAAGACATTATGAAGACATCAGGAACATCACGGAGACATGAAGACATCAGGAACATCACGGAGATATCATGAAGACATCAGGAACATCACGGAGACATTATGAAGACATCAGGAACATCACGGAGACATGAAGACATCAGGAACATCACGGAGACATTTTGAAGACATCAGGAACATCACGGAGACATTATGAAGACATCAGGAACATCACAGAGACATTTTGAAGACATCAGGAACATCATGGAGACAATATGAAGACATCAGGAACATCATAGAGACATTATGAAGACATCGGGAACATCATGGAGACATTATGAAGACATCAGGAACATCATGGACACATTATGAAGACATCAGGAACATAACGGAGACATCATGAAGACATCAGGAACATCACGGAGACATTATGAAGACATCAGGAACATCACAGAGACATTATGAAGACATCAGGAACATCACAGAGACATTATGAAGACATCAGGAACATCATGGAGACATTATGAAGACATCAGGAACATCACAGAGACATTATGAAGACATCAGGAACATCATGGAGACATTATGAAGACATCAGGAACATAATGGAGACATTATAAAGACATCAGGAACATCATGGAGACATTATGAAGACATCAGGAACATCACGGAGACATTATGAAGACATCAGGAACATCATGGAGACATTAGGAAGACGTCAGGAACATCATGGAGACATTAGGAATACATCAGGAACATCACAGAGACATTATGAAGACATCAGGAACATCATGGAGACATTATGAAGACATCAAGAACATCACGGAGACATTATGAAGACATCAGGAACATCATGGAGACATTATGAAGACATTAGGAACATCACAGAGACATTATGAAGACATCAGGAACATCATGGAGACATTATGAAGACATCAGGAACATCATGGAGACATCATGAAGACATCAGGAACATCATGGAGACATTATGAAGACATCAGGAACATCATGGAGACATGAAGACATCAGGAACATCACGGAGACATCATGAAGACATCAGGGACATCACGGAGACATCATGAAGACATCAGGAAGATCACGGAGACATTATTAAGACACCAGGAACATCACGGAGACATGAAGACATCAGGAACATCACGGAGACATCATGAAGACATCAGGAACATCACGGAGACATTATTAAGACATCAGGAACATCACGGAGACATGAAGACATCAGGAACATCACGGAGACATCATGAAGACATCAGGAACATCACAGAGACATTATGAAGACATCAGGAACATCACAAAGACATTATGAAGACATTAGGAACATCACGGAGACATGAAGACATCAGGAACATCACGGAGATATCATGAAGACATCAGGAACATCACGGAGATATTATGAAGACATCAGGAACATCACGGAGACATGAAGACATCAGGAACATCACGGAGACATTTTGAAGACATCAGGAACATCACGGAGACATTATGAAGACATCAGGAACATCACAGAGACATTTTGAAGACATCAGGAACATCATGGAGACAATATGAAGACATCAGGAACATCATAGAGACATTATGAAGACATCGGGAACATCATGGAGACATTATGAAGACATCAGGAACATCATGGAGACATTATGAAGACATCAGGAACATAACGGAGACATCATGAAGACATCAGGAACATCACGGAGACATTATGAAGACATCAGGAACATCACAGAGACATTATGAAGACATCAGGAACATCACAGAGACATTATGAAGACATCAGGAACATCATGGAGACATTATGAAGACATCAGGAACATAATGGAGACATTATAAAGACATCAGGAACATCATGGAGACATTATGAAGACATCAGGAACATCACAGAGACATTATGAAGACATCAGGAACATCACGGAGACATTATGAAGACATCAGGAACATCATGGAGACATTAGGAAGACGTCAGGAACATCATGGAGACATTAGGAATACATCAGGAACATCACAGAGACATTATGAAGACATCAGGAACATCATGGAGACATTATGAAGACATCAAGAACATCACGGAGACATTATGAAGACATCAGGAACATCATGGAGACCTTATGAAGACATTAGGAACATCACAGAGACATTATGAAGACATCAGGAACATCATGGAGACATTATGAAGACATCAGGAACATCATGGAGACATCATGAAGACATCAGGAACATCATGGAGACATTATGAAGACATCAGGAACATCATGGAGACATGAAGACATCAGGAACATCATGGAGACATTATGAAGACATAAGGAACAACATGGAGCCATTATGAAGACATCAGGAACATCATGGAGACATCATGAAGACATCAGGAACATCATGGAGACATGAAGACATCAGGAACATCATGGAGACATTATGAAGACATAAGGAACATCATGGAGACATTATGAAGACATCAGGAACATCACGGAGACATTATGAAGACATCAAGAACATCATGAAGACATGAAGACATCAGGAACATCATGGAGATATTATGAAGACATCAGGAACATCACAGACACATGAAGACATCGGGAACATCACGGAGACATTATGAAGACATCAGGAACATCATGGAGACATGAAGACATCAGGAACATCATGGAGACATTATGAAGACATCAGGAACATCACAGAGACATTATGAAGACATCAGGAACATCATGGAGACATTATGAAGACATCAGGAACATCACAGAGACATTATGAAGAAATCAGGAACATCATGGAGACATTAAGACAACAGGAACATCATGGAGACATTATGAAGACATCAAGAACATCACAGAGACATTATGAAGACATCAGGAACATCATGGAGACATTATGAAGACATCAGGAACATCATGGAGACATTATGAAGACATCAGGAACATCACAGAGACATTATGAAGACATCAGGAACATCATGGAGACATTATGAAGACATCAGGAATTTCATGGAGACATTATGAAGACATAAGGAACATCATGGAGACATTATGAAGACATCAGGAATATCATGGAGACATTATGAAGACATCAGGAACATCACAGAGACATTATGAAGACATCAGGAACATCACAGAGACATTATGAAGACATCAGGAACATCATGGAGACATTATGAAGACATCAGGAACATCACAGAGACATTATGAAGACATCAGGAACATCATGGAGACATCATGAAGACATCAGGAACATTGTGGAGACATTATGAAGACATCAGGAACATCACAGAGACATTATGAAGACATAAGGAACATCACGGAGACATTATGAAGACATCAGGAACATCATGGAGACATTAGGAAGACATCAGGAACATCACGGAGACATTCTGAAGACATCAGGAACATCATGGAAACATTATGAAGACATCAGGAACATCATGGAGACATTATGAAGACATCAGGAACATCACGGAGACATTATGAAGACATCAGGAACATCATGGAGACATTATAAAGACATCAGGAACATCATGGAGACATAATGAAGACATCAGGAACATCATGGAGACATTATGAAGACATCAGGAACATCATGGAGACATTATAAAGACATCAGGAACATCACGGACACATGAAGACATCAGGAACATCACGGAGACATTATGAAGACATCAGGAACATCATGGAGACATGAAGACATCAGGAACATCATGGAGACATGAAGACATCAGGAACATCATGGAGACATTATGAAGACATCAGGAACCTCACAGAGACATTATGAAGACATCAGGAACATCATGGAGACATTATGAAGACATCAGGAACATCACAGAGACATTATGAAGAAATCAGGAACATCATGGAGACATTAAGACAACAGGAACATCATGGAGACATTATGAAGGCATCAAGAACATCACAGAGACATTATGAAGACATCAGGAACATCATGGAGACATTATGAAGACATCAGGAATTTCATGGAGACATTATGAAGACATCAGGAACATCATGGAGACATTATGAAGACATCACGAATATCATGGAGACATTATGAAGACATCAGGAACATCACAGAGACATTATGAAGACATCAGGAACATCATGGAGACATTATGAAGACATCAGGAACATCATGGAGACATTATGAAGACATCAGGAACATTTCAGAGACATTATGAAGACATGAGGAACATCATGGAGACATTATGAAGACATCAGGAACATCATGGAGACATCATGAAGACATCAGGAACATCATGGAGACATTATGAAGACATCAGGAACATCACAGAGACATTATGAAGACATCAGGAACATCACGGAGACATTATGAAGACATCAGGAAAATCATGGAGACTTTAGGAAGACATCAGGAACATCACGGAGACATTCTGAAGACATCAGGAACATCATGGAGACATTAGGAAGACATCAGGAACATCATGGAGACATTAGGAAGACATCAGGAACATCATGGAGACATTAGGAAGACATCAGGAACATGACAGAGACATTATGAAGACATCAAGAACATCATGGAGACATTATGGAAACATCAGGAACATCATGGAGACATTATGAAGACATCAGGAACATCATGGAGACATTATGAAGACATCAGGAACATCACGGACACATGAAGACATCAGGAACATCACGGAGACATTATGAAGACATCAGGAACATCAGGGAGACATGAAGACATCAGAAACATCATGGAGACATTATGAAGACATCAGCAACATCACAGAGACATTAAGAAGACATCAGGAACATCATGGAGACATTATGAAGACATCAGGAACATCACAGAGACATTATGAAGACATCAGGAACATCACGGAGACATTATGAAGACATCAGGAACATCATGGAGACATTAGGAAGACGTCAGGAACATCACGGAGACATTAGGAATACATCAGGAACATCACAGAGACATTATGAAGACATCAGGAACATCATGGAGACATTATGAAGACATCAAGAACATCACGGAGACATTATGAAGACATCAGGAACATCATGGAGACATTATGAAGACATTAGGAACATCACAGAGACATTATGAAGACATCAGGAACATCATGGAGACATTATGAAGACATCAGGAACATCATGGAGACATCATGAAGACATCAGGAACATCATGGAGACATTATGAAGACATCAGGAACATCATGGAGACATGAAGACATCAGGAACATCATGGAGACATTATGAAGACATAAGGAACAACATGGAGCCATTATGAAGACATCAGGAACATCATGGAGACATCATGAAGACATCAGGAACATCATGGAGACATGAAGACATCAGGAACATCATGGAGACATTATGAAGACATAAGGAACATCATGGAGACATTATGAAGACATCAGGAACATCACGGAGACATTATGAAGACATCAAGAACATCATGAAGACATGAAGACATCAGGAACATCATGGAGATATTATGAAGACATCAGGAACATCACAGACACATGAAGACATCGGGAACATCACGGAGACATTATGAAGACATCAGGAACATCATGGAGACATGAAGACATCAGGAACATCATGGAGACATTATGAAGACATCAGGAACATCACAGAGACATTATGAAGACATCAGGAACATCATGGAGACATTATGAAGACATCAGGAACATCACAGAGACATTATGAAGAAATCAGGAACATCATGGAGACATTAAGACAACAGGAACATCATGGAGACATTATGAAGACATCAAGAACATCACAGAGACATTATGAAGACATCAGGAACATCATGGAGACATTATGAAGACATCAGGAACATCATGGAGACATTATGAAGACATCAGGAACATCACAGAGACATTATGAAGACATCAGGAACATCATGGAGACATTATGAAGACATCAGGAATTTCATGGAGACATTATGAAGACATAAGGAACATCATGGAGACATTATGAAGACATCAGGAATATCATGGAGACATTATGAAGACATCAGGAACATCACAGAGACATTATGAAGACATCAGGAACATCACAGAGACATTATGAAGACATCAGGAACATCATGGAGACATTATGAAGACATCAGGAACATCACAGAGACATTATGAAGACATCAGGAACATCATGGAGACATTATGAAGACATCAGGAACATCATGGAGACATCATGAAGACATCAGGAACATTGTGGAGACATTATGAAGACATCAGGAACATCACAGAGATATTATGAAGACATAAGGAACATCACGGAGACATTATGAAGACATCAGGAACATCATGGAGACATTAGGAAGACATCAGGAACATCACGGAGACATTCTGAAGACATCAGGAACATCATGGAGACATTATGAAGACATCAGGAACATCATGGAGACATTATGAAGACATCAGGAACATCACGGAGACATTATGAAGACATCAGGAACATCATGGAGACATTATAAAGACATCAGGAACATCATGGAGACATAATGAAGACATCAGGAACATCATGGAGACATTATGAAGACATCAGGAACATCATGGAGACATTATAAAGACATCAGGAACATCACGGACACATGAAGACATCAGGAACATCACGGAGACATTCTGAAGACATCAGGAACATCATGGAGACATGAAGACATCAGGAACATCATGGAGACATGAAGACATCAGGAACATCATGGAGACATTATGAAGACATCAGGAACCTCACAGAGACATTATGAAGACATCAGGAACATCATGGAGACATTATGAAGACATCAGGAACATCACAGAGACATTATGAAGAAATCAGGAACATCATGGAGACATTAAGACAACAGGAACATCATGGAGACATTATGAAGGCATCAAGAAAATCACAGAGACATTATGAAGACATCAGGAACATCATGGAGACATTATGAAGACATCAGGAATTTCATGGAGACATTATGAAGACATCAGGAACATCATGGAGACATTATGAAGACATCACGAATATCATGGAGACATTATGAAGACATCAGGAACATCACAGAGACATTATGAAGACATCAGGAACATCATGGAGACATTATGAAGACATCAGGAACATCATGGAGACATTATGAAGACATCAGGAACATTTCAGAGACATTATGAAGACATGAGGAACATCATGGAGACATTATGAAGACATCAGGAACATCATGGAGACATCATGAAGACATCAGGAACATCATGGAGACATTATGAAGACATCAGGAACATCACAGAGACATTATGAGACATCAGGAACATCACGGAGACATTATGAAGACATCAGGAAAATCATGGAGACATTAGGAAGACATCAGGAACATCACGGAGACATTCTGAAGACATCAGGAACATCATGGAGACATTAGGAAGACATCAGGAACATCATGGAGACATTAGGAAGACATCAGGAACATCATGGAGACATTAGGAAGACATCAGGAACATGACAGAGACATTATGAAGACATCAGGAACATCATGGAGACATTATGGAAACATCAGGAACATCATGGAGACATTATGAAGACATCAGGAACATCATGGAGACATTATGAAGACATCAGGAACATCACGGACACATGAAGACATCAGGAACATCACGGAGACATTATGAAGACATCAGGAACATCAGGGAGACATGAAGACATCAGAAACATCATGGAGACATTATGAAGACATCAGCAACATCACAGAGACATTAAGAAGACATCAGGAACATCATGGAGACATTATGAAGACATCAGGAACATCACAGAGACATTATGAAGACATCAGGAACATCATGGAGACATTAAGACAACAGGAACATCATGGAGACATTATGAAGACATCAAGAACATCACAGAGACATTATGAAGACATCAGGAACATCATGGAGACATTATGAAGACATCAGGTACATCATGGAGACATTATGAAGACATCAGGAACATCACGGAGACATTATGAAGACATCAGGAATTCCATGGAGACATTATGAAGACATCAGGAACATCATGGAGACATTACGAAGACATCAGGAATATCATGGAGACATTATGAAGACATCAGGAACATCACAGAGACATTGTGAAGACATCAGGAACATCATGGAGACATTATGAAGACATCAGGAACATTTCAGAGACATTATGAAGACATCAGGAACATCATGGAGACATTATGAAGACATCAGGAACATCATGGAGACATCATGAAGACATCAGGAACATCATGGAGACATTATGAAGACATCAGGAACATCACAGAGATATTATGAAGACATCAGGAACATCACTGAGACATTATGAAGACTTCAGGAACATCATGGAGACATTAGGAAGACATCAGGAACATCACGGAGACATTCTGAAGACATCAGGAACATCATGGAGACATTAGGAAGACATCAGGAACATCATGGAGACATTAGGAAGACATCAGGAACATCATGGAGACATTAGGAAGACATCAGGAACATCACAGAGACATTATGAAGACATCAGTAACATCATGGAGACATTATGAAGACATCAGGAACATCACGGAGACATTATGAAGACATCAGGAACATCATGGAGACATTATGAGGACATCAGAAACATTTCAGAGACATTATGAAGACATCAGGAACATCATGGAGACATTATGAAGACATCAGGAACATCATGGAGACATCATGAAGACATCAGGAACATCATGGAGACATTAGGAAGACATCAGGAACATCACACAGACATTATGAAGACATCAGGAACATCATGGAGACATTAGGAAGACATCAGGAACATCATGGAGACATTAGGAAGACATCAAGAACATCACAGAGACATTCTGAAGACATCAGGAACATCATGGAGACATTAGGAAGACATCAGGAACATCATGGAGACATTAGGAAGACATCAGGAACATCACAGAGACATTATGAAGACATCAGGAACATCATGGAGACATTATGAAGACATCAGGAACATCACGGAGACATTATGAAGACATCAGGAACATCATGGAGACATTATGAGGACATCAAGAACATCATGGAGACATGAAAACATCAGGAACATCATGGAGAAATTATGAAGGCATCAGGAACATCACAGAGACATTATGAAGACATCAGGAATATCATGGAGACATTATGAAGACATCAGGAACATCACAGAGATATTATGAAGACATCAGGAACATCATGGAGACATTATGAAGACATCAGGAACATCATGGAGACATTATGAAGACATCAGGAACATCACAGAGACATTATGAAGACATCAGGAACATCACGGAGACATTATGAAGACATCAGGAACATCACGGAGACATTAGGAAGACATCAGGAACATCACGGAGACATTCTGAAGACATCAGGAACATCACGGAGACATTATGAAGACATCAGGAACATCATGGAGACATTATGAAGACATCAGGAAAATCACGGAGACATTATGAAGACATCAGGAACATCATGGAGACATTATAAAGACATCAGGAACATCATGGAGACATCATGAAGACATCAGGAACATCATGGAGACATTATGAAGACATCAGGAACATCACAGAGACATTATGAAGACATCAGGAACATCACGGAGACATTATGAAGACATCAGGAACATCATGGAGACATTAGGAAGACATCAGGAACATCATGGAGACATTAGGAAGACATCAGGAACATCATGGAGACATTATAAAGACATCAGGAACATCATGGAGACATCATAAAGACATCAGGAACATCATGGAGACATTATGAAGACATCAGGAACATCACAGAGACATTATGAAGACATCAGGAACATCACGGAGACATTATGAAGACATCAGGAACATCATGGAGACATTAGGAAGACATCAGGAACATCATGGATACATTAGGAAGACATCAGGAACATCACAGAGACATTATGAAGACATCAGGAACATCATGGAGACATTATGAAGACATCAGGAACATCATGGAGACATTAGGAAGACATCAGGAACATCATGGAGACATTATGAAGACATCAGGAACATCATGGAGACATTAGGAAGACATCAGGAACATCATGGAGACATTAGAAAGACATCAGGAACATCACGGAGACATTATGAAGACATCAGGAACATCATGGAGACATCATGAAGACATCAGGAACATCATGGAGACATGAAGACTTCAGGAACATCATGGAGACATTATGAAGACAAAAGGAACAACATGGAGCCGTTATGAAGACATCAGGAACATCATGGAGACATCATGAAGACATCAGGAACATCATGGAGACATGAAGACATCAGGAACATCATGGAGACATTATGAAGACATCAGGAACATCATAAAGACATTATGAAGACATCAGGAACATCATGGAGACATTATGAGGACATCAGGAATATCATGGAGACATTATGAAGACATCAGGAACATCACAGAGACATTATGAAGACATCAGGAACATCATGGAGACATTATGAAGACATCAGGAAAATCATGGAGACATTATGAAGACATCAGGGACATCATGGAGACATTATGAAGACATCAGGAACATAATGGAGAGATTATGAAGACATCAGGAACATCATGGAGACATGAAGACATCAGGAACATCATGGAGACATTATGAAGACATCAGGAACATCACGGACACATGAAGACATCAGGAACATCACGGAGACATTATGAAGACATCAGGAACATCATGGAGACATTATGAAGACATCAGGAACATCACGGAGACATTATGAAGACATCAGGAACATCATGGAGACATTATGAGGACATCAGGAACATCATGGAGACATTATGAAGACATCAGGAACATCATGGAGACATTGTGAAGACATCAGGAACACCACAGAGACATTATGAAGACATCAGGAACATCATGGAGACATGAAGACATCAGGAACATCATGGAGACATTATGAAAACATCAGGAACATGATGGAGACATTATGAAGACATCAGGAACATCACAGAGACATTATGAAGACATCAGGAACATCATGGAGACATTATGAAACATCAGGAACATCACAAAGACATTATGAAGACATCAGGAACATCATGGAGACATTATGAAGACATCAGGAACATAATGGAGACATTATGAAGACATCAGGAACATCATGGAGACATTATGAAGACAACAGGAACATCACAGAGACATTATGAAGACATCAGGAACATCATGGAGACATTCTGAAGACATCAGGAACATCATGGAAACATCATGAAGACATCAGGAACATCATGCAGACATTATGAAGACGTCAGGAACATCACAGAGACATTATGAAGAAATCAGGAACATCATGGAGACATTAGGAAGACATCAGGAACATCACAGAGACATTATGAAGACATCAGGAACATCATGGAGACATTATGAAGACATCAGGAACATCACAGAGACATTACGAAGACATCAGGAACATCATGGAGACATGAAGACATCAGGAACATCATGGAGACATTATGAAGACATCAAGAACATCATGTAGACATCAGGAACATCATGGAGACATTGTGAAGACATCAGGAACACCACAGAGACATTATGAAGACATCAGGAACATAATGGAGACATCATGAAGACATCAGGAACATCATGGAGACATGATGAAGAAATCGGGAACATCATGGACACATGAACCCATCAGGAACATCATGGAGACATTATGAAGACATCAGGAACATAATGGAGACATTATGAAGACATCAGGAACATCATGGAGACATCATGAAGACATCAGGAACATCATGGAGACATTATGAAGACATAAGGAACAACATGGAGACATTATGAAGACATCTGGACCATCACGGAGACATTATGAAGACATCAGGAACATCATGGAGACATGAAGACATCAGGAACATCATGGAGACATTATGAAGACATCAGGAACTTCATGGAGACATTATGAAGACATCAAGAACATAATGGAGACATTATGAAGACATCAGGAACATCACAGAGACATTATGAAGACATCAGGAACATCATGGAGACATTATGAAGACAGCAGGAACATCATGGAGAAATTATGAAGACATCAGGAACATCACGGAGACATTATGAAGACATCAGGAACATCACAGAGACATTATGAAGACATCAGGAACATCATAAAGACATTATGAAGACATCAGGAACATCATGGAGACATTATGAAGACATCAGGAACATCATGGAGACATTATGAAGACATCAGGAACATCATGGAAACATCATGAAGACATCAGGAACATCATGCAGACATTATGAAGACGTCAGGAACATCACAGAGACATTATGAAGAAATCAGGAACATCATGGAGACATTAGGAAGACATCAGGAACATCACAGAGACATTATGAAGACATCAGGAACATCATGGAGACATTATGAAGACATCAGGAACATCACAGAGACATTACGAAGACATCAGGAACATCATGGAGACATGAAGACATCAGGAACATCATGGAGACATTATGAAGACATCAAGAACATCATGTAGACATCAGGAACATCATGGAGACATTGTGAAGACATCAGGAACACCACAGAGACATTATGAAGACATCAGGAACATAATGGAGACATCATGAAGACATCAGGAACATCATGGAGACATCATGAAGAAATCGGGAACATCATGGACACATGAACCCATCAGGAACATCATGGAGACATTATGAAGACATCAGGAACATAATGGAGACATTATGAAGACATCAGGAACATCATGGAGACATCATGAAGACATCAGGAACATCATGGAGACATTATGAAGACATAAGGAACAACATGGAGACATTATGAAGACATCTGGACCATCACGGACACATTATGAAGACATCAGGAACATCATGGAGACATGAAGACATCAGGAACATCATGGAGACATTATGAAGACATCAGGAACTTCATGGAGACATTATGAAGACATCAAGAACATAATGGAGACATTATGAAGACATCAGGAACATCACAGAGACATTATGAAGACATCAGGAACATCATGGAGACATTATGAAGACAGCAGGAACATCATGGAGAAATTATGAAGACATCAGGAACATCACGGAGACATTATGAAGACATCAGGAACATCACAGAGACATTATGAAGACATCAGGAACATCATAAAGACATTATGAAGACATCAGGAACATCATGGAGACATTATGAAGACATCAGGAACATCATGTAGACATTATGAAGACATCAGGAACATCACGGAGACATTATGAAGACATCAGGAACATCACAGAGAAATTATGAAAACATCAGGAACATCATAAAGACATTATGAAGACATCAGGAACATCATGGAGACATTATGAAGACATCAGGAACATCATGGAGACATTATGAAGACATCAGGAACATCACGGAGACATTATTAAGACATCAGGAACATCATGGAGACATTATGAAGACATCAGAAACATCACGGAGACATTATGAAGACATCAGGAACATCATGGAGACATTATGAAGACATCAGGAACATCACGGAGACATTATGAAGACATCAGGAACATCATGGAGACATTATGAAGACATCAGGAACATCACAGAGACATTATGAAGACATCAGGCACATCATGGAGACATTATGAAGACATCAGGA
The DNA here is from genome assembly GCF_933228915.1 of Telmatherina bonti. NCBI lineage: Eukaryota > Metazoa > Chordata > Actinopteri > Atheriniformes > Telmatherinidae > Telmatherina > Telmatherina bonti. The sequence continues at coordinate 34,560,459 of NC_136611.1, forward strand.
ACATCACGGAGACATTATGAAGACATCAGGAACATCATGGAGACATTATGAAGACATCAGAAACATCACGGAGACATTATGAAGACATCAGGAACATCATGGAGACATTATGAAGACATCAGCAACATCATGGAGACATTATTAAGACATCAGGAACATCATGGAGACATTATGAAGACATCAGGAACATCACGGAGACATTATGAAGACATCAGGAACATCATGGAGACATTATGAAGACATCAGGAACATCACGGAGACATTATGAAGACATCAGGAACATCACAGAGACATTATGAAAACATCAGGAACATCACAGAGACATTATGAAGATATCAGGAACATCATGGAGACATGAAGACATCTGGACCATCACGGAGACATCATGAAGACATCAGGAACATCATGGAGACATGAAGACATCAGGAACATCACGGAGATATTATGAAGACATCAGGAACATGACGGACACATGAAGACATCAGGAACATCACGGAGACATTATGAAGACATCAGGAACATCATGGAGACATTATGAAGACATCAGGAACATCATGGAGACATCATGAAGACATCAGGAACATCATTGAGACATGAAGACATCAGGAACATCATGGAGACATTATGAAGACATAAGGAACAACATGGAGACATTATGAAGGCATCAGGAACATCACGGAGACATTATGAAGACATCAAGAACATCATGGAGACATGAAGACATCAGGAACATCATGGAGACATTATGAGGACATCAGAAACATCACGGGGACATCATGAAGACGTCAGGAACATCATGGAGACATTATGAAGACATCACGAACATCATGGAGACATTATGAAGACATCAGGAACATCACAGAGACATTATGAAGACATCAGGTACATCATAAAGACATTATTAAGACATCAGGAACATCAAGGAGACATTATGAAGACATCAGGAACATCACAGAGACATTATGAAGACATCAGGAACATCATGGAGACATTATGAAGACATCAGGAACATCACGGAGACATTATGAAGACATCAGGAACATCATGGAGACATTATGAAGACATCAGGAACATCACAGAGACATTATGAAGACATCAGGCACATCATGGAGACATTATGAAGACATCAGGAACATCATGGAGACATTATGAAGACATCAGAAACATCACGGAGACATTATGAAGACATCAGGAACATCATGGAGACATTATGAAGACATCAGCAACATCATGGAGACATTATTAAGACATCAGGAACATCATGGAGACATTATGAAGACATCAGAAACATCACGGAGACATTATGAAGACATCAGGAACTTCATGGAGACATTATGAAGACATCAAGAACATAATGGAGACATTAAGTAGACATCAGGAACATCACAGAGACATTATGAAGACATCAGGAACATCATGGAAACATTATGAAGACAGCAGGAACATCATGGAGACATTATGAAGACATCAGGAACATCACGGAGACATTATAAAGACATCAGGAACATCACAGAGACATTATGAAGACATCAGGAACATCATAAAGACATTATGAAGACATCAGGAACATCATGGAGACATTATGTAGACATCAGAAACATCACGGAGACATTATGAAGACATCAGGAACATCATGGAGACATGAAGACATCAGGAACATCATGGAGACATTATGAAGACATCAGGAACATCACAGAGACATTATGAAGACATCAGGAACATCATGGAGACATTATGAAGACATCAGGAACATCATGGAGACATTATGAAGACATCAGGAACATCATGGAGACATTATGAAGATATCAGGAACATCATAAAGACATTATTAAGACATCAGGAACATCAAGGAGACATTATGAAGACATCAGGAACATCATGGAGACATTATGAAGACATCAGGAACATCACGGAGACATTATGAAGACATCAGGAACATCATGGAGACATTATGAAGACATCAGGAACATCACAGAGACATTATGAAGACATCAGGCACATCATGGAGACATTATGAAGACATCAGGAACATCATGGAGACATTATGAAGACATCAGAAACATCACGGAGACATTATGAAGACATCAGGAACATCATGGAGACATTATGAAGACATCAGCAACATCATGGAGACATTATTAAGACATCAGGAACATCATGGAGACATTATGAAGACATCAGAAACATCACGGAGACATTATGAAGACATCAGGAACTTCATGGAGACATTATGAAGACATCAAGAACATAATGGAGACATTAAGTAGACATCAGGAACATCACAGAGACATTATGAAGACATCAGGAACATCATGGAAACATTATGAAGACATCAGGAACATCATGGAGACATTATGAAGACATCAGGAACATCACGGAGACATTATAAAGACATCAGGAACATCACAGAGACATTATGAAGACATCAGGAACATCATAAAGACATTATGAAGACATCAGGAACATCATGGAGACATTATGAAGACATCAGAAACATCACGGAGACATTATGAAGACATCAGGAACATCATGGAGACATTATGAAGACATCAGCAACATCATGGAGACATTATTAAGACATCAGGAACATCATGGAGACATTATGAAGACATCAGACACATCACGGAGACATTATGAAGACATCAGGAACTTCATGGAGACATTATGAAGACATCAAGAACATAATGGAGACATTAAGTAGACATCAGGAACATCACAGAGACATTATGAAGACAACAGGAACATCATGGAAACATTATGAAGACAGCAGGAACATCATGGAGATATTATGAAGACACCAGGAACATCACGGAGACATTATAAAGACATCAGGAACATCACAGAGACATTATGAAGACATCAGGAACATCATAAAGACATTATTAAGACATCAGGAACATCAAGGAGACATTATGAAGACATCAGGAACATCATGGAGACATTATGAAGACATCAGGAACATCACAGAGACATTATTAAGACATCAGGCACATCATGGAGACATTATGAAGACATCAGGAACATCACGGAGACATTATGAAGACATCAGGAACATGACGGACACATGAAGACATCAGGAACATCACAGAGACATTATGAAGACATCAGGAACATCATGGAGACATTATGAAGACATCAGGAACATCATGGAGACATCATGAAGACATCAGGAACATCATTGAGACATGAAGACATCAGGAACATCATGGAGACATTATGAAGACATAAGGAACAACATGGAGACATTATGAAGGCATCAGGAACATCACGGAGACATTATGAAGACATCAAGAACATCATGGAGACATGAAGACATCAGGAACATCATGGAGACATTATGAGGACATCAGAAACATCACGGGGACATCATGAAGACGTCAGGAACATCATGGAGACATTATGAAGACATCACGAACATCATGGAGACATTATGAAGACATCAGGAACATCACAGAGACATTATGAAGACATCAGGTACATCATGGAGACATGAAGACATCAGGAACATCATGGAGACATTATGAAGACATCAGGAACATCACAGAGACATTATGAAGACATCAGGAACATCATGGAGACATTATGAAGACATCAGGAACATCATGGAGACATTATGAAGACATCAGGAACATCATGGAGACATTATGAAGATATCAGGAACATCATAAAGACATTATTAAGACATCAGGAACATCAAGGAGACATTATGAAGACATCAGGAACATCATGGAGACATTATGAAGACATCAGGAACATCACGGAGACATTATGAAGACATCAGGAACATCATGGAGACATTATGAAGACATCAGGAACATCACAGAGACATTATGAAGACATCAGGCACATCATGGAGACATTATGAAGACATCAGGAACATCACGGAGACATTATGAAGACATCAGGAACATGACGGACACATGAAGACATCAGGAACATCACGGAGACATTATGAAGACATCAGGAACATCATGGAGACATTATGAAGACATCAGGAACATCATGGAGACATCATGAAGACATCAGGAACATCATTGAGACATGAAGACATCAGGAACATCATGGAGACATTATGAAGACATAAGGAACAACATGGAGACATTATGAAGGCATCAGGAACATCACGGAGACATTATGAAGACATCAAGAACATCATGGAGACATGAAGACATCAGGAACATCATGGAGACATTATGAGGACATCAGAAACATCACGGGGACATCATGAAGACGTCAGGAACATCATGGAGACATTATGAAGACATCACGAACATCATGGAGACATTATGAAGACATCAGGAACATCACAGAGACATTATGAAGACATCAGGTACATCATGGAGACATGAAGACATCAGGAACATCATGGAGACATTATGAAGACATCAGGAACATCACAGAGACATTATGAAGACATCAGGAACATCATGGAGACATTATGAAGACATCAGGAACATCATGGAGACATTATGAAGACATCAGGAACATCATGGAGACATTATGAAGATATCAGGAACATCATAAAGACATTATTAAGACATCAGGAACATCAAGGAGACATTATGAAGACATCAGGAACATCATGGAGACATTATGAAGACATCAGGAACATCACGGAGACATTATGAAGACATCAGGAACATCATGGAGACATTATGAAGACATCAGGAACATCACAGAGACATTATGAAGACATCAGGAACATCACGGAGACATTATAAAGACATCAGGAACATCACAGAGACATTATGAAGACATCAGGAACATCATAAAGACAATATTAAGACATCAGGAACATCAAGGAGACATTATGAAGACATCAGGAACATCATGGAGACATTATGAAGACATCAGGAACATCACGGAGACATTATGAAGACATCAGGAACATCATGGAGACATTATGAAGACATCAGGAACATCACAGAGACATTATGAAGACATCAGGCACATCATGGAGACATTATGAAGACATCAGGAACATCACGGAGACATTATGAAGACATCAGGAACATCATGGAGACATTATGAAGACATCAGAAACATCACGGAGACATTATGAAGACATCAGGAACATCATGGAGACATTATGAAGACATCAGCAACATCATGGAGACATTATTAAGACAGCAGGAACATCATGGAGACATTATGAAGACATCAGGAACATCACGGAGACATTATAAAGACATCAGGAACATCACAGAGACATTATGAAGACATCAGGAACATCATAAAGACATTATGAAGACATCAGGAACATCATGGAGACATTATGAAGACATCAGGAACATCACGGAGACATTATGAAGACATCAGGAACATCATGGAGACATTATGAAGACATCAGGAACATCACAGAGACATTGTGAAAACATCAGGAACATCATAAAGACAATATGAAGACATCAGGAACATCATGGAGACATTATGAGGACATCAGGAACATCATGGAGACATTATGAAGACATCAGGAACATCACGGAGACAGTATGAAGACATCAGGAACATCATGGAGACATTATAAAGACATCAGGAACATCACAGAGACATTATGAAGATATCAGGAACATCATGGAGACATGAAGACATCTGGACCATCACGGAGACATCATGAAGACATCAGGAACATCATGGAGACATGAAGACATCAGGAACATCATGGAGATATTATGAAGACATCAGGAACATGACGGACACATGAAGACATCAGGAACATCATTGAGACATGAAGACATCAGGAACATCATGGAGACATTATGAAGACATAAGGAACAACATGGAGACATTATGAAGGCATCAGGAACATCACGGAGACATTATGAAGACATCAAGAACATCATGGAGACATGAAGACATCAGGATCATCATGGAGACATTATGAGGACATCAGAAACATCACTGGGACATCATGAAGACGTCAGGAACATCATGGAGACATTATGAAGACATCAGGAACATCATGGTGACATTATGAAGACATGAGCAACATCACAGAGACATTATGAAGACATCAGGTACATCATGGAGACATTATGAAGACATCAGGAACATCATGGAGACATTATGAAGACATCAGAAACATCATGGAGACATTATGAGGACATCAGAAACATCACTGGGACATCATGAAGACGTCAGGAACATCATGGAGACATTATGAAGACATCAGGAACATCACGGAGACATTATGAAGACATCAGGAACATCATGGAGACATTATGAAGACATCAGGAACATCATGGAGACATTATGAAGACATCAGGAACATCAGGGAGACATTATGAGGTAATCAGGAACTTCATCGAGACATCATGACAACATCAGGAATATCATGGAGACTTTATGAAGACATCAGAAACATCACGGAGACATTATGAAGACATCAGGAACATCACAGAGACATTATGAAGACATCAGGAACATCATAAAGACATTATGAAGACATCAGGAACATCATGGAGACATTATGAAGACATCAGGAACATCACGGAGACATTATGAAGACATCAGGAACATCATGGAGACATTATGAAGACATCAGGTACATCACAGAGACATTGTGAAAACATCAGGAACATCATAAAGACAATATGAAGACATCAGGAACATCATGGAGACATTATGAGGACATCAGGAACATCATGGAGACATTATGAAGACATCAGGAACATCACGGAGACAGTATGAAGACATCAGGAACATCATGGAGACATTATGAAGACATCAGGAACATCACAGAGACATTATGAAGATATCAGGAACATCATGGAGACATGAAGACATCTGGACCATCACGGAGACATCATGAAGACATCAGGAACATCATGGAGACATGAAGACATCAGGAACATCATGGAGATATTATGAAGACATCAGGAACATGACGGACACATGAAGACATCAGGAACATCATTGAGACATGAAGACATCAGGAACATCATGGAGACATTATGAAGACATAAGGAACAACATGGAGACATTATGAAGGCATCAGGAACATCACGGAGACATTATGAAGACATCAAGAACATCATGGAGACATGAAGACATCAGGATCATCATGGAGACATTATGAGGACATCAGAAACATCACTGGGACATCATGAAGACGTCAGGAACATCATGGAGACATTATGAAGACATCAGGAACATCATGGTGACATTATGAAGACATGAGCAACATCACAGAGACATTATGAAGACATCAGGTACATCATGGAGACATTATGAAGACATCAGGAACATCATGGAGACATTATGAAGACATCAGAAACATCATGGAGACATTATGAGGACATCAGAAACATCACTGGGACATCATGAAGACGTCAGGAACATCATGGAGACATTATGAAGACATCAGGAACATCACGGAGACATTATGAAGACATCAGGAACATCATGGAGACATTATGAAGACATCAGCAACATCACGGAGACATTATAAAGACATCAGGAACATCACAGAGACATTATGAAGACATCAGGAACATCATAAAGACATTATGAAGACATCAGGAACATCATGGAGACATTATGAAGACATCAGAAACATCACGGAGACATTATGAAGACATCAGGAACATCATGGAGACATTATGAAGACATCAGCAACATCATGGAGACATTATTAAGACATCAGGAACATCATGGAGACATTATGAAGACATCAGACACATCACGGAGACATTATGAAGACATCAGGAACTTCATGGAGACATTATGAAGACATCAAGAACATAATGGAGACATTAAGTAGACATCAGGAACATCACAGAGACATTATGAAGACAACAGGAACATCATGGAAACATTATGAAGACAGCAGGAACATCATGGAGACATTATGAAGACATCAGGAACATCACGGAGACATTATAAAGACATCAGGAACATCACAGAGACATTATGAAGACATCAGGAACATCATAAAGACATTATTAAGACATCAGGAACATCAAGGAGACATTATGAAGACATCAGGAACATCATGGAGACATTATGAAGACATCAGGAACATCACGGAGACATTATGAAGACATCAGGAACATCATGGAGACATTATGAAGACATCAGGAACATCACAGAGACATTATTAAGACATCAGGCACATCATGGAGACATTATGAAGACATCAGGAACATCACGGAGACATTATGAAGACATCAGGAACATGACGGACACATGAAGACATCAGGAACATCACGGAGACATTATGAAGACATCAGGAACATCATGGAGACATTATGAAGACATCAGGAACATCATGGAGACATTATGAAGACATCAGGAACATCACAGAGACATTATGAAGACATCAGGCACATCATGGAGACATTATGAAGACATCAGGAACATCACGGAGACATTATGAAGACATCAGGAACATCACAGAGACATTATGAAGACATCAGGTACATCATGGAGACATGAAGACATCAGGAACATCATGGAGACATTATGAAGACATCAGGAACATCACAGAGACATTATGAAGACATCAGGAACATCATGGAGACATTATGAAGACATCAGGAACATCATGGAGACATTATGAAGACATCAGGAACATCATGGAGACATTATGAAGATATCAGGAACATCATAAAGACATTATTAAGACATCAGGAACATCAAGGAGACATTATGAAGACATCAGGAACATCATGGAGACATTATGAAGACATCAGGAACATCACGGAGACATTATGAAGACATCAGGAACATCATGGAGACATTATGAAGACATCAGGAACATCACAGAGACATTATGAAGACATCAGGAACATCACGGAGACATTATAAAGACATCAGGAACATCACAGAGACATTATGAAGACATCAGGAACATCATAAAGACATTATTAAGACATCAGGAACATCAAGGAGACATTATGAAGACATCAGGAACATCATGGAGACATTATGAAGACATCAGGAACATCACGGAGACATTATGAAGACATCAGGAACATCATGGAGACATTATGAAGACATCAGGAACATCACAGAGACATTATGAAGACATCAGGCACATCATGGAGACATTATGAAGACATCAGGAACATCACGGAGACATTATGAAGACATCAGGAACATCATGGAGACATTATGAAGACATCAGAAACATCACGGAGACATTATGAAGACATCAGGAACATCATGGAGACATTATGAAGACATCAGCAACATCATGGAGACATTATTAAGACATCAGGAACATCATGGAGACATTGTGAAGACATCAGAAACATCACGGAGACATTATGAAGACATCAGGAACTTCATGGAGACATTATGAAGACATCAAGAACATAATGGAGACATTAAGTAGACATCAGGAACATCACAGAGACATTATGAAGACATCAGGAACATCATGGAAACATTATCAAGACAGCAGGAACATCATGGAGACATTATGAAGACATCAGGAACATCACGGAGACATTATAAAGACATCAGGAACATCACAGAGACATTATGAAGACATCAGGAACATCATAAAGACATTATGAAGACATCAGGAACATCATGGAGACATTATGAAGACATCAGGAACATCACGGAGACATTATGAAGACATCAGGAACATCATGGAGACATTATGAAGACATCAGGAACATCACAGAGACATTGTGAAAACATCAGGAACATCATAAAGACAATATGAAGACATCAGGAACATCATGGAGACATTATGAGGACATCAGGAACATCATGGAGACATTATGAAGACATCAGGAACATCACGGAGACAGTATGAAGACATCAGGAACATCATGGAGACATTATGAAGACATCAGGAACATCACAGAGACATTATGAAGATATCAGGAACATCATGGAGACATGAAGACATCTGGACCATCACGGAGACATCATGAAGACATCAGGAACATCATGGAGACATGAAGACATCAGGAACATCATGGAGATATTATGAAGACATCAGGAACATGACGGACACATGAAGACATCAGGAACATCATTGAGACATGAAGACATCAGGAACATCATGGAGACATTATGAAGACATAAGGAACAACATGGAGACATTATGAAGGCATCAGGAACATCACGGAGACATTATGAAGACATCAAGAACATCATGGAGACATGAAGACATCAGGATCATCATGGAGACATTATGAGGACATCAGAAACATCACTGGGACATCATGAAGACGTCAGGAACATCATGGAGACATTATGAAGACATCAGGAACATCATGGTGACATTATGAAGACATGAGCAACATCACAGAGACATTATGAAGACATCAGGTACATCATGGAGACATTATGAAGACATCAGGAACATCATGGAGACATTATGAAGACATCAGAAACATCATGGAGACATTATGAGGACATCAGAAACATCACTGGGACATCATGAAGACGTCAGGAACATCATGGAGACATTATGAAGACATCAGGAACATCACGGAGACATTATGAAGACATCAGGAACATCATGGAGACATTATGGAGACATCAGGAACATCATGGAGACATTATGAAGACATCAGGAACATCAGGGAGACATTATGAGGTAATCAGGAACTTCATCGAGACATCATGACAACATCAGGAATATCATGGAGACTTTATGAAGACATCAGAAACATCACGGAGACATTATGAAGACATCAGGAATACCATGGAGACATTATGAAGACATCAGGAACGTCACAGAGACATTATGAAGATATCAGGAACATCATGGAGACATGAAGACATCTGGACCATCACGGAGACATTATGAAGACATCAGGAACATCATGGAGACATGAAGACATCAGGAACATCATGGAGATATTATGAAGACATCAGGAACATCACGGACACATGAAGACATCAGGAACATCACGGAGACATTATAAAGACATCAGGAACATCATGGAGACATTATGAAGACATCAGGAACATCATAAAGACATTATGAAGACATCAGGAACATCATGGAGACATTATGAAGACATCAGAAACATCACGGAGACATTATGAAGACATCAGGAACATCATGGAGACATTATGAAGACATCAGCAACATCATGGAGACATTATTAAGACATCAGGAACATCATGGAGACATTATGAAGACATCAGAAACATCACGGAGACATTATGAAGACATCAGGAACTTCATGGAGACATTATGAAGACATCAAGAACATAATGGAGACATTAAGTAGACATCAGGAACATCACAGAGACATTATGAAGACATCAGGAACATCATGGAAACATTATGAAGACAGCAGGAACATCATGGAGACATTATGAAGACATCAGGAACATCACGGAGACATTATAAAGACATCAGGAACATCACAGAGACATTATGAAGACATCAGGAACATCATAAAGACATTATTAAGACATCAGGAACATCAAGGAGACATTATGAAGACATCAGGAACATCATGGAGACATTATGAAGACATCAGGAACATCACAGAGACATTATGAAGACATCAGGAACATCATGGAGACATTATGAAGACATCAGGAACATCACAGAGACATTATGAAGACATCAGGCACATCATGGAGACATTATGAAGACATCAGGAACATCATGGAGACATTATGAAGACATCAGGAACATCATGGAGACATTATGAAGACATCAGAAACATCACGGAGACATTATGAAGACATCAGGAACATCATGGAGACATTATGAAGACATCAGCAACATCATGGAGACATTATTAAGACATCAGGAACATCATGGAGACATTATGAAGACATCAGAAACATCACGGAGACATTATGAAGACATCAGGAACTTCATGGAGACATTATGAAGACATCAAGAACATAATGGAGACATTAAGTAGACATCAGGAACATCACAGAGACATTATGAAGACATCAGGAACATCATGGAAACATTATCAAGACAGCAGGAACATCATGGAGACATTATGAAGACATCAGGAACATCACGGAGACATTATAAAGACATCAGGAACATCACAGAGACATTATGAAGACATCAGGAACATCATAAAGACATTATGAAGACATCAGGAACATCATGGAGACATTATGAAGACATCAGGAACATCACGGAGACATTATGAAGACATCAGGAACATCACGGAGACATTATGAAGACATCAGGAACATCACAGAGACATTATGAAAACATCAGGAACATCATAAAGACATTATGAAGACATCAGGAACATCATGGAGACATTATGAAGACATCAGGAACATCATGGAGACATTATGAAGACATCAGGAACATCAGGGAGACATTATGAGGTAATCAGGAACTTCATCGAGACATCATGACGACATCAGGAATATCATGGAGACTTGATGAAGACATCAGAAACATCACGGAGACATTATGAAGACATCAGGAATATCATGGAGACATTATGAAGACATCAGGAACGTCACAGAGACATTATGAAGATATCAGGAACATCATGGAGACATGAAGACATCTGGACCATCACGGAGACATTATGAAGACATCAGGAACATAATGGAGACATGAAGACATCAGGAACATCATGGAGATATTAAGAAGACATCAGGAACATCACGGACACATGAAGACATCAGGAACATCACGGAGACATTATAAAGACATCAGGAACATCACAGAGACATTATGAAGACATCAGGAACATCATAAAGACATTATGAAGACATCAGGAGCATCATGGAGACATTATGAAGACATCAGAAACATCACGGAGACATTATGAAGACATCAGGAACATCATGGAGACATTATGAAGACATCAGCAACATCATGGAGACATTATGAAGACATCAGGAACTTCATGGAGACATTATGAAGACATCAAGAACATAATGGAGACATTAAGTAGACATCAGGAACATCACAGAGACATTATGAAGACATCAGGAACATCATGGAAACATTATGAAGACAGCAGGAACATCATGGAGACATTATTAAGACATCAGGAACATCACGGAGACATTATAAAGACATCAGGAACATCACAGAGACATTATGAAGACATCAGGAACATCATAAAGACATTATTAAGATGTCAGGAACATCAAGGAGACATTATGAAGACATCAGGAACATCATGGAGACATTATGAAGACATCAGGAACATCACGGAGACATTATAAAGACATCAGGAACATCATGGAGACATTATGAAGACATCAGGAACATCACAGAGACATTATGAAGACATCAGGCACATCATGGAGACATTATGAAGACATCAGGAACATCACGGAGACATTATGAAGACATCAGGAACATCATGGAGACATTATGAAGACATCAGAAACATCACGGAGACATTATGAAGACATCAGGAACATCATGGAGACATTATGAAGACATCAGCAACATCATGGAGACATTATTAAGACATCAGGAACATCATGGAGACATTATGAAGACATCAGAAACATCACGGAGACATTATGAAGACATCAGGAACTTCATGGAGAATTTATGAAGACATCAAGAACATAATGGAGACATTAAGTAGACATCAGGAACGTCACAGAGACATTATGAAGACATCAGGAACATCATGGAAACATTATCAAGACAGCAGGAACATCATGGAGACATTATGAAGACATCAGGAACATCACGGAGACATTATAAAGACATCAGGAACATCACAGAGACATTATGAAGACATCAGGAACATCATAAAGACATTATGAAGACATCAGGAACATCATGGAGACATTATGAAGACATCAGGAACATCACGGAGACATTATGAAGACATCAGGAACATCACGGAGACATTATGAAGACATCAGGAACATCACAGAGACATTATGAAAACATCAGGAACATCATGGAGACATTATGAAGACATCAGGAACATCATGGAGACATTATGAAGACATCAGGAACATCACGGAGACATTATTAAGACATCAGGAACATCATGGAGACTTTATGAAGACATCAGAAACATCACGGAGACATTATGAAGACATCAGGAACATCATGGAGACATTATGAAGACATCAGGAACATCACAGAGACATTATGAAGATATCAGGAACATCATGGAGACATGAAGACATCTGGACCATCACGGAGACATCATGAAGACATCAGGAACATCATGGAGACATGAAGACATCAGGAACATCATGGAGATATTATGAAGACATCAGGAACATGACGGACACATGAAGACATCAGGAACATCACGGAGACATTATGAAGACATCAGGAACATCATGGAGACATTATGAAGACATCAGGAACATCATGGAGACATCATGAAGACATCAGGAACATCATTGAGACATGAAGACATCAGGAACATCATGGAGACATTATGAAGACATCAGGAACAACATGGAGACATTATGAAGGCATCAGGAACATCACGGAGACATTATGAAGACATCAAGAACATCATGGAGACATGAAGACATCAGGAAAATCATGGAGACATTATGAGGACATCAGAAACATCACGGGGACATCATGAAGACGTCAGGAACATCATGGAGACATTATGAAGACATCACGAACATCATGGAGACATTATGAAGACATCAGGAACATCACAGAGACATTATGAAGACATCAGGTACATCATGGAGACATGAAGACATCAGGAACATCATGGAGACATTATGAAGACATCAGGAACATCACAGAGACATTATGAAGACATCAGGAACATCATGGAGACATTATGAAGACATCAGGAACATCATGGAGACATTATGAAGATATCAGGAACATCATAAAGACATTATTAAGACATCAGGAACATCAAGGAGACATTATGAAGACATCAGGAACATCACGGAGACAGTATGAAGACATCAGGAACATCATGGAGACATTATGAAGACATCAGGAACATCACAGAGACATTATGAAGATATCAGGAACATCATGGAGACATGAAGACATCTGGACCATCACGGAGACATCATGAAGACATCAGGAACATCATGGAGACATGAAGACATCAGGAACATCATGGAGATATTATGAAGACATCAGGAACATGACGGACACATGAAGACATCAGGAACATCATTGAGACATGAAGACATCAGGAACATCATGGAGACATTATGAAGACATAAGGAACAACATGGAGACATTATGAAGGCATCAGGAACATCACGGAGACATTATGAAGACATCAAGAACATCATGGAGACATGAAGACATCAGGAACATCATGGAGACATTATGAGGACATCAGAAACATCACTGGGACATCATGAATACGTCAGGAACATCATGGAGACATTATGAAGACATCAGGAACATCATGGTGACATTATGAAGACATGAGCAACATCACAGAGACATTATGAAGACATCAGGTACATCATGGAGACATTATGAAGACATCAGGAACATCATGGAGACATTATGAAGACATCAGAAACATCATGGAGACATTATGAGGACATCAGAAACATCACTGGGACATCATGAAGACGTCAGGAACATCATGGAGACATTATGAAGACATCAGGAACATCACGGAGACATTATGAAGACATCAGGAACATCATGGAGACATTATGGAGACATCAGGAACATCATGGAGACATTATGAAGACATCAGGAACATCAGGGAGACATTATGAGGTAATCAGGAACTTCATCGAGACATCATGACAACATCAGGAATATCATGGAGACTTTATGAAGACATCAGAAACATCACGGAGACATTATGAAGACATCAGGAATACCATGGAGACATTATGAAGACATCAGGAACGTCACAGAGACATTATGAAGATATCAGGAACATCATGGAGACATGAAGACATCTGGACCATCACGGAGACATTATGAAGACATCAGGAACATCATGGAGACATGAAGACATCAGGAACATCATGGAGATATTATGAAGACATCAGGAACATCACGGACACATGAAGACATCAGGAACATCACGGAGACATTATAAAGACATCAGGAACATCATGGAGACATTATGAAGACATCAGGAACATCATAAAGACATTATGAAGACATCAAGAACATCATGGAGACATTATGAAGACATCAGAAACATCACGGAGACATTATGAAGACATCAGGAACATCATGGAGACATTATGAAGACATCAGCAACATCATGGAGACATTATTAAGGCATCAGGAACATCATGGAGACATTATGAAGACATCAGAAACATCACGGAGACATTATGAAGACATCAGGAACTTCATGGAGACATTATGAAGACATCAAGAACATAATGGAGACATTAAGTAGACATCAGGAACATCACAGAGACATTATGAAGACATCAGGAACATCATGGAAACATTATGAAGACAGCAGGAACATCATGGAGACATTATGAAGACATCAGGAACATCACGGAGACATTATAAAGACATCAGGAACATCACAGAGACATTATGAAGACATCAGGAACATCATAAAGACATTATTAAGACATCAGGAACATCAAGGAGACATTATGAAGACATCAGGAACATCATGGAGACATCATGAAGACATCAGGAACATCACGGAGACATTATGAAGACATCAGGAACATCATGGAGACATTATGAAGACATCAGGAACATCACAGAGACATTATGAAGACATCAGGAACATCATGGAGACATTATGAAGACATCAGAAACATCATGGAGACATTATGAAGACATCAGGAACATCATGGAGACATTATGAAGATATCAGGAACATCATAAAGACATTATTAAGACATCAGGAACATCAAGGAGACATTATGAAGACATCAGGAACATCATGGAGACATTATGAAGACATCAGGAACATCACGGAGACATTATGAAGACATCAGGAACATCATGGAGACATTATGAAGACATCAGGAACATCACAGAGACATTATGAAGACATCAGGAACATCATGGAGACTTTATGAAGACATCAGAAACATCACGGAGACATTATGAAGACATCAGGAACATCATGGAGACATTATGAAGACATCAGGAACATCACAGAGACATTATGAAGATATCAGGAACATCATGGAGACATGAAGACATCTGGACCATCACGGAGACATCATGAAGACATCAGGAACATCATGGAGACATGAAGACATCAGGAACATCATGGAGATATTATGAAGACATCAGGAACATGACGGACACATGAAGACATCAGGAACATCAAGGAGACATTATGAAGACATCAAGAACATCATGGAGACATGAAGACATCAGGAACATCATGGAGACATTATGAAGACATCAGAAACATCACGGGGACATTATGAAGACGTCAGGAACATCATGGAGACATTATGAAGACATCAGGAACATCATGGAGACATTATGAAGACATCAGGAACATCACAGAGACATTATGAAGACATCAGGTACATCATGGAGACATGAAGACATCAGGAACATCATGGAGACATTATGAAGACATCAGGAACATCACGGAGACATTATAAAGACATCAGGAACATCACAGAGACATTATGAAGACATCAGGAACATCATAAAGACATTATTAAGACATCAGGAACATCAAGGAGACATTATGAAGACATCAGGAACATCATGGAGACATTATGAAGACATCAGGAACATCACGGAGACATTATGAAGACATCAGGAACATCATGGAGACATTATGAAGACATCAGGAACATCACAGAGACATTATGAAGACATCAGGCACATCATGGAGACATTATGAAGACATCAGGAACATCACGGAGACATTATGAAGACATCAGGAACATCATGGAGACATTATGAAGACATCAGAAACATCACGGAGACATTATGAAGACATCAGGAACATCACGGAGACATTATGAAGACATCAGGAACATCATGGAGACATTATGAAGACATCAGGAACATCACAGAGACATTATGAAGACATCAGGCACATCATGGAGACATTATGAAGACATCAGGAACATCACGGAGACATTATGAAGACATCAGGAACATCATGGAGACATTATGAAGACATCAGAAACATCACGGAGACATTATGAAGACATCAGGAACATCATGGAGCCATTATGAAGACATCAGCAACATCATGGAGACTTTATGAAGACATCAGAAACATCACGGAGACATTATGAAGACATCAGGAACATCATGGAGACATTATGAAGACATCAGGAACATCACAGAGACATTATGAAGATATCAGGAACATCATGGAGACATGAAGACATCTGGACCATCACGGAGACATCATGAAGACATCAGGAACATCATGGAGACATGAAGACATCAGGAACATCATGGAGATATTATGAAGACATCAGGAACATGACGGACACATGAAGACATCAGGAACATCAAGGAGACATTATGAAGACATCAAGAACATCATGGAGACATGAAGACATCAGGAACATCATGGAGACATTATGAAGACATCAGAAACATCACGGGGACATTATGAAGACGTCAGGAACATCATGGAGACAATATGAAGACATCAGGAACATCATGGAGACATTATGAAGACATCAGGAACATCACAGAGACATTATGAAGACATCAGGTACATCATGGAGACATGAAGACATCAGGAACATCATGGAGACATTATGAAGACATCAGGAACATCACGGAGACATTATAAAGACATCAGGAACATCACAGAGACATTATGAAGACATCAGGAACATCATAAAGACATTATTAAGACATCAGGAACATCAAGGAGACATTATGAAGACATCAGGAACATCATGGAGACATTATGAAGACATCAGGAACATCACGGAGACATTATGAAGACATCAGGAACATCATGGAGACATTATGAAGACATCAGGAACATCACAGAGACATTATGAAGACATCAGGCACATCATGGAGACATTATGAAGACATCAGGAACATCACGGAGACATTATGAAGACATCAGGAACATCATGGAGACATTATGAAGACATCAGAAACATCACGGAGACATTATGAAGACATCAGGAACATCACGGAGACATTATGAAGACATCAGGAACATCATGGAGACATTATGAAGACATCAGGAACATCACAGAGACATTATGAAGACATCAGGCACATCATGGAGACATTATGAAGACATCAGGAACATCACGGAGACATTATGAAGACATCAGGAACATCATGGAGACATTATGAAGACATCAGAAACATCACGGAGACATTATGAAGACATCAGGAACATCATGGAGCCATTATGAAGACATCAGCAACATCATGGAGACATTATTAAGACATCAGGAACATCATGGAGACATTGTGAAGACATCAGAAACATCACGGAGACATTATGAAGACATCAGGAACTTCATGGAGACATTATGAAGACATCAAGAACATAATGGAGACATTAAGTAGACATCAGGAACATCACAGAGACATTATGAAGACATCAGGAACATCATGGAAACATTATCAAGACAGCAGGAACATCATGGAGACATTATGAAGACATCAGGAACATCACGGAGACATTATAAAGACATCAGGAACATCACAGAGACATTATGAAGACATCAGGAACATCATAAAGACATTATGAAGACATCAGGAACATCATGGAGACATTATGAAGACATCAGGAACATCACGGAGACATTATGAAGACATCAGGAACATCATGGAGACATTATGAAGACATCAGGAACATCACGGAGACATTATGAAGACATCAGGAACATCATGGAGACATTATGAAGACATCAGGAACATCACAGAGACATTGTGAAAACATCAGGAACATCATAAAGACAATATGAAGACATCAGGAACATCATGGAGACATTATGAAGACATCAGGAACATCATGGAGACATTATGAAGACATCAGGAACATCACGGAGACATTATTAAGACATCAGGAACATCATGGAGACTTTATGAAGACATCAGAAACATCACGGAGACATTATGAAGACATCAGGAACATCACAGAGACATTATGAAGATATCAGGAACATCATGGAGACATGAAGACATCTGGACCATCACGGAGACATCATGAAGACATCAGGAACATCATGGAGACATGAAGACATCAGGAACATCATGGAGATATTATGAAGACATCAGGAACATGACGGACACATGAAGACATCAGGAATATCATGGAGACATTATGAAGACATCAGGAACGTCACAGAGACATTATGAAGATATCAGGAACATCATGGAGACATGAAGACATCTGGACCATCACGGAGACATTATGAAGACATCAGGTACATCATGGAGACATGAAGACATCAGGAACATCATGGAGATATTATGAAGACATCAGGAACATCACGGACACATGAAGACATCAGGAACATCATGGAGACATGAAGACATCAGGAACATCATGGAGACATTATGAAGACATCAGGAACTTCATGGAGACATCATGAAGACATCAGGAACATCATCGAGACATCATGAAGACATCAGGAACATCACGGAGACATTATGAAGACATCAGGAACATCATGGAGACATTATGAAGACATCAGGAACATCACAGAGACATTATGAAGACATCAGGAACATCATGGAGACATTATGAAGACATCAGGAACATCATGGAGACATTATGAAGACATCAGGAACATCATGGAGACATTATGAAGATATCAGGAACATCATAAAGACATTATTAAGACATCAGGAACATCAAGGAGACATTATGAAGACATCAGGAACATCATGGAGACATTATGAAGACATCAGGAACATCACGGAGACATTATGAAGACATCAGGAACATCATGGAGACATTATGAAGACATCAGGAACATCACAGAGACATTATGAAGACATCAGGAACATCATGGAGACTTTATGAAGACATCAGAAACATCACGGAGACATTATGAAGACATCAGGAACATCATGGAGACATTATGAAGACATCAGGAACATCACAGAGACATTATGAAGATATCAGGAACATCATGGAGACATGAAGACATCTGGACCATCACGGAGACATCATGAAGACATCAGGAACATCATGGAGACATGAAGACATCAGGAACATCATGGAGATATTATGAAGACATCAGGAACATGACGGACACATGAAGACATCAGGAACATCAAGGAGACATTATGAAGACATCAAGAACATCATGGAGACATGAAGACATCAGGAACATCATGGAGACATTATGAAGACATCAGAAACATCACGGGGACATTATGAAGACGTCAGGAACATCATGGAGACATTATGAAGACATCAGGAACATCATGGAGACATTATGAAGACATCAGGAACATCACAGAGACATTATGAAGACATCAGGTACATCATGGAGACATGAAGACATCAGGAACATCATGGAGACATTATGAAGACATCAGGAACATCACGGAGACATTATAAAGACATCAGGAACATCACAGAGACATTATGAAGACATCAGGAACATCATAAAGACATTATTAAGACATCAGGAACATCAAGGAGACATTATGAAGACATCAGGAACATCATGGAGACATTATGAAGACATCAGGAACATCACGGAGACATTATGAAGACATCAGGAACATCATGGAGACATTATGAAGACATCAGGAACATCACAGAGACATTATGAAGACATCAGGCACATCATGGAGACATTATGAAGACATCAGGAACATCACGGAGACATTATGAAGACATCAGGAACATCATGGAGACATTATGAAGACATCAGAAACATCACGGAGACATTATGAAGACATCAGGAACATCACGGAGACATTATGAAGACATCAGGAACATCATGGAGACATTATGAAGACATCAGGAACATCACAGAGACATTATGAAGACATCAGGCACATCATGGAGACATTATGAAGACATCAGGAACATCACGGAGACATTATGAAGACATCAGGAACATCATGGAGACATTATGAAGACATCAGAAACATCACGGAGACATTATGAAGACATCAGGAACATCATGGAGACATTATGAAGACATCAGCAACATCATGGAGACATTATTAAGACATCAGGAACATCATGGAGACATTGTGAAGACATCAGAAACATCACGGAGACATTATGAAGACATCAGGAACTTCATGGAGACATTATGAAGACATCAAGAACATAATGGAGACATTAAGTAGACATCAGGAACATCACAGAGACATTATGAAGACATCAGGAACATCATGGAAACATTATCAAGACAGCAGGAACATCATGGAGACATTATGAAGACATCAGGAACATCACGGAGACATTATAAAGACATCAGGAACATCACAGAGACATTATGAAGACATCAGGAACATCATAAAGACATTATGAAGACATCAGGAACATCATGGAAACATTATCAAGACAGCAGGAACATCATGGAGACATTATGAAGACATCAGGAACATCACGGAGACATTATGAAGACATCAGGAACTTCATGGAGACATTATGAAGACATCAAGAACATAATGGAGACATTAAGTAGACATCAGGAACATCACAGAGACATTATGAAGACATCAGGAACATCATGGAGACATTGTGAAGACATCAGAAACATCACGGAGACATTATGAAGACATCAGGAACTTCATGGAGACATTATGAAGACATCAAGAACATAATGGAGACATTAAGTAGACATCAGGAACATCACAGAGACATTATGAAGACATCAGGAACATCATGGAAACATTATCAAGACAGCAGGAACATCATGGAGACATTATGAAGACATCAGGAACATCACGGAGACATTATAAAGACATCAGGAACATCACAGAGACATTATGAAGACATCAGGAACATCATAAAGACATTATGAAGACATCAGGAACATCATGGACATATTATGAAGACATCAGGAACATGACGGACACATGAAGACATCAGGAACATCATTGAGACATGAAGACATCAGGAACATCATGGAGACATTATGAAGACATAAGGAACAACATGGAGACATTATGAAGGCATCAGGAACATCACGGAGACATTATGAAGACATCAAGAACATCATGGAGACATGAAGACATCAGGAACATCATGGAGACATTATGAGGACATCAGAAACATCATGGTGACATTATGAAGACATGAGCAACATCACAGAGACATTATGAAGACATCAGGTACATCATGGAGACATTATGAAGACATCAGGAACATCATGGAGACATTATGAAGACATCAGAAACATCACGGAGACATTATGAAGACATCAAGAACATCATGGAGACATGAAGACGTCAGGAACATCATGGAGACATTATGAAGACATCAGGAACATCATGGTGACATTATGAAGACATGAGCAACATCACAGAGACATTATGAAGACATCAGGTACATCATGGAGACATTATGAAGACATCAGGAACATCATGGAGACATTATGAAGACATCAGAAACATCACGGAGACATTATGAAGACATCAGGAACATCATGGAGACATTATGGAGACATCAGGAACATCATGGAGACATTATGAAGACATCAGGAACATCAGGGAGACATTATGAGGTAATCAGGAACTTCATCGAGACATCATGACGACATCAGGAATATCATGGAGACTTTATGAAGACATCAGAAACATCACGGAGACATTATGAAGACATCAGGAATATCATGGAGACATTATGAAGACATCAGGAACGTCACAGAGACATTATGAAGATATCAGGAACATCATGGAGACATGAAGACATCTGGACCATCACGGAGACATTATGAAGACATCAGGAACATCATGGAGACATGAAGACATCAGGAACATCATGGAGATATTATGAAGACATCAGGAACATCACGGACACATGAAGACATCAGGAACATCACGGAGACATTATAAAGACATCAGGAACATCATGGAGACATTATGAAGACATCAGGAACATCATAAAGACATTATGAAGACATCAGGAACATCATGGAGACATTATGAAGACATCAGAAACATCACGGAGACATTATGAAGACATCAGGAACATCATGGAGACATTATGAAGACATCAGCAACATCATGGAGACATTATTAAGACATCAGGAACATCATGGAGACATTATGAAGACATCAGAAACATCACGGAGACATTATGAAGACATCAGGAACTTCATGGAGACATTATGAAGACATCAAGAACATAATGGAGACATTAAGTAGACATCAGGAACATCACAGAGACATTATGAAGACATCAGGAACATCATGGAAACATTATGAAGACATCAGGAACATCATGGAGACATTATGAAGACATCAGGAACATCACGGAGACATTATAAAGACATCAGGAACATCACAGAGACATTATGAAGACATCAGGAACATCATAAAGACATTATTAAGACATCAGGAACATCAAGGAGACATTATGAAGACATCAGGAACATCATGGAGACATTATGAAGACATCAGGAACATCACGGAGACATTATGAAGACATCAGGAACATCATGGAGACATTATGAAGACATCAGGAACATCACAGAGACATTATGAAGACATCAGGCACATCATGGAGACATTATGAAGACATCAGGAACATCACGGAGACATTATGAAGACATCAGGAACATCATGGAGACATTATGAAGACATCAGAAACATCACGGAGACATTATGAAGACATCAGGAACATCATGGAGACATTATGAAGACATCAGCAACATCATGGAGACATTATTAAGACATCAGGAACATCATGGAGACATTATGGAGACATCAGGAACATCACGGAGACATTATGAAGACATCAGGAACATCAGGGAGACATTATGAGGTAATCAGGAACTTCATCGAGACATCATGACGACATCAGGAATATCATGGAGACTTTATGAAGACATCAGAAACATCACGGAGACATTATGAAGACATCAGGAATATCATGGAGACATTATGAAGACATCAGGAACGTCACAGAGACATTATGAAGATATCAGGAACATCATGGAGACATGAAGACATCTGGACCATCACGGAGACATTATGAAGACATCAGGAACATCATGGAGACATGAAGACATCAGGAACATCATGGAGATATTATGAAGACATCAGGAACATCACGGACACATGAAGACATCAGGAACATCACGGAGACATTATAAAGACATCAGGAACATCATGGAGACATTATGAAGACATCAGGAACATCATAAAGACATTATGAAGACATCAGGAACATCATGGAGACATTATGAAGACATCAGAAACATCACGGAGACATTATGAAGACATCAGGAACATCATGGAGACATTATGAAGACATCAGCAACATCATGGAGACATTATTAAGACATCAGGAACATCATGGAGACATTATGAAGACATCAGAAACATCACGGAGACATTATGAAGACATCAGGAACTTCATGGAGACATTATGAAGACATCAAGAACATAATGGAGACATTAAGTAGACATCAGGAACATCACAGAGACATTATGAAGACATCAGGAACATCATGGAAACATTATGAAGACAGCAGGAACATCATGGAGACATTATGAAGACATCAGGAACATCACGGAGACATTATAAAGACATCAGGAACATCACAGAGACATTATGAAGACATCAGGAACATCACGGAGACATTATAAAGACATAAGGAACATCACAGAGACATTATGAAGACATCAGGAACATCATAAAGACATTATGAAGACATCAGGAACATCATGGAGACATTATGAAGACATCAGGAACATCACGGAGACATTATGAAGACATCAGGAACATCACGGAGACATTATGAAGACATCAGGAACATCACAGAGACATTATGAAAACATCAGGAACATCATAAAGACATTACGAAGACATCAGGAACATCATGGAGACATTATGAAGACATCAGGAACATCATGGAGACATTATGAAGACATCAGGAACATCAGGGAGACATTATGACGTAATCAGGAACTTCATCGAGACATCATGACGACATCAGGAATATCATGGAGACTTGATGAAGACATCAGAAACATCACGGAGACATTATGAAGACATCAGGAATATCATGGAGACATTATGAAGACATCAGGAACGTCACAGAGACATTATGAAGATATCAGGAACATCATGGAGACATGAAGACATCTGGACCATCACGGAGACATTATGAAGACATCAGGAACATCATGGAGACATGAAGACATCAGGAACATCATGGAGATATTATGAAGACATCAGGAACATCACGGACACATGAAGACATCAGGAACATCACGGAGACATTATAAAGACATCAGGAACATCACAGAGACATTATGAAGACATCAGGAACATCATAAAGACATTATGAAGACATCAGGAACATCATGGAGACATTATGAAGACATCAGAAACATCACGGAGACATTATGAAGACATCAGGAACATCATGGAGACATTATGAAGACATCAGCAACATCATGGAGACATTATTAAGACATCAGGAACATCATGGAGACATTATGAAGACATCAGAAACATCACGGAGACATTATGAAGACATCAGGAACTTCATGGAGACATTATGAAGACATCAAGAACATAATGGAGACATTAAGTAGACATCAGGAACATCACAGAGACATTATGAAGACATCAGGAATATCATGGAAACATTATGAAGACAGCAGGAACATCATGGAGACATTATGAAGACATCAGGAACATCACGGAGACATTATAAAGACATCAGGAACATCACAGAGACATTATGAAGACATCAGGAACATCATAAAGACATTATTAAGATGTCAGGAACATCAAGGAGACATTATGAAGACATCAGGAACATCATGGAGACATTATGAAGACATCAGGAACATCACGGAGACATTATGAAGACATCAGGAACATCATGGAGACATTATGAAGACATCAGGAACATCACAGAGACATTATGAAGACATCAGGCACATCATGGAGACATTATGAAGACATCAGGAACATCACGGAGACATTATGAAGACATCAGGAACATCATGGAGACATTATGAAGACATCAGAAACATCACGGAGACATTATGAAGACATCAGGAACATCATGGAGACATTATGAAGACATCAGCAACATCATGGAGACATTATTAAGACATCAGGAACATCATGGAGACATTATGAAGACATCAGAAACATCACGGAGACATTATGAAGACATCAGGAACTTCATGGAGACATTATGAAGACATCAAGAACATAATGGAGACATTAAGTAGACATCAGGAACATCACAGAGACATTATGAAGACATCAGGAACATCATGGATACATTATCAAGACAGCAGGAAAATCATGGAGACATTATGAAGACATCAGGAACATCACGGAGACATTATAAAGACATCAGGAACATCACAGAGACATTATGAAGACATCAGGAACATCATAAAGACATTATGAAGACATCAGGAACATCATGGAGACATTATGAAGACATCAGGAACATCACGGAGACATTATGAAGACATCAGGAACATCACGGAGACATTATGAAGACATCAGGAACATCACAGAGACATTATGAAAACATCAGGAACATCATGGAGACATTATGAAGACATCAGGAACATCATGGAGACATTATGAAGACATCAGGAACATCACGGAGACATTATTAAGACATCAGGAACATCATGGAGACTTTATGAAGACATCAGAAACATCACGGAGACATTATGAAGACATCAGGAACTTCATGGAGACATTATGAAGACATCAAGAACATAATGGAGACATTAAGTAGAAATCAGGAACATCACAGAGACATTATGAAGACATCAGGAACATCATGGAAACATTATCAAGACAGCAGGAACATCATGGAGACATTATGAAGACATGAGGAACATCACGGAGACATTATAAAGACATCAGGAACATCACAGAGACATTATGAAGACATTAGGAACATCATAAAGACATTATGAAGACATCAGGAACATCATGGAGACATTATGAAGACATCAGGAACATCACGGAGACATTATGAAGACATCAGGAACATCACGGAGACATTATGAAGACATCAGGAACATCACAGAGACATTATGAAAACATCAGGAACATCATAAAGACATTATGAAGACATCAGGAACATCATGGAGACATTATGAAGACATCAGGAACATCATGGAGACATTATGAAGACATCAGGAACATCAGGGAGACATTATGAGGTAATCAGGAACTTCATCGAGACATCATGACGACATCAGGAATATCATGGAGACTTGATGAAGACATCAGAAACATCACGGAGACATTATGAAGACATCAGGAATATCATGGAGACATTATGAAGACATCAGGAACGTCACAGAGACATTATGAAGATATCAGGAACATCATGGAGACATGAAGACATCTGGACCATCACGGAGACATTATGAAGACATCAGGAACATCATGGAGACATGAAGACATCAGGAACATCATGGAGATATTATGAAGACATCAGGAACATCACGGACACATGAAGACATCAGGAACATCACGGAGACATTATAAAGACATCAGGAACATCACAGAGACATTATGAAGACATCAGGAACATCATAAAGACATTATGAAGACATCAGGAACATCATGGAGACATTATGAAGACATCAGAAACATCACGGAGACATTATGAAGACATCAGGAACATCATGGAGACATTATGAAGACATCAGCAACATCATGGAGACATTATTAAGACATCAGGAACATCATGGAGACATTATGAAGACATCAGAAACATCACGGAGACATTATGAAGACATCAGGAACTTCATGGAGACATTATGAAGACATCAAGAACATAATGGAGACATTAAGTAGACATCAGGAACATCACAGAGACATTATGAAGACATCAGGAACATCATGGAAACATTATGAAGACAGCAGGAACATCATGGAGACATTATGAAGACATCAGGAACATCACGGAGACATTATAAAGACATCAGGAACATCACAGAGACATTATGAAGACATCAGGAACATCATAAAGACATTATTAAGATGTCAGGAACATCAAGGAGACATTATGAAGACATCAGGAACATCATGGAGACATTATGAAGACATCAGGAACATCACGGAGACATTATGAAGACATCAGGAACATCATGGAGACATTATGAAGACATCAGGAACATCACAGAGACATTATGAAGACATCAGGCACATCATGGAGACATTATGAAGACATCAGGAACATCACGGAGACATTATGAAGACATCAGGAACATCATGGAGACATTATGAAGACATCAGAAACATCACGGAGACATTATGAAGACATCAGGAACATCATGGAGACATTATGAAGACATCAGCAACATCATGGAGACATTATTAAGACATAAGGAACATCACGGAGACATTATGAAGACATCAGAAACATCACGGAGACATTATGAAGACATCAGGAACTTCATGGAGACATTATGAAGACATCAAGAACATAATGGAGACATTAAGTAGACATCAGGAACATCACAGAGACATTATGAAGACATCAGGAACATCATGGATACATTATCAAGACAGCAGGAACATCATGGAGACATTATGAAGACATCAGGAACATCACGGAGACATTATAAAGACATCAGGAACA
The DNA here is from genome assembly GCF_933228915.1 of Telmatherina bonti. NCBI lineage: Eukaryota > Metazoa > Chordata > Actinopteri > Atheriniformes > Telmatherinidae > Telmatherina > Telmatherina bonti. Next base: position 34,590,048 of record NC_136611.1, read on the forward strand.
TCACAGAGACATTATGAAGACATCAGGAACATCATAAAGACATTATGAAGACATCAGGAACATCATGGAGACATTATGAAGACATCAGGAACATCACGGAGACATTATGAAGACATCAGGAACATCACGGAGACATTATGAAGACATCAGGAACATCACAGAGACATTATGAAAACATCAGGAACATCATGGAGACATTATGAAGACATCAGGAACATCATGGAGACATTATGAAGACATCAGGAACATCACGGAGACATTATTAAGACATCAGGAACATCATGGAGACTTTATGAAGACATCAGAAACATCACGGAGACATTATGAAGACATCAGGAACATCATGGAGACATTATGAAGACATCAGGAACATCACAGAGACATTATGAAGATATCAGGAACATCATGGAGACATGAAGACATCTGGACCATCACGGAGACATCATGAAGACATCAGGAACATCATGGAGACATAAAGACATCAGGAACATCATGGAGATATTATGAAGACATCAGGAACATGACGGACACATGAAGACATCAGGAACATCACGGAGACATTATGAAGACATCAGGAACATCATGGAGACATTATGAAGACATCAGGAACATCATGGAGACATCATGAAGACATCAGGAACATCATTGAGACATGAAGACATCAGGAACATCATGGAGACATTATGAAGACATCAGGAACAACATGGAGACATTATGAAGGCATCAGGTACATCACGGAGACATTATGAAGACATCAAGAACATCATGGAGACATGAAGACATCAGGAACATCATGGAGACATTATGAGGACATCAGAAACATCACGGGGACATCATGTAGACGTCAGGAACATCATGGAGACATTATGAAGACATCAGGAACATCATGGTGACATTATGAAGACATGAGCAACATCACAGAGACATTATGAAGACATCAGGTACATCATGGAGACATGAAGACATCAGGAACATCATGGAAACATTATGAAGACAGCAGGAACATCATGGAGACATTATGAAGACATCAGGGACATCACGGAGACATTATAAAGACATCAGGAACATCACAGAGACATTATGAAGACATCAGGAACATCATAAAGACATTATTAAGATGTCAGGAACATCAAAGAGACATTATGAAGACATCAGGAACATCATGGAGACATTATGAAGACATCAGGAACATCACGGAGACATTATGAAGACATCAGGAACATCATGGAGACATTATGAAGACATCAGGAACATCACAGAGACATTATGAAGACATCAGGCACATCATGGAGACATTATGAAGACATCAGGAACATCACGGAGACATTATGAAGACATCAGGAACATCATGGAGACATTATGAAGACATCAGAAACATCACGGAGACATTATGAAGACATCAGGAACATCATGGAGACATTATGAAGACATCAGGAACATCATGGAGACATTATTAAGACATCAGGAACATCATGGAGAAATTATGAAGACATCAGAAACATCACGGAGACATTATGAAGACATCAGGAACTTCATGGAGACATTATGAAGACATCAAGAACATAATGGAGACATTAAGTAGACATCAGGAACATCACAGAGACATTATGAAGACATCAGGAACATCATGGAAACATTATCAAGACAGCAGGAACATCATGGAGACATTATGAAGACATCAGGAACATCACGGAGACATTATAAAGACATCAGGAACATCACAGAGACATTATGAAGACATCAGGAACATCATAAAGACATTATGAAGACATCAGGAACATCATGGAGACATTATGAAGACATCAGGAACATCACGGAGACATTATGAAGACATCAGGAACATCACGGAGACATTATGAAGACATCAGGAACATCACAGAGACATTATGAAAACATCAGCAACATCATGCAGACATTATGAAGACATCCGGAACATCACGGAGACATTATGAAGACATCAGGAACATCATGGAGACATTATGAAGACATCAGGAACATCACAGAGACATTATGAAGATATCAGGAACATCATGGAGACATGAAGACATCTGGACCATCACGGAGACATCATGAAGACATCAGGAACATCATGGAGACATGAAGACATCAGGAACATCATGGAGATATTATGAAGACATCAGGAACATGACGGACACATGAAGACATCAGGAACATCACGGAGACATTATGAAGACATCAGGAACATCATGGAGACATTATGAAGACATCAGGAATATCATGGAGACATCATGAAGACATCAGGAACATCATTGACACATGATGACATCAGGAACATCATGGAGACATTATGAAGACATCAGGAACATCATGGAGACATTATGAAGGCATCAGGAACATCACGGAGACATTATGAAGACATCAAGAACATCACGGAGACATGAAGACATCAGGAACATCATGGAGACATTATGAGGACATCAGAAACATCACGGGGACATCATGTAGACGTCAGGAACATCATGGAGACATTATGAAGACATCAGGAACATCATGGTGACATTATGAAGACATGAGCAACATCACAGAGACATTATGAAGACATCAGGTACATCATGGAGACATTATGAAGACATCAGGAACATCACAGAGACATTATGAAGACATCAGGAACATCATGGAGACATTATGAAGACATCAGGAACATCATGGAAACATTATCAAGACAGCAGGAACATCATGGAGACATTATGAAGACATCAGGAACATTGCGGAGACATTATAAAGACATCAGGAACATCACAGAGACATTATGAAGACATCAGGAACATCATAAAGACATTATGAAGACATCAGGAACATCATGGAGACATTATGAAGACATCAGGAACATCACGGAGACATTATGAAGACATCAGGAACATCACGGAGACATTATGAAGACATCAGGAACATCACGGAGACATTATTAAGACATCAGGAACATCATGCAGACATTATGAAGACATCAGGAACATCACGGAGACATTATGAAGACATCAGGAACATCATGGAGACATTATGAAGACATCAGGAACATCACAGAGACATTATGAAGATATCAGGAACATCATGGAGACATGAAGACATCTGGACCATCACGGAGACATCATGAAGACATCAGGAACATCATGGAGACATGAAGACATCAGGAACATCATGGAGATATTATGAAGACATCAGGAACATGACGGACACATGAAGACATCAGGAACATCACGGAGACATTATGAAGACATCAGGAACATCATGGAGACATTATGAAGACATCAGGAACATCATGGAGACATCATGAAGACATCAGGAACATCATTGAGACATGAAGACATCAGGAACATCATGGAGACATTATGAAGACATCAGGAACAACATGGAGACATTATGAAGGCATCAGGAACATCACGGAGACATTATGAAGACATCAAGAACATCATGGAGACATGAAGACATCAGGAACATCATGGAGACATTATGAGGACATCAGAAACATCACGGGGACATCATGTAGACGTCAGGAACATCATGGAGACATTATGAAGACATCAGGAACATCATGGAGACATTATGAAGACATCAGGTACATCATGGAGACATTATGAAGACATCAGGAATATCATGGAGACATCATGAAGACATCAGGAACATCATTGAGACATGAAGACATCAGGAACATCATGGAGACATTATGAAGACATCAGGAACATCATGGAGACATTATGAAGGCATCAGGAACATCACGGAGACATCATGAAGACATCAGGAACATCATGGAGACATTATGAAGACATCAGGAACATCATGGAGATATTATGAAGACATCAGGAACATGACGGACACATGAAGACATCAGGAACATCACGGAGACATTATGAAGACATCAGGAACATCATGGAGACATTATGAAGACATCAGGAATATCATGGAGACATCATGAAGACATCAGGAACATCATTGAGACATGAAGACATCAGGAACATCATGGAGACATTATGAAGACATCAGGAACATCATGGAGACATTATGAAGGCATCAGGAACATCACGGAGACATTATGAAGACATCAAGAACATCATGGAGACATGAAGACATCAGGAACATCATGGAGACATTATGAGGACATCAGAAACATCACGGGGACATCATGTAGACGTCAGGAACATCATGGAGACATTATGAAGACATCAGGAACATCATGGTGACATTATGAAGACATGAGCAACATCACAGAGACATTATGAAGACATCAGGTACATCATGGAGACATGAAGACATCAGGAACATCATGGAGACATTATGAAGACATCAGGAACATCACAGAGACATTATGAAGACATCAGGAACATCATGGAGACATTATGAAGACATCAGGAACATCATGGAAACATTATCAAGACAGCAGGAACATCATGGAGACATTATGAAGACATCAGGAACATTGCGGAGACATTATAAAGACATCAGGAACATCACAGAGACATTATGAAGACATCAGGAACATCATAAAGACATTATGAAGACATCAGGAACATCATGGAGACATTATGAAGACATCAGGAACATCACGGAGACATTATGAAGACATCAGGAACATCACGGAGACATTATGAAGACATCAGGAACATCACGGAGACATTATTAAGACATCAGGAACATCATGCAGACATTATGAAGACATCAGGAACATCACGGAGACATTATGAAGACATCAGGAACATCATGGAGACATTATGAAGACATCAGGAACATCACAGAGACATTATGAAGATATCAGGAACATCATGGAGACATGAAGACATCTGGACCATCACGGAGACATCATGAAGACATCAGGAACATCATGGAGACATGAAGACATCAGGAACATCATGGAGATATTATGAAGACATCAGGAACATGACGGACACATGAAGACATCAGGAACATCACGGAGACATTATGAAGACATCAGGAACATCATGGAGACATTATGAAGACATCAGGAACATCATGGAGACATCATGAAGACATCAGGAACATCATTGAGACATGAAGACATCAGGAACATCATGGAGACATTATGAAGACATCAGGAACAACATGGAGACATTATGAAGGCATCAGGAACATCACGGAGACATTATGAAGACATCAAGAACATCATGGAGACATGAAGACATCAGGAACATCATGGAGACATTATGAGGACATCAGAAACATCACGGGGACATCATGTAGACGTCAGGAACATCATGGAGACATTATGAAGACATCAGGAACATCATGGAGACATTATGAAGACATCAGGTACATCATGGAGACATGAAGACATAAGGAACATCATGGAGACATTATGAAGGCATCAGGAACATCACGGAGACATTATGAAGACATCAAGAACATCATGGAGACATGAAGACATCAGGAACATCATGGAGACATTATGAGGACATCAGAAACATCACGGGGACATCATGTAGACGTCAGGAACATCATGGAGACATTATGAAGACATCAGGAACATCATGGTGACATTATGAAGACATGAGCAACATCACAGAGACATTATGAAGACATCAGGTACATCATGGAGACATGAAGACATCAGGAACATCATGGAGACATTATGAAGACATCAGGAACATCACAGAGACATTATGAAGACATCAGGAACATCATGGAGACATTATGAAGACATCAGGAACATCATGGAAACATTATCAAGACAGCAGGAACATCATGGAGACATTATGAAGACATCAGGAACATTGCGGAGACATTATAAAGACATCAGGAACATCACAGAGACATTATGAAGACATCAGGAACATCATAAAGACATTATGAAGACATCAGGAACATCATGGAGACATTATGAAGACATCAGGAACATCACGGAGACATTATGAAGACATCAGGAACATCACGGAGACATTATGAAGACATCAGGAACATCACGGAGACATTATTAAGACATCAGGAACATCATGCAGACATTATGAAGACATCAGGAACATCACGGAGACATTATGAAGACATCAGGAACATCATGGAGACATTATGAAGACATCAGGAACATCACAGAGACATTATGAAGATATCAGGAACATCATGGAGACATGAAGACATCTGGACCATCACGGAGACATCATGAAGACATCAGGAACATCATGGAGACATGAAGACATCAGGAACATCATGGAGATATTATGAAGACATCAGGAACATGACGGACACATGAAGACATCAGGAACATCACGGAGACATTATGAAGACATCAGGAACATCATGGAGACATTATGAAGACATCAGGAACATCATGGAGACATCATGAAGACATCAGGAACATCATTGAGACATGAAGACATCAGGAACATCATGGAGACATTATGAAGACATCAGGAACAACATGGAGACATTATGAAGGCATCAGGAACATCACGGAGACATTATGAAGACATCAAGAACATCATGGAGACATGAAGACATCAGGAACATCATGGAGACATTATGAGGACATCAGAAACATCACGGGGACATCATGTAGACGTCAGGAACATCATGGAGACATTATGAAGACATCAGGAACATCATGGAGACATTATGAAGACATCAGGTACATCATGGAGACATGAAGACATAAGGAACATCATGGAGACATTATGAAGACATCAGGAACATCACAGAGACATTATGAAGACATCAGGAACATCATGGAGACATTATGAAGACATCAGGAACATCATGGAGACATTATGAAGACATCAGAAACATCATGGAGACATTATGAAGACAGGAACATCCTGGAGACATTATGAAGACATCAGGAACATCATGGAGACATTATGAAGACATCAGGAACATCATGGAGACATTATGAAGACATCAGAAACATCACGGAGACATTATGAAGACATCAGGAACATCATGGAGACATTATGAAGACATCAGGAACATCATGGAGACATTATGAAGACATCAGGAACATCACAGAGACATTATGAGGTAATCAGGAACTTCATCGAGACATCATGACGACATCAGGAATATCATGGAGACTTTATGAAGACATCAGAAACATCACGGAGACATTATGAAGACATCAGGAATATCATGGAGACATTATGAAGACATCAGGAACGTCACAGAGACATTATGAAGATATCAGGAACATCATGGAGACATGAAGACATCTGGACCATCACGGAGACATTATGAAGACATCAGGAACATCATGGAGACATGAAGACATCAGGAACATCATGGAGATATTATGAAGACATCAGGAACATCACGGACACATGAAGACATCAGGAACATCATGGAGACATGAAGACATCAGGAACATCATGGAGACATTATGAAGACATCAGGAACTTCATGGAGACATCATGAAGACATCAGGAACATCATCGAGACATCATGAAGACATCAGGAACATCACGGAGACATTATGAAGACATCAGGAACATCATGGAGACATTATGAAGACATCAGGAACATCACAGAGACATTATGAAGACATCAGGAACATCATGGAGACATTATGAAGACATCAGGAACATCATGGAGACATTATGAAGACATCAGGAACATCATGGAGACATTATGAAGATATCAGGAACATCATAAAGACATTATTAAGACATCAGGAACATCAAGGAGACATTATGAAGACATCAGGAACATCATGGAGACATTATGAAGACATCAGGAACATCACGGAGACATTATGAAGACATCAGGAACATCATGGAGACATTATGAAGACATCAGGAACATCACGGAGACATTATGAAGACATCAGGAACATCACAGAGACATTATGAAAACATCAGGAACATCATGGAGACATTATGAAGACATCAGGAACATCATGGAGACATTATGAAGACATCAGGAACATCACGGAGACATTATTAAGACATCAGGAACATCATGGAGACTTTATGAAGACATCAGAAACATCACGGAGACATTATGAAGACATCAGGAACATCATGGAGACATTATGAAGACATCAGGAACATCACAGAGACATTATGAAGATATCAGGAACATCATGGAGACATGAAGACATCTGGACCATCACGGAGACATCATGAAGACATCAGGAACATCATGGAGACATAAAGACATCAGGAACATAATGGAGATATTATGAAGACATCAGGAACATGACGGACACATGAAGACATCAGGAACATGACGGAGACATTATGAAGACATCAGGAACATCATGGAGACATTATGAAGACATCAGGAACATCATGGAGACATCATGAAGACATCAGGAACATCATTGAGACATGAAGACATCAGGAACATCATGGAGACATTATGAAGACATCAGGAACAACATGGAGACATTATGAAGGCATCAGGAACATCACGGAGACATTATGAAGACATCAAGAACATCATGGAGACATGAAGACATCAGGAACATCATGGAGACATTATGAGGACATCAGAAACATCACGGGGACATCATGTAGACGTCAGGAAAATCATGGAGACATTATGAAGACATCAGGAACATCATGGTGACATTATGAAGACATGAGCAACATCACAGAGACATTATGAAGACATCAGGTACATCATGGAGACATGAAGACATCAGGAACATCATGGAAACATTATGAAGACAGCAGGAACATCATGGAGACATTATGAAGACATCAGGGACATCACGGAGACATTATAAAGACATCAGGAACATCACAGAGACATTATGAAGACATCAGGAACATCATAAAGACATTATTAAGATGTCAGGAACATCAAGGAGACATTATGAAGACATCAGGAACATCATGGAGACATTATGAAGACATCAGGAACATCACGGAGACATTATGAAGACATCAGGAACATCATGGAGACATTATGAAGACATCAGGAACATCACAGAGACATTATGAAGACATCAGGCACATCATGGAGACATTATGAAGACATCAGGAACATCACGGAGACATTATGAAGACATCAGGAACATCATGGAGACATTATGAAGACATCAGAAACATCACGGAGACATTATGAAGACATCAGGAACATCATGGAGACATTATGAAGACATCAGGAACATCATGGAGACATTATTAAGACATCAGGAACATCATGGAGACATTATGAAGACATCAGAAACATCACGGAGACATTATGAAGACATCAGGAACTTCATGGAGACATTATGAAGACATCAAGAACATAATGGAGACATTAAGTAGACATCAGGAACATCACAGAGACATTATGAAGACATCAGGAACATCATGGAAACATTATCAAGACAGCAGGAACATCATGGAGACATTATGAAGACATCAGGAACATCACAGAGACATTATGAAGATATCAGGAACATCATGGAGACATGAAGACATCTGGACCATCACGGAGACATCATGAAGACATCAGGAACATCATGGAGACATGAAGACATCAGGAACATCATGGAGATATTATGAAGACATCAGGAACATGACGGACACATGAAGACATCAGGAACATCACGGAGACATTATGAAGACATCAGGAACATCATGGAGACATTATGAAGACATCAGGAATATCATGGAGACATCATGAAGACATCAGGAACATCATTGAGACATGAAGACATCAGGAACATCATGGAGACATTATGAAGACATCAGGAACAACATGGAGACATTATGAAGGCATCAGGAACATCACGGAGACATTATGAAGACATCAAGAACATCATGGAGACATGAAGACATCAGGAACATCATGGAGACATTATGAGGACATCAGAAACATCACGGGGACATCATGTAGACGTCAGGAACATCATGGAGACATTATGAAGACATCAGGAACATCATGGTGACATTATGAAGACATGAGCAACATCACAGAGACATTATGAAGACATCAGGTACATCATGGAGACATGAAGACATCAGGAACATCATGGAGACATTATGAAGACATCAGGAACATCACAGAGACATTATGAAGACATCAGGAACATCATGGAAACATTATCAAGACAGCAGGAACATCATGGAGACATTATGAAGACATCAGGAACATCATAAAGACATTATGAAGACATCAGGAACATCATGGAGACATTATGAAGACATCAGGAACATCACGGAGACATTATGAAGACATCAGGAACATCACGGAGACATTATGAAGACATCAGGAACATCACGGAGACATTATTAAGACATCAGGAACATCATGCAGACATTATGAAGACATCAGGAACATCACGGAGACATTATGAAGACATCAGGAACATCATGGAGACATTATGAAGACATCAGGAACATCACAGAGACATTATGAAGATATCAGGAACATCATGGAGACATGAAGACATCTGGACCATCACGGAGACATCATGAAGACATCAGGAACATCATGGAGACATGAAGACATCAGGAACATCATGGAGATATTATGAAGACATCAGGAACATGACGGACACATGAAGACATCAGGAACATCACGGAGCCATTATGAAGACATCAGGAACATCATGGAGACATTATGAAGACATCAGGAACATCATGGAGACATCATGAAGACATCAGGAACATCATTGAGACATGAAGACATCAGGAACATCATGGAGACATTATGAAGACATCAGGAACAACATGGAGACATTATGAAGGCATCAGGAACATCACGGAGACATTATGAAGACATCAAGAACATCATGGAGACATGAAGACATCAGGAACATCATGGAGACATTATGAGGACATCAGAAACATCACGGGGACATCATGTAGACGTCAGGAACATCATGGAGACATTATGAAGACATCAGGAACATCATGGTGACATTATGAAGACATGAGCAACATCACAGAGACATTATGAAGACATCAGGTACATCATGGAGACATGAAGACATAAGGAACATCATGGAGACATTATGAAGACATCAGGAACATCACAGAGACATTATGAAGACATCAGGAACATCATGGAGACATTATGAAGACATCAGGAACATCATGGAGACATTATGAAGACATCAGAAACATCATGGAGACATTATGAAGACAGGAACATCCTGGAGACATTATGAAGACATCAGGAACATCATGGAGACATTATGAAGACATCAGGAACATCATGGAGACATTATGAAGACATCAGAAACATCACGGAGACATTATGAAGACATCAGGAACATCATGGAGACATTATGAAGACATCAGGAACATCATGGAGACATTATGAAGACATCAGGAACATCAGGGCGACATTATGAGGTAATCAGGAACTTCACCGAGACATCATGACGACATCAGGAATATCATGGAGACTTTATGAAGACATCAGAAACATCACGGAGACATTATGAAGACATCAGGAATATCATGGAGACATTATGAAGACATCAGGAACGTCACAGAGACATTATGAAGATATCAGGAACATCATGGAGACATGAAGACATCTGGACCATCACGGAGACATTATGAAGACATCAGGAACATCATGGAGACATGAAGACATCAGGAACATCATGGAGATATTATGAAGACATCAGGAACATCACGGACACATGAAGACATCAGGAACATCATGGAGACATGAAGACATCAGGAACATCATGGAGACATTATGAAGACATCAGGAACTTCATGGAGACATCATGAAGACATCAGGAACATCATCGAGACATCATGAAGACATCAGGAACATCACGGAGACATTATGAAGACATCAGGAACATCATGGAGACATTATGAAGACATCAGGAACATCACAGAGACATTATGAAGACATCAGGAACATCATGGAGACATTATGAAGACATCAGGAACATCATGGAGACATTATGAAGACATCAGGAACATCATGGAGACATTATGAAGATATCAGGAACATCATAAAGACATTATTAAGACATCAGGAACATCAAGGAGACATTATGAAGACATCAGGAACATCATGGAGACATTATGAAGACATCAGGAACATCACGGAGACATTATGAAGACATCAGGAACATCATGGAGACATTATGAAGACATCAGGAACATCACAGAGACATTATGAAGACATCAGGAACATCATGGAGACTTTATGAAGACATCAGACACATCACGGAGACATTATGAAGACATCAGGAACATCATGGAGACATTATGAAGACATCAGGAACATCACAGAGACATTATGAAGATATCAGGAACATCATGGAGACATGAAGACATCTGGACCATCACGGAGACATCATGAAGACATCAGGAACATCATGGAGACATGAAGACATCAGGAACATCATGGAGATATTATGAAGACATCAGGAACATGACGGACACATGAAGACATCAGGCACATCACGGAGACATTATGAAGACATCAAGAACATCATGGAGACATGAAGACATCAGGAACATCATGGAGACATTATGAAGACATCAGAAACATCACGGGGACATTATGAAGACGTCAGGAACATCATGGAGACATTATGAAGACATCAGGAACATCATGGAGACATTATGAAGACATCAGGAACATCACAGAGACATTATGAAGACAGCAGGTACATCATGGAGACATGAAGACATCAGGAACATCATGGAGACATTATGAAGACATCAGGAACATCACAGAGACATTATGAAGACATCAGGAACATCATGGAGACATTATGAAGACATCAGGAACATCATGGAGACATTATGAAGACATCAGAAACATCAGGGAGACATTATGAAGACGGGAACATCCTGTAGACATTATGAAGACATCAGGAACATCATGGAGACATTATGAAGACATCAGGAACATCATGGAGACATTATGAAGACATCAGAAACATCACGGAGACATTATGAAGACATCAGGAACATCATGGAGACATTATGAAGACATCAGAAACATCACGGAGACATCATGAAGACATCAGGAACATCATGGAGACATGAAGACATCAGGAACATCATGGAGATATTATGAAGACATCAGGAACATGACGGACACATGAAGACATCAGGAACATCATGGAGACATTATGAAGACATCAGAAACATCACGGAGACATTATGAAGACATCAGGAACATCAAGGAGACATTATGAAGACATCAGGAACATCATGGAGACATTATGAAGACATCAGGAACATCACGGAGACATTATGAAGACATCAGGAACATCATGGAGACATTATGAAGACATCAGGAAGATCACAGAGACATTATGAAGACATCAGGCACATCATGGAGACATTATGAAGACATCAGGAACATCACAGAGACATTATGAAGACATCAGGAACATCATGGAGACATTATGAAGACATCAGAAACATCACGGAGACATTATGAAGACATCAGGAACATCATGGAGACATTATGAAGACATCAGCAACATCATGGAGACATTATTAACACATCAGGAACATCATGGAGACATTATGAAGACATCAGAAACATCACGGAGACATTATGAAGACATGAGGAACTTCATGGAGACATTATGAAGACATCAAGAACATAATGGAGACATTAAGTAGACATCAGGAACATCACAGAGACATTATGAAGACATCAGGAACATCATGGAAACATTATCAAGACAGCAGGAACATCATGGAGACATTATGAAGACATCAGGAACATCACGGAGACATTATAAAGACATCAGGAACATCACAGAGACATTATGAAGACATCAGGAACATCATAAAGACATTATGAAGACATCAGGAACATCATGGAGACATTATGAAGACATCAGGAACATCACGGAGACATTATGAAGACATCAGGAACATCACGGAGACATTATGAAGACATCAGGAACATCACAGAGACATTATGAAAACATCAGGAACATCATAAAGACATTATGTAGACATCAGGAACATCATGGAGACATTATGAAGACATCAGGAACATCATGGAGACATTATGAAGACATCAGGAACATCACGGAGACATTATTAAGACATCAGGAACATCATGGAGACTTTATGAAGACATCAGAAACATCACGGAGACATTATGAAGACATCAGGAACATCATGGAGACATTATGAAGACATCAGGAACATCACAGAGACATTATGAAGATATCAGGAACATCATGGAGACATGAAGACATCTGGACCATCACGGAGACATCATGAAGACATCAGGAACATCATGGAGACATGAAGACATCAGGAACATCATGGAGATATTATGAAGACATCAGGAACATGACGGACACATGAAGACATCAGGAACATCACGGAGACATTATGAAGACATCAGGAACATCATGGAGACATTATGAAGACATCAGGAACATCATGGAGACATCATGAAGACATCAGGAACATCATTGAGACATGAAGACATCCGGAACATCATGGAGACAATATGAAGACATAAGGAACAACATGGAGACATTATGAAGGCATCAGGAACATCACGGAGACATTATGAAGACATCAAGAACATCATGGAGACATGAAGACATCAGGAACATCATGGAGACATTATGAGGACATCAGAAACATCACGGGGACATCATGTAGACGTCAGGAACATCATGGAGACATTATGAAGACATCAGGAACATCATGGTGACATTATGAAGACATGAGCAACATCACAGAGACATTATGAAGACATCAGGTACATCATGGAGACATGAAGACATCAGGAACATCATGGAGACATTATGAAGACATCAGGAACATCACAGAGACATTATGAAGACATCAGGAACATCATGGAGACATTATGAAGACATCAGGAACATCATGGAGACATTATGAAGACATCAGAAACATCATGGAGACATTATGAAGACAGGAACATCCTGGAGACATTATGAAGACATCAGGAACATCATGGAGACATTATGAAGACATCAGGAACATCATGGAGAGATTATGAAGACATCAGAAACATCACGGAGACATTATGAAGACATCAGGAACATCATGGAGACATTATGAAGACATCAGGAAAATCATGGAGACATTATGAAGACATCAGGAACATCAGGGCGACATTATGAGGTAATCAGGAACTTCATCGAGACATCATGACGACATCAGGAATATCATGGAGACTTTATGAAAACATCAGAAACATCACGGAGACATTATGAAGACATCAGGAATATCATGGAGACATTATGAAGACATCAGGAACGTCACAGAGACATTATGAAGATATCAGGAACATCATGGAGACATGAAGACATCTGGACCATCACGGAGACATTATGAAGACATCGGGAACATCATGGAGACATGAAGACATCAGGAACATCATGGAGATATTATGAAGACATCAGGAACATCACGGACACATGAAGACATCAGGAACATCATGGAGACATGAAGACATCAGGAACATCATGGAGACATTATGAAGACATCAGGAACTTCATGGAGACATCATGAAGACATCAGGAACATCATCGAGACATCATGAAGACATCAGGAACATCACGGAGACATTATGAAGACATCAGGAACATCATGGAGACATTATGAAGACATCAGGAACATCACAGAGACATTATGAAGACATCAGGAACATCATGGAGACATTATGAAGACATCAGGAACATCATGGAGACATTATGAAGACATCAGGAACATCATGGAGACATTATGAAGATATCAGGAACATCATAAAGACATTATTAAGACATCAGGAACATCAAGGAGACATTATGAAGACATCAGGAACATCATGGAGACATTATGAAGACATCAGGAACATCACGGAGACATTATGAAGACATCAGGAACATCATGGAGACATTATGAAGACATCAGGAACATCACAGAGACATTATGAAGACATCAGGAACATCATGGAGACTTTATGAAGACATTAGGAACATCATAAAGACATTATGAAGACATCAGGAACATCAAGGAGACATTATGAAGACATCAGGAACATCATGGAGACATTATGAAGACATCAGGAACATCACGGAGACATTATGAAGACATCAGGAACATCATGGAGACATTATGAAGACATCAGGAACATCACAGAGACATTATGAAGACATCAGGAACATCATGGAGACTTTATGAAGACATCAGAAACATCACGGAGAAATTATGAAGACATCAGGAACATCATGGAGACATTATGAAGACATCAGGAACATCACAGAGACATTATGAAGATATCAGGAACATCATGGAGACATGAAGACATCTGGACCATCACGGAGACATCATGAAGACATCAGGAACATCATGGAGACATGAAGACATCAGGAACATCATGGAGATATTATGAAGACATCAGGAACATGACGGACACATGAAGACATCAGGAACATCACGGAGACATTATGAAGACATCAAGAACATCATGGAGACATGAAGACATCAGGAACATCATGGAGACATTATGAAGACATCAGAAAAATCACGGGGACATTATGAAGACGTCAGGAACATCATGGAGACATTATGAAGACATCAGGAACATCATGGAGACATTATGAAGACATCAGGAACATCACAGAGACATTATGAAGACATCAGGTACATCATGGAGACATGAAGACATCAGGAACATCATGGAGACATTATGAAGACATCAGGAACATAACAGAGACATTATGAAGACATCAGGAACATCATGGAGACATTATGAAGACATCAGGAACATCATGGAGACATTATGAAGACATCAGAAACATCAGGGAGACATTATGAAGACGGGAACATCCTGTAGACATTATGAAGACATCAGGAACATCATGGAGACATTATGAAGACATCAGGAACATCATGGAGACATTATGAAGACATCAGAAACATCACGGAGACATTATGAAGACATCAGGAACATCATGGAGACATTATGAAGACATCAGGAACATCACGGAGACATTATGAAGACATCAGGTACATCATGGAGACATTATGAAGACATCAGGAACATCACAGAGACATTATGAAGACATCAGGAACATCATGGAGACATCATGAAGACATCAGGAACATCACGGAGACATCATGAAGACATCAGGAACATCATGGAGACATCATGAAGACATCAGGAACATCATGGAGACATGAAGACATCAGGAACATCATGGAGACATTATGAAGACATCAGGAACATCACGGAGACATTATGAAGACATCAGGAACATCATGGAGACATTATGAAGACATCAGAAACATCACGGAGACATTATGAAGACAGGAACATCCTGGAGACATTATGAAGACATCAGGAACATCATGGAGACATTATGAAGACATCAGGAACATCATGGAGACATTATGAAGACATCAGGAACATCATAGAGACATTATGAAGACATCAGGAACATCATGGAGACATTATGAAGACATCAGGAACATCAGGGAGACATTATGAGGTAATCAGGAACTTCATCGAGACATTATGAAGACATCAGGAACTTCATGGAGACATCATGAAGACATCAGGAACATCATCGAGACATCATGAAGACATCAGGAACATCACGGAGACATTATGAAGACATCAGGAACATCATGGAGACATTATGAAGACATCAGGAACATCACAGAGACATTATGAAGACATCAGGAACATCATGGAGACATTATGAAGACATCAGGAACATCATGGAGACATTATGAAGACATCAGGAACATCATGGAGACATTATGAAGATATCAGGAACATCATAAAGACATTATTAAGACATCAGGAACATCAAGGAGACATTATGAAGACATCAGGAACATCATGGAGACATTATGAAGACATCAGGAACATCACGGAGACATTATGAAGACATCAGGAACATCATGGAGACATTATGAAGACATCAGGAACATCACAGAGACATTATGAAGACATCAGGAACATCATGGAGACTTTATGAAGACATCAGAAACATCACGGAGACATTATGAAGACATCTGGACCATCACGGAGACATCATGAAGACATCAGGAACATCATGGAGACATGAAGACATCAGGAACATCATGGAGATATTATGAAGACATCAGGAACATGACGGACACATGAAGACATCAGGAACATCACGGAGACATTATGAAGACATCAAGAACATCATGGAGACATGAAGACATCAGGAACATCATGGAGACATTATGAAGACATCAGAAACATCACGGGGACATTATGAAGACGTCAGGAACATCATGGAGACATTATGAAGACATCAGGAACATCATGGAGACATTATGAAGACATCAGGAACATCACAGAGACATTATGAAGACATCAGGTACATCATGGAGACATGAAGACATCAGGAACATCATGGAGACATTATGAAGACATCAGGAACATCACAGAGACATTATGAAGACATCAGGAACATCATGGAGACATTATGAAGACATCAGGAACATCATGGAGACATTATGAAGACATCAGAAACATCAGGGAGACATTATGAAGACGGGAACATCCTGTAGACATTATGAAGACATCAGGAACATCATGGAGACATTATGAAGACATCAGGAACATCATGGAGACATTATGAAGACATCAGAAACATCACGGAGACATTATGAAGACATCAGGAACATCATGGAGACATTATGAAGACATCAGGAACATCACGGAGACATTATGAAGACATCAGGTACATCATGGAGACATTATGAAGACATCAGGAACATCACAGAGACATTATGAAGACATCAGGAACATCATGGAGACATCATGTAGAGATCAGGAACATCACGGAGACATCATGAAGACATCAGGAACATCATGGAGACATCATGAAGACATCATGAACATCATGGAGACATGAAGACATCAGGAACATCATGGAGACATTATGAAGACATCAGGAACATCACGGAGACATTATGGAGACATCAGGAACATCATGGAGACATTATGAAGACATCAGAAACATCACGGAGACATTATGAAGACAGGAACATCCTGGAGACATTATGAAGACATCAGGAACATCACGGAGACATTATGAAGACATCAGGAACATCATAGAGACATTATGAAGACATCAGGAACATCATGGAGACATTATGAAGACATCAGGAACATCAGGGAGACATTATGAGGTAATCAGGAACTTCATCGAGAGATCATGACGACATCAGGAACATCATGGAGACTTTATGAAGACATCAGAAACATCACGGAGACATTATGAAGACATCAGGAACATCATGGAGATATTATGAAGACATCAGGAACATCACAGAGACATTATGAAGATATCAGGAACATCATGGAGACATGAAGACATCTGGACCATCACGGAGACATTATGAAGACATCAGGATCATCACGGACACAAGAAGTCATCAGGAACATCACGGAGACATTATGAAGACATCAGGAACATCACGGAGACATTATGAAGACATCAGGAACATCACGGACACATGAAGACATCAGGAACATCATGGAGACATGAAGACATCAGGAACATCATCGAGACATCATGAAGACATCAGGAACATCACGGAGACATTATGAAGACATCAGGAACATCATGGAGACATTATGAAGACATCAGGAACATCACAGAGACATTATGAAGACATCAGGAACATCATGGAGACATTATGAAGACATCAGGAACATCATGGAGACATTATGAAGACATCAGAAACATCATAGAGACATTATGAAGATATCAGGAACATCATAAAGGCATTATTAAGACCTCAGGAACATCAAGGAGACATTATGAAGACATCAGGAACATCATAAAGACATTATGAAGACATCAGGAACATCACGGAGACATTATGAAGACATCAGGAACATCATGGAGACATTATGAAGACATCAGGAACATCACAGAGACATTATGAAGACATCAGGAACATCATGGAGACATCATGAAGACATCAGGAACATCATGGAGACATCATGAAGACATCAGGAACATCATGGAGACATCATGAAGACATCAGGAACATCACGGGGACATTATGAAGACGTCAGGAACATCATGGAGACATTATGAAGACATCAGGAACATCATGGAGACATTATGAAGACATCAGGAACATCACAGAGACATTATGAAGACAGCAGGTATATCATGGAGACATGAAGACATCAGGAACATCATGGAGACATTATGAAGACATCAGGAACATCACAGAGACATTATGAAGACATCAGGAACATCATGGAGACATTATGAAGACATCAGGAACATCATGGAGACATTATGAAGACATCAGAAACATCAGGGAGACATTATGAAGACGGGAACATCCTGTAGACATTATGAAGACATCAGGAACATCATGGAGACATTATGAAGACATCAGGAACATCATGGAGACATTATGAAGACATCAGAAACATCACGGAGACATTATGAAGACATCAGGAACATCATGGAGACATTATGAAGACATCAGAAACATCACGGAGACATTATGAAGACATCAGGAACTTCATGGAGACATTATGAAGACATCAAGAACATAATGGAGACATTACGTAGACATCAGGAACATCACAGAGACATTATGAAGACATCAGGAACATCATGGAAACATTATGAAGACAGCAGGAACATCATGGAGACATTATGAAGACATCAGGAACATCACGGAGACATTATAAAGACATCAGGAACATCACAGAGACATTATGAAGACATCAGCAACATCATAAAGACATTATTAAGATGTCAGGAACATCAAGGAGACATTATGAAGACATCAGGAACATCATGGAGACATTATGAAGACATCAGGAACATCACGGAGACATTATGAAGACATCAGGACCATCATGGAGACATTATGAAGACATCAGGAAGATCACAGAGACATTATGAAGACATCAGGCACATCATGGAGACATTATGAAGACATCAGGAACATCACGGAGACATTATGAAGACATCAGGAACATCATGGAGACATTATGAAGACATCAGAAACATCACGGAGACATTATGAAGACATCAGGAACATCATGGAGACATTATGAAGACATCAGCAACATCATGGAGACATTATTAACACATCAGGAACATCATGGAGACATTATGAAGACATCAGAAACATCACGGAGACATTATGAAGACATGAGGAACTTCATGGAGACATTATGAAGACATCAAGAACATAATGGAGACATTAAGTAGACATCAGGAACATCACAGAGACATTATGAAGACATCAGGAACATCATGGAAACATTATCAAGACAGCAGGAACATCATGGAGACATTATGAAGACATCAGGAACATCACGGAGACATTATAAAGACATCAGGAACATCACAGAGACATTATGAAGACATCAGGAACATCATAAAGACATTATGAAGACATCAGGAACATCATGGAGACATTATGAAGACATCAGGAACATCACGGAGACATTATGAAGACATCAGGAACATCACGGAGACATTATGAAGACATCAGGAACATCACAGAGACATTATGAAAACATCAGGAACATCATAAAGACATTATGTAGACATCAGGAACATCATGGAGACATTATGAAGACATCAGGAACATCATGGAGACATTATGAAGACATCAGGAACATCACGGAGACATTATTAAGACATCAGGAACATCATGGAGACTTTATGAAGACATCAGAAACATCACGGAGACATTATGAAGACATAAGGAACATCATGGAGACATTATGAAGACATCAGGAACATCACAGAGACATTATGAAGATATCAGGAACATCATGGAGACATGAAGACATCTGGACCATCACGGAGACATCATGAAGACATCAGGAACATCATGGAGACATGAAGACATCAGGAAAACCATGGAGATATTATGAAGACATCAGGAACATGACGGACACATGAAGACATCAGGAACATCACGGAGACATTATGAAGACATCAGGAACATCATGGAGACATTATGAAGACATCAGGAACATCATGGAGACATCATGAAGACATCAGGAACATCATTGAGACATGAAGACATCCGGAACATCATGGAGACAATATGAAGACATAAGGAACAACATGGAGACATTATGAAGGCATCAGGAACATCACGGAGACATTATGAAGACATCAAGAACATCATGGAGACATGAAGACATCAGGAACATCATGGAGACATTATGAGGACATCAGAAACATCACGGGGACATCATGTAGACGTCAGGAACATCATGGAGACATTATGAAGACATCAGGAACATCATGGTGACATTATGAAGACATGAGCAACATCACAGAGACATTATGAAGACATCAGGTACATCATGGAGACATGAAGACATCAGGAACATCATGGAGACATTATGAAGACATCAGGAACATCACAGAGACATTATGAAGACATCAGGAACATCATGGAGACATTATGAAGACATCAGGAACATCATGGAGACATTATGAAGACATCAGAAACATCATGGAGACATTATGAAGACAGGAACATCCTGGAGACATTATGAAGACATCAGGAACATCATGGAGACATTATGAAGACATCAGGAACATCATGGAGAGATTATGAAGACATCAGAAACATCACGGAGACATTATGAAGACATCAGGAACATCATGGAGACATTATGAAGACATCAGGAAAATCATGGAGACATTATGAAGACATCAGGAACATCAGGGTGACATTATGAGGTAATCAGGAACTTCATCGAGACATCATGACGACATCAGGAATATCATGGAGACTTTATGAAAACATCAGAAACATCACGGAGACATTATGAAGACATCAGGAATATCATGGAGACATTATGAAGACATCAGGAACGTCACAGAGACATTATGAAGATATCAGGAACATCATGGAGACATGAAGACATCTGGACCATCACGGAGACATTATGAAGACATCAGGAACATCATGGAGACATGAAGACATCAGGAACATCATGGAGATATTATGAAGACATCAGGAACATCACGGACACATGAAGACATCAGGAACATCATGGAGACATGAAGACATCAGGAACACCATGGAGACATCATGAAGACATCAGGAACTTCATGGAGACATCATGAAGACATCAGGAACATCATCGAGACATCATGAAGACATCAGGAACATCACGGAGACATTATGAAGACATCAGGAACATCATGGAGACATTATGAAGACATCAGGAACATCACAGAGACATTATGAAGACATCAGGAACATCATGGAGACATTATGAAGACATCAGGAACATCATGGAGACATTATGAAGACATCAGGAACATCATGGAGACATTATGAAGATATCAGGAACATCATAAAGACATTATTAAGACATCAGGAACATCAAGGAGACATTATGAAGACATCAGGAACATCATGGAGACATTATGAAGACATCAGGAACATCACGGAGACATTATGAAGACATCAGGAACATCATGGAGACATTATGAAGACATCAGGAACATCACAGAGACATTATGAAGACATCAGGAACATCATGGAGACTTTATGAAGACATCAGAAACATCACGGAGACATTATGAAGACATCAGGAACATCATGGAGACATTATGAAGACATCAGGAACATCACAGAGACATTATGAAGATATCAGGAACATCATGGAGACATGAAGACATCTGGACAATCACGGAGACATCATGAAGACATCAGGAACATCATGGAGACATGAAGACATCAGGAACATCATGGAGATATTATGAAGACATCAGGAACATCACGGACACATGAAGACATCAGGAACATCATGGAGACATGAAGACATCAGGAACATCATGGAGACATCATGAAGACATCAGGAACTTCATGGAGACATCATGAAGACATCAGGAACATCATCGAGACATCATGAAGACATCAGGAACATCACGGAGACATTATGAAGACATCAGGAACATCATGGAGACATTATGAAGACATCAGGAACATCACAGAGACATTATGAAGACATCAGGAACATCATGGAGACATTATGAAGACATCAGGAACATCATGGAGACATTATGAAGACATCAGGAACATCATGGAGACATTATGAAGATATCAGGAACATCATAAAGACATTATTAAGACATCAGGAACATCAAGGAGACATTATGAAGACATCAGGAACATCATGGAGACATTATGAAGACATCAGGAACATCACGGAGACATTATGAAGACATCAGGAACATCATGGAGACATTATGAAGACATCAGGAACATCACAGAGACATTATGAAGACATCAGGAACATCATGGAGACTTTATGAAGACATCAGAAACATCACGGAGACATTATGAAGACATCAGGAACATCATGGAGACATTATGAAGACATCAGGAACATCACAGAGACATTATGAAGATATCAGGAACATCATGGAGACATGAAGACATCTGGACCATCACGGAGACATCATGAAGACATCAGGAACATCATGGAGACATGAAGACATCAGGAACATCATGGAGATATTATGAAGACATCAGGAACATGACGGACACATGAAGACATCAGGAACATCACGGAGACATTATGAAGACATCAAGAACATCATGGAGACATGAAGACATCAGGAACATCATGGAGACATTATGAAGACATCAGAAAAATCACGGGGACATTATGAAGACGTCAGGAACATCATGGAGACATTATGAAGACATCAGGAACATCATGGAGACATTATGAAGACATCAGGAACATCACAGAGACATTATGAAGACATCAGGTACATCATGGAGACATGAAGACATCAGGAACATCATGGAGACATTATGAAGACATCAGGAACATCACAGAGACATTATGAAGACATCAGGAACATCATGGAGACATTATGAAGACATCAGGAACATCATGGAGACATTATGAAGACATCAGAAACATCAGGGAGACATTATGAAGACGGGAACATCCTGTAGACATTATGAAGACATCAGGAACATCATGGAGACATTATGAAGACATCAGGAACATCATGGAGACATTATGAAGACATCAGAAACATCACGGAGACATTATGAAGACATCAGGAACATCATGGAGACATTATGAAGACATCAGGAACATCACGGAGACATTATGAAGACATCAGGTACATCATGGAGACATTATGAAGACATCAGGAACATCACAGAGACATTATGAAGACATCAGGAACATCATGGAGACATCATGAAGACATCAGGAACATCACGGAGACATCATGAAGACATCAGGAACATCATGGAGACATCATGAAGACATCAGGAACATCATGGAGACATGAAGACATCAGGAACATGATGGAGACATTATGAAGACATCAGGAACATCACGGAGACATTATGAAGACATCAGGAACATCATGGAGACATTATGAAGACATCAGAAACATCACGGAGACATTATGAAGACAGGAACATCCTGGAGACATTATGAAGACATCAGGAACATCATGGAGACATTATGAAGACATCAGGAACATCATGGAGACATTATGAAGACATCAGAAACATCACGGAGACATTATGAAGACATCAGGAACATCATAGAGACATTATGAAGACATCAGGAACATCATGGAGACATTATGAAGACATCAGGAACATCAGGGAGACATTATGAGGTAATCAGGAACTTCATCGAGACATTATGAAGACATCAGGAACTTCATGGAGACATCATGAAGACATCAGGAACATCATCGAGACATCATGAAGACATCAGGAACATCACGGAGACATTATGAAGACATCAGGAACATCATGGAGACATTATGAAGACATCAGGAACATCACAGAGACATTATGAAGACATCAGGAACATCATGGAGACATTATGAAGACATCAGGAACATCATGGAGACATTATGAAGACATCAGGAACATCATGGAGACATTATGAAGATATCAGGAACATCATAAAGACATTATTAAGACATCAGGAACATCAAGGAGACATTATGAAGACATCAGGAACATCATGGAGACATTATGAAGACATCAGGAACATCACGGAGACATTATGAAGACATCAGGAACATCATGGAGACATTATGAAGACATCAGGAACATCACAGAGACATTATGAAGACATCAGGAACATCATGGAGACTTTATGAAGACATCAGAAACATCACGGAGACATTATGAAGACATCAGGAACATCATGGAGACATTATGAAGACATCAGGAACATCACAGAGACATTATGAAGATATCAGGAACATCATGGAGACATGAAGACATCTGGACCATCACGGAGACATCATGAAGACATCAGGAACATCATGGAGACATGAAGACATCAGGAACATCATGGAGATATTATGAAGACATCAGGAACATGACGGACACATGAAGACATCAGGAACATCACGGAGACATTATGAAGACATCAAGAACATCATGGAGACATGAAGACATCAGGAACATCATGGAGACATTATGAAGACATCAGAAACATCACGGGGACATTATGAAGACGTCAGGAACATCATGGAGACATTATGAAGACATCAGGAACATCATGGAGACATTATGAAGACATCAGGAACATCACAGAGACATTATGAAGACATCAGGTACATCATGGAGACATGAAGACATCAGGAACATCATGGAGACATTATGAAGACATCAGGAACATCACAGAGACATTATGAAGACATCAGGAACATCATGGAGACATTATGAAGACATCAGGAACATCGTGGAGACATTATGAAGACATCAGAAACATCAGGGAGACATTATGAAGACGGGAACATCCTGTAGACATTATGAAGACATCAGGAACATCATGGAGACATTATGAAGACATCAGGAACATCATGGAGACATTATGAAGACATCAGAAACATCACGGAGACATTATGAAGACATCAGGAACATCATGGAGACATTATGAAGACATCAGGAACATCACGGAGACATTATGAAGACATCAGGTACATCATGGAGACATTATGAAGACATCAGGAACATCACAGAGACATTATGAAGACATCAGGAACATCATGGAGACATCATGAAGACATCAGGAACATCACGGAGACATCATGAAGACATCAGGAACATCATGGAGACATCATGAAGACATCAGGAACATCATGGAGACATGAAGACATCAGGAACATCATGGAGACATTATGAAGACATCAGGAACATCACGGAGACATTATGGAGACATCAGGAACATCATGGAGACATTATGAAGACATCAGAAACATCACGGAGACATTATGAAGACAGGAACATCCTGGAGACATTATGAAGACATCAGGAACATCATGGAGACATTATGAAGACATCAGGAACATCATGGAGACATTATGAAGACATCAGAAACATCACAGAGACATTATGAAGACATCAGGAACATCATAGAGACATTATGAAGACATCAGGAACATCATGGAGACATTATGAAGACATCAGGAACATCAGGGAGACATTATGAGGTAATCAGGAACTTCATCGAGAGATCATGACGACATCAGGAACATCATGGAGACTTTATGAAGACATCAGAAACATCACGGAGACATTATGAAGACATCAGGAACATCATGGAGATATTATGAAGACATCAGGAACATCACAGAGACATTATGAAGATATCAGGAACATCATGGAGACATGAAGACATCTGGACCATCACGGAGACATTATGAAGACATCAGGATCATCACGGACACAAGAAGTCATCAGGAACATCACGGAGACATTATGAAGACATCAGGAACATCACGGAGACATTATGAAGACATCAGGAACATCACGGACACATGAAGACATCAGGAACATCATGGAGACATGAAGACATCAGGAACATCATCGAGACATCATGAAGACATCAGGAACATCACGGAGACATTATGAAGACATCAGGAACATCATGGAGACATTATGAAGACATCAGGAACATCACAGAGACATTATGAAGACATCAGGAACATCATGGAGACATTATGAAGACATCAGGAACATCATGGAGACATTATGAAGACATCAGAAACATCATAGAGACATTATGAAGATATCAGGAACATCATAAAGGCATTATTAAGACCTCAGGAACATCAAGGAGACATTATGAAGACATCAGGAACATCATAAAGACATTATGAAGACATCAGGAACATCACGGAGACATTATGAAGACATCAGGAACATCATGGAGACATTATGAAGACATCAGGAACATCACAGAGACATTATGAAGACATCAGGAACATCATGGAGACATCATGAAGACATCAGGAACATCATGGAGACATCATGAAGACATCAGGAACATCATGGAGACATCATGAAGACATCAGGAACATCATGGAGACATGAAGACATCAGGAACATCATGGAGACATTATGAATACATCAGGAACATCAAGGAGACATTATGAAGACATCAGGAACATCATGGAGACATTATGAAGACATCTGAAACATCACGGAGACATTGTGAAGACATCAGAAACATCACGGAGACATTATGAAGACATCAGGAACATCATGGAGACATTATGAAGACATCAGGAACATCATGGAGACATTAAGAAGACATCAGGAACATCAGGGGGACATTATGAGGTAATCAGGAACTTCATCGAGACATCATGACGACATCAGGAACATCATGGAGACTTTATGAAGACATCAGAAACATCACGGAGACATTATGAAGATATCAGGAACATCATGGAGACATTATGAAGACATCAGGAGCATCACAGAGACATTATGAAGATATCAGGAACATCATGGAGACATGAAGACATCTGGACCATCACGGAGACATTATGAAGACATCAGGAACATCATGGAGACATGAAGACATCAGGAACATCATGGAGATATTATGAAGACATCAGGAACATCACGGACACATGAAGACATCAGGAACATCATGGAGACATGAAGACATCAGGAACATCATGGAGACATTATGAAGACATCAGGAACTTCATGGAGACATCATGAAGACATCAGGAACATCATCGAGACATCATGAAGACATCAGGAACATCACGGAGACATTATGAAGACATCAGGAACATCATGGAGACATTATGAAGACATCAGGAACATCACAGAGACATTATGAAGACATCAGGAACATCATGGAGACATTATGAAGACATCAGGAACATCATGGAGACATTATGAAGACATGAGGAACATCATGGAGACATTATTAAGATATCAGGAACATCATAAAGACATTATTAAGACATCAGGAACATCAAGGAGACATTACGAAGACATCAGAAACTTCATGGAGACATCATGAAGACATCAGGAACATCATCGAGACATCATGAAGACATCATGAACATCACGCAGACATCGTAAGGACATCAAGAACATCACGGACACATGAAGACATCAGGAACATCACGGAGACATTATGAATACATCAGAAACATCATGGAGACATTATGAAGACATCAGAAAAATCATGGAGACATCATGAAGACATCAGGAACATCATGGAGACATTATGAAGACATAAGGAACAACATGGAGACATTATGAAGACATCAAGAACATCACGGAGACATTATGAAGACATCAAGAACATCATGGAGACATGAAGACATCAGGAACATCATGGAGACATTATGAAGACATCAGGAACATCACGGACACATGAAGACATCAGGAACATCACGGAGACATTATGGAGACATCAGGAACATCATGGAGACTTTATGAAGACATCAGAAACATCACGGAGACATTATGAAGACATCAGGAACATCATGGAGACATTATGAAGACATCAGGAACATCACAGAGACATTATGAAGATATCAGGAACATCATGGAGACATGAAGACATCTGGACCATCACGGAGACATTATGAAGACATCAGGAACATCATGGAGACATGAAGACATCAGGAACATCATGGAGATATTATGAAGACATCAGGAACATCACGGACACATGAAGACATCAGGAACATCACGGAGACATTATGAAGACATCAGGAACATCATGGAGACATTATGAAGACATCAGGAACATCATGGAGACATTATGAAGACATCAGGAACATCATGGAGACATTATGAAGACATCAGGAAAATCATGGAGACATTATGAAGACATCAGAAACATCACGGAGACATTATGAAGACAGGAACATACTGGAGTCATTATGAAGACATCAGGAACATCATGGAGACATTATGAAGACATCAGGAACATCATGGAGACATTATGAAGACATCAGAAACATCATGGAGACATTATGAAGACATCAGGAACATCATGGAGACATTATGAAGACATCAGGAACATCATGGAGACATTATGAAGACATCAGGAACATCAGGGAGACATTATGAGGTAATCAGGAACTTCATCGAGACATCATGACGACATCAGGAACATCACGGAGACATTATGAAGACATCAGGAACATCATGGAGACATTATGAAGACATCAGAAACTTCATGGAGACATCATGAAGACATCAGGAACATCATCGAGACATCATGAAGACATCAGGAACATCACGGAGACATTATGAAGACATCAGGAACATCACGGAGACATTATGAAGACATCAGGAACATAAAGGAGACATCGTAAGGACATCAGGAACATCATGGAGACATGAAGACATCATGAACATCACGCAGACATCGTAAGGACATCAAGAACATCACGGACACATGAAGACATCAGGAACATCACGGAGACATTATGAAGACATCAGAAATATCATGGAGACATTATGAAGACATCAGAAAAATCATGGAGACATCATGAAGACATCAGGACCATCATGGAGACATTATGAAGACATCAGGAACAACATGGAGACATTATGAAGACATCAGGAACATCACGGAGACATTATGAAGACATCAAGAACATCATGGAGACATGAAGACATCAGGAACATCATGGAGACATTATGAAGACATCAGGAACATCACGGACACATGAAGACATCAGGAACATCACGGAGACATTATGGAGACATCAGGAACATCATGGAGACTTTATGAAGACATCAGAAACATCACGGAGACATTATAAAGACATCAGGAACATCATGGAGACATTATGAAGACATCAGGAACATCACAGAGACATTATGAAGATATCAGGAACATCATGGAGACATGAAGACATCTGGACCATCACGTAGACATTATGAAGACATCAGGAACATCATGGAGACATGAAGATATCAGGAACATCATGGAGATATTATGAAGACATCAGGAACATCACGGACACATGAAGGCATCAGGAACATCACGGAGACATTATGAAGACATCAGGAACATCATGGAGACATTATGAAGACATCAGGAACATCATGGAGACATCATGAAGACATCAGGAACATCATGGAGACATGAAGACATCAGGAACATCATGGAGACATTATGAAGACATAAGGAAAAACATGGAGACATTATGAAGACATCAGGAACATCACGGAGACATTATGAAGACATCAAGAACATCATGGAGACATGAATACATCAGGAACATCATGGAGACATTATGAAGACATCAGGAACATCACGGACACATGAAGACATCAGGAACATCACGGAGACATTATGAAGACATCAGGAACATCATGGAGACATTATGAAGACATCAGGAACATCACGGAGACATTATTAAGACATCAGGAACATCATTGAGACATTATGAAGACATCAGAAACATCACGGGGACATCATGAAGACGTCAGGAACATCATGGAGACATTATGAAGCCATCAGAAACATCACAGAGACATTTTGAAGACATCATGAACATCACAGAGAGATTATGAAGACATCAGGAACATCATGGAGACATGAAGACATCAGGAACATCATGGAGACATTATGAAGACATCAGGAACATCACAGAGACATTATGAAGACATCAGGAACATCATGGAGACATTATGAAGACATCAGGAACATCATGGAGACATTATGAAGACATCAGGAACATCATAAAGACATTATTAAGACATCAGGAACATCAAGGAGACATTATGAAGACATCAGGAACATCATGGAGACATTATGAAGACATCAGGAACATCACGGAGACATTATGAAGACATCAGGAACATCATGGAGACATTATGATGACATCAGGAACATCATGGAGACATTATGAAGACATCAAGAACATCATGGAGACATGAAGACATCAGGAACATCACAGAGACATTATGCAGACATCAGGAACATCATGGAGACATCATGAAGACATCAGGAACATCATGGAGACATCATGAAGACATCAGGAACATCATGGAGACATTATGAAGGCATCAAGAACATCATGGAGACATCATGAAGACATCAGGAACATCATGGAGACATGAAGACATCAGGCACATCATGGAGACATTATGATGACATCAGGAACATCACGGAGACATTATGAAGACATCAGGGACATCATGGAGACATCATGAAGACATCAGAAACATCACGGAGACATTATGAAGACATCAGGAACATCATGGAGACATTATGAAGACATCAGGGACATCATGGAGACATTATTAAGACATCAGGAACATCATGGAGACATTATGAAGACATCAGAAACATCACGGAGACATTATGAAGACATCAGGAACATCATGGAGACATTATGAAGACATCAGGAACATCATGGAGACATTATGAAGACATCAGAAACGTCATGGAGACATTATGAAGACATCAGGAACATCATGGAGACATTATGAAGACATCAGAAACATCACGGAGACATTATGAAGACATCAGGAACATCATGGAGACATCGTAAGGACATCAGGAACGTCATGGAGACATGAAGACATCAGGAACATCACGGAGACATCGTAAGGACATCAGGATCATCATGGAGACATGAAGACATCAGGAACATCATGGAGACATGAAGACATCAGGAACATCATGGAGACATTATGAAGACATCAGGAACATCACGGAGACATTATGAAGACATCAGGAACATCACGGAGACATCGTAAGGACATCAGGAACATCATGGAGACATGAAGACATCAGGAACATCATGGAGACATTATGAAGACATCAGGAACATCATGGAGACATGAAGACATCAGGAACATCATGGAGACATTATGAAGACATCAGGAACATCACGGAGACATTATGAAGACATCAGGAACATCACGGAGACATTATGAAGATATCAGGAACATCATGGAGACATCGTAAGGACATCAGGAACATCACGGAGACATGAAGACATCAGGAACATCATGGAGACATTATGAAGACATCAGGAACATCACGGAGACATTATGAAGACATCAGGAACATCACGGAGACATCGTAAGGACATCAGGAACATCATGGAGACATTATGAAGACATCAGGAACATCATGGAGACATGAAGACATCAGGAACATCACGGAGACATTATGAAGACATCAGGAACATCACGGAGACATTATGAAGACATCAGGAACATCATGGAGACATCGTAAGGACATCAGTAACATCACAGAGACATGAAGACATCAGGAACATCATGGAGACATGAAGACATCAGGAACATCACGGAGACATTATGAAGACATCAGGAACATCATGGAGACATGAAGACATCAGGAACATCATGGAGACATTATGAAGACATCAGGAACATCACAGAGACATTATGAAGACATCAGGAACATCATGGAGACATGAAGACATCAGGAACATCATGGAGACATCGTAAGGACATCAGGAACATCATGGAGACATGAAGACATCAGGAACATCATGGAGACATTATGAAGACATCAGGAACATCACGGAGACATTATGAAGGCATCAGGGACATCACGGAGACATTATGAAGACATCAGGAACATCATGGAGACATCGTAAGGACATCAGGAACATCACGGAGACATGAAGACATCAGGAACATCATGGAGACATGAAGATATCAGGAACATCACGGAGACATTATGAAGACATCAGGAACATCATGGAGACATGAAGACATCAGGAACATCATGGAGACATCGTAAGGACATCAGGAACATCATGGAGACATAAAGACATCAGGAACATCATGGAGACATGAAGACATCAGGAATATCATGGAGACATTATGAAGACATCAGGAACATCACGGAGACATTATGAAGGCATCAGGAACATCATGGAGACATCGTAAGGACATCAGGAACATCATGGAGACATGAAGACATCAGGAACATCACGGAGACATTATGAAGACATCAGGAACATCATGGAGACATGAAGACATCAGGAACATCATGGAGACCCGTTTCGCTGTTACCGTCTGTGTTCTTGCTCAACACACGTCTGACAGTAAAACATTTCTATAATTTTTCATTTGAACCCAAATATTGTTTGTATGACTGGTGACACACTGTCCAGTGTGTCTGTGGAGGGTTTTACTGGGAGGCAGAAAATTTCCCAGTTTGCAGAATAAACATTGATGGGAAGCCTTTAAACTGGATCACATCAAGATGATGACATTTCCCTCCCAGATAAATAAAGTATTTCACATCATATTTATTTGTTTTAATTCCTTTCTTTTCATGTCCATTGCACACGTTGCTGCTGCAGGAACAGAGGCCTCCCCCCATGCTGAAACCGTTTCACATCAAACCTGTTAAATAACGTCGGCCATGTTAATGGAAAATGGTGTCTTATGAAGATTCCTGCCATAGCTCCCAATATGCAAATCAAAACCCTAATTATTGACTATCTGAAGCTCGTGTCTTTTTGCCGCGAGGTGTACTTCTAGTGTCTTTCTTAGGAAACACTAATAGTTGACAGACTGGGCGTGTAACATGACAGCATAATTATTACCGGTGTGTTTGTACATGCAGCAAAGTCGATAGGGTGAAGGAATCCCTGTATGTCTTGGAGCTGCAACCTCAGGTGTCTTTTAATCCCATGCGGCTGCTCCACCGCCGAAGTGCTGTTCGTGACACACACGGCTTCCTGAAAACAACGAACACACAAGCACAAAGTGGCACTTCAGGACAAACGACAGCCTAAATACAACATAAGTTCTTCATTTAAGTTTGTAGAAATGAAGGATTCATTTAGATCAACCCACATGTTTGGAAATAGTTACTGAGTTCTGATTCTGTTCACACTGCAGTTTGATCCAGATCCGTCGCAGACAGGAAACTGGTCCCACCAGGTTTCCTCCAGACTTGTTGTTTTTAGACATGCGACGGCTGTTTGCGCAACATGTCTGCAGCCTCATAAAAGCTAAACGCCGGAGGAAAGAAATTCAGGAAGACTTTAAATAAAATTCATGAATATTTCCAAATAAAAAGTGGGACGTGTTTGTAAAAAGCTTTCAGCTTACAGGTGGAAAGTTGCACGCTAACACACGGAGAGATTTCTAAGCTACCAGAATTATCCTTCCATTTTCCTTCATGCGGCGAAGTATTGATAAATCCGCCCTCATCTGATTTTCTGAAGTAAGCTAGGTGGCTATCAAAGGAGGCGTTAAGGCCAGCATGTGCTAACTGGGCAAGTTTGACATATTTACTGGAAATATTTGAGATTTTTGAAGATAAAAAGACCAAATTCATATGAAAACAGCAGCATTCGAGCACAGACCATACGCTGTTTTGTTTGCTCTCAAGCTGACCTGATTCCCACATTTCTTCTGTCCGCTCTCCATGAAAGCTGGTGGGAATGTGATCTTTACTGTCGAGCAGAGAAGCAACAGAGACGCCAGATTTTCCTGCATCCCTGCTGCAGTGAATGCATCTTACAGATGTGGAGATGAAACAGCTGGATTATGGTTCTGTCACAGAAAGGTGTTATCATGACTCAACAACCTGAAAGAGTCACAATCAGCATCAGTTTTATAGCCGTTGTC
Organism: Telmatherina bonti; assembly: GCF_933228915.1. Classification (NCBI taxonomy): domain Eukaryota; kingdom Metazoa; phylum Chordata; class Actinopteri; order Atheriniformes; family Telmatherinidae; genus Telmatherina; species Telmatherina bonti. The sequence goes on from NC_136611.1 coordinate 34,625,819, forward strand.
AGCAAAAAGCATCACAAACTCGGAATCTTTCTTGGTGCAACATGGAACATAAACTAGTAATAGAATAAAATAAATGATAAAGACAAAAATGAAGACTGCAGTTATTGTAGTTCTTATTGCATAAAGACGAGACGAGACTGGCTTGCTGCTGAAGTGCACAGGTTCCAGAGAAAGTCTTCAAAACTCTATGTCCCTTTCTTCCTGTTCATTACTAACTTAGCTCCAGAAAACCCATTTGCATTGTGGGTAATGAAGTTCTCCTGTTGCTGTCTGCACGCATTAACCTGACTGGAACAGATTCTATCTACTGATTAATTACTCCAAACATTTTGACTCACACCAGGAGTCAACAAATGTTCATCATTTATGTCTGTCTTCTTTAAATAGGTCATAACACATAAATAATGTCACTAAAATAGAAAACACATAGGTCCTGGAGACGTATAGATCCTGGAGACATATCGGTCCTGGAGACGTATAGATCCTGGAGACATATAGGTCCTGGAGACATATAGATCCTGGAGACATATAGGTCCTGGAGACGTATAGATCCTGGAGACATATAGGTCCTGGAGACATATAGATCCTGGAGACATATAGGTCCTGGAGACGTATAGATCCTGGAGACATATAGATCCTGGAGACATATAGGTCCTGGAGACATATAGATCCAGGAGACATATAGGTCCTGGAGACATATAGGTCCTGGAAACATTTCAATCCAGGAGACATATAGGTCCTGGAGACATATAAGTCCTGGAGACATATAGATCCAGGAGACATATAGATCCTGGAGACATATAGGTCCTGGAGACATATAAGTCCTGGAGACATATAGATCCAGGAGACATATAGATCCTGGAGACATATAAGTCCTGGAGACATATAGATCCAGGAGACATATAGATCCTGGAGACATATAGATCCTGGAGACATATAGATCCAGGAGACATATAGATCCTGGAGACATATAGGTCCTGGAGACATATAAGTCCTGGAGACATATAGATCCAGGAGACATATAGATCCTGGAGACATATAAGTCCTGGAGACATATAGATCCAGTAGACATATAGATCCTGGAGACATATAGATCCAGGAGACATATAGGTCCTGGAGACATATAGATCCAGGAGACATATAGATCCTGGAGACATATAAGTCCTGGAGACATATAGATCCTGGAGACATATAGATCCAGGAGACATATAGGTCCTGGAGACATATAGATCCAGGAGACATATAGATCCTGGAGACGTATAGGTCCTGGAGACATATAGATCCAGGAGACATATAGGTCCTGGAGACATATAGGTCCTGGAAAATTTCAATCCAGGAGACATATAGATCCTGGAGACATATAGATCCTAGAGACATATAAGTCCTGGAGACATATAGATCCTGGAGACATATAGATCCTGGAGACATATAGATCCAGGAGACATATAGGTCCTGGAGACATATAAATCCAGGAGACATATTGATCCTGGAGACATATAGGTCCTGGAGACATATAAGTCCTGGAGACATATAGATCCAGGAGACATATAGGTCCTGGAGACATATAGATCCAGGAGACATATAAGTCCTGGAGACATATAGATCCAGGAGACATATAGATCCTGGAGACATATAGATCCAGGAGACATATAGATCCAGGAGACATATAGGTCCTGGAGACATATAGGTCCAGGAGACATGTAGATCCTGGAGACATATAGATCCTGGAGACATATAGATCCTGGAGACATATAGGTCCTGGAAGCATTTCAATCCAGGAGACATATAGATCCTGGAGACATATGGGTCCTGGATACATATAGATCCTGCAGACATATAGGTCATGGAGACATAAATCCTGGAGACATAAAGGTCATGGAGACATATAAATCCCGGAGACATATAGATCCTGCAGACATATAGATCCTAGAGACAGACAGGTCCTGGAGACATATAGATCCTGGAGACATATAGATCCTAGACACATATAGGTCTTGGAGACATGTAGATCCTGCAGACATATAGATCCTGGAGACATATAGATCCTGGAGACATGTAGATCCTAGAGACAGACAGGTCCTGGAGATATATAGATCCTAGACACATATAGGTCCTAGAGACATATAGATCCTAGACACATATAGGTCCTGGAGACATAAAGATCCTAGACACATATAGGTCCTGGAGACATATAGATCCTGGAGACATAAAGATCCTGCAGACATATAGTACCTGGAGACATATAGATCCTGGAGACATGTAGATGCTGGAGACAGACAGGTCCTGGAGACATATAGATCCTGCAGACATATAGATCCTGGAGACATATAGATGCTTGAGACAGACAGGTCCTGGAGACATATAGATCCTGCAGACATATAGATCCTGGAGACATATAGATGCTGGAGACAGACAGGTCCTGGAGACATATAGATCCTGGAGACATATAGATGCTGGAGACATATAGATCCTGGAGACATATAGATCCTGGAGACATATAGATGCTGGAGACATATAGGTCCTGGAGACATAAAGATCCTGCAGACATATAGATCCTGGAAACATATAGATCCTGGAGACATATAGATCCTAGACACATATAGGTCCTGGAGACATATAGATCCTAGACACATATAGGTCCTGGAGACATATAGATCCTGGAGACATATAGATCCCAGAGACAGACAGGTCCTGGAGACATATAGATGCTGGAGACATATAGGTCCTGGAGACAAAAAGATCCTGCAGACATATAGATCCTGGAGACATAGAGATGCTGGAGACAGACAGGTCCTGGAGACATATAGATCCTGGAGACATATAGATGCTGGAGACATATAGATCCTGGAGACATATAGATCCTGGAGACATATAGATGCTGGAAACATATAGATCCTGGAGACATATAGTTGCTGGAGACATATAGATCCTGGAGACATATAGATCCTAGAGACAGACAGGTCCTGGAGACATATAGATCCTAGACACATATAGGTCCTGGAGACATATAGATCCTAGACACATATAGGTCCTGGAGACATAAAGATCCTAGACACATATAGGTCCTGCAGACATAAAGATCCTGCAGACATATAATCCTGGAGACATATAGATGCTGGAGACAGACAGGTCCTGGAGACATATAGATCCTGCAGACATATAGATCCTGGAGACATATAGATCCTAGAGACAGACAGGTCCTGGAGACATATAGATGCTGGAGACATATAGATCCCAGAGACAGACAGGTCCTGGAGACATATAGATGCTGGAGACATATAGGTCCTGGAGACAAAAAGATCCTGCAGACATATAGATCCTGGAGACATAGAGATGCTGGAGACAGACAGGTCCTGGAGACATATAGATCCTGGAGACATATAGATGCTGGAGACATATAGATCCTGGAGACATATAGATCCTGGAGACATATAGATGCTGGAAACATATAGATCCTGGAGACATATAGATCCTAGAGACAGACAGGTCCTGGAGACATATAGATCCTAGACACATATAGGTCCTGGAGACATATAGATCCTAGACACATATAGGTCCTGGAGACATAAAGATCCTAGACACATATAGGTCCTGCAGACATAAAGATCCTGCAGACATATAATCCTGGAGACATATAGATGCTGGAGACAGACAGGTCCTGGAGACATATAGATCCTGCAGACATATAGATCCTGGAGACATATAGATCCTAGAGACAGACAGGTCCTGGAGACATATAGATGCTGGAGACATATAGGTCCTGGAGACATAAAGATCCTGCAGACATATAGATCCTGGAGACATATAGATGCTGGAGACAGACAGGTCCTGGAGACATATAGATCCTGCAGACATATAGATCCTGGAGACATATAGATGCTGGAGACAGACAGGTCCTGGAGACATATAGATCCTAGAGACATATAGATGCTGGAGACATATAGATCCTGGAGACATATAGATCCTGGAGACATATAGATGCTGGAGACATATAGATCCTGGAGACATATAGATCCTAGAGACAGACAGGTCCTGGAGACATATAGATGCTGGAGACATATAGGTCCTGGAGACATAAAGATCCTGCAGACATATAGATCCTGGAGACATAGAGATGCTGGAGACAGACAGGTCCTGGAGACATATAGATCCTGGAGACATATAGATGCTGGAGACATATAGATCCTGGAGACATATAGATGCTGGAAACATATAGATCCTGGAGACATATAGATGCTGGAGACATATAGATCCTGGAGACATATAGATCCTGGACACATATAGGTCCTGGAGACATATAGATCCTAGACACATATAGGTCCTGGAGACATAAAGATCCTGCGGACATATAATCCTGGAGACATATAGATGCTGGAGACAGACAGGTCCTGGAGACATATGGATCCTGCAGACATATAGATCCTGGAGACATATAGATCCTTGAGACAGACAGGTCCTGGAGACATATAGATCCTGCAGACATATAGATCCTGGAGACATATAGATGCTGGAGACATATAGATCCTGGAGACATATAGATCCTGGAGACATATAGATGCTGGAGACATATAGATCCTGGAGACATATAGATCCTAGAGACAGACAGGTCCTGGAGACATATAGATCCTGGAGACATATAGATCCTAGAGACAGACAGGTCCTGGAGACATATAGATGCTGGAGACATATAGGTCCTGGAGACATAAAGATCCTGCAGACATATAGATGCTGGAGACATATAGGTCCTGGAGACATAAAGATCCTGCAGACATATAGATCCTGGAGACAGACAGGTCCTGGAGACATATAGATCCTGGAGACATATAGATCCTAGAGACAGACAGGTCCTGGAGACATATAGATGCTGGAGACATATAGGTCCTGGAGACATAAAGATCCTGCAGACATATAGATGCTGGCGACATATAGGTCCTGGAGACATAAGATCCTGCAGACATATAGATCCTGGAGACATACAGGTCCTAGAGAGATGGGATCCTGCAGTCAGTCAGCTTCTCAGCAGCCAGCAAGGTTCAGAGTTTCAGAATTACCGCCATCTAGTGGTAAAGACGGGGACAGAAACTTCCAATCCAAGCCCAGGTTCAGGTGTTTTCCAGTCACGCTGCTTTTAAATTGTTTATTTGTGTCACAGAAACAACAAGCGATGTCATATTTGTTATTATTTACTCATACTATTGAAAACTATGCTTGTGAAATGGCAAACTGGTGTGAAGTATCTCCTGCCGCTCAGACGAGAAGCTGGAAGGTTTTTACCAGTATGGATGGCTGTGCCGTCAGCCACCTCCCTGCAGTCGCTCTGAAGTGCACGACGGGGCTCGCTGCTTGGCGATCATCCCTTAAATCCTCCTGAAACCTGAAGCGTGGGAGCGCGCACCGTGTTTGTTTGAGTTTTTGTGTTTGTGACGATGTAATTAATGTTTTGTTTCTCTCTTCATGTTCACCTTGGCTTGTGTTGTTGTGGAACTAGTTTATTCACCACAACGCGCTCCTGCTTGCTTTGTGGTTTTCTACATAATGAAGAAGAGTGTGGTGGAATTCAGGAGGAGCCCACGTGTTCGTGACCCTCCTCTGAGCTGATCAGAGCTTTTCTCACACATCAGAAACAGCCTGTTTGTGTTTTACTCTGTTTTAGCTGCACTGGGGGGAAGCTGCTGTAACAACTGAGAAAGCTGCACCTTTATGACGATAAATGACCTTGAAGACTTTACAAAACTATTTTCTTATGCTGCTGAAAGCAACACACATGCATCATTTTTCCATCTTTTAAATATCAATAACAACTTATTCAGCTTATTGAGTCTATCAGAAGCTTTTAACAGCTTGACTCTGCCATCACCAGCTTGTTCCTGCTGAGTTCCTACTCCAGATAACAGGATAGGAATGAAGCAGCTCTGGCTGGGTTTCCGCTAAAGACAGAAAATATAAAGCACCACCTACACGTTACCAAGAAGCAGCTAAATTATATGGTGACAGTCGTAAATTGCAGCCTTTGGAGTCTAAAATCCATGTAAAGATTTTAAAAGCTTCAACAGAGAACTGGGGCTGAAGTGGAAGAAGGAAGGTAAAGCGCGGGAAACGACTGACATTTTTTCTCCTATGCAAAGCAGTGAATGGGGGGATGTGCTCGGCAGGTCCCGTCCTGTTGAACAGTCTGTTGCTTAAACCTGTTGATGTATACAGCGCTAATGTTCTCGTGTTTGGGACAGTTTATTTTCCTCTTGCAGGAAAAGTTTGATCAGATGGTTGATGTGCTGCTGTCCTCTTTCATTGTGACGCTGAAGCTCTCGCAACATTTTCTGCTGCGCGCCTGAACCAGATCTGGGGGATTGGATTGAAGTCATAACTCGGTGCAATCAGTTGGTTTCTATTATAGGAAATGTATGAATTGGCTTGAAATTGTGTGTATGTTGAATTGTGTATGTAAATTGCCCTGTGACAACATTGTTGTGAAGTGGTGCTATACAAATAAAGTTGAATTGAACTGAATTGAACTGAATTGTGCTCCTGAAGGAGATCCGTGAAACACCGGTTACCTCTGACCAACCAGTGAGGTGTGAACCAAATGCACAGACAGAATGTTGCTTAAAAAGGTTGGTTTTATTACAAAAGGTTCAAAATAAAGTAGTTTAGACAAATGGGGAAATGTCCTTCAGTGCAGGTGTGCTATCTGGGGTAGAGTCAGTGGAGGAGGTTGAGTCTGTTACTCAGCCCCTGTTTGTGTGGCAAAGCCCCACAGCAGGCCAAACAGCACCCGAGCTGGAGCAAGTCCCATGTCTGACCGCCGTGGACCACCAGTTCAGACCTCTAATGATCCTCCTCCTGGGCTGAGCCTGTGGGTCTCCCTCCAAGCACACCTGGACACAGTTCACCGCGCCACACAACGTTGTGTGTCTGCCTCTTATATACAGCAGTTCTTCTCAAGCAGGTTGAAGGCACCCGGTTCACCACAACCACACACAGTTCCACAACAAGCCACACTAGAATAAAACAAGTGTTACGGCTGTTCCAGGTTATGTCTGTTCCTCCTGGAGACCTGGAGACCTGGAGTCCTGGAGACCTGGAGTCCTGCATCCGCGCATATTCCCAAAAATCACAGACACTGACCTTGTCACTTCTTTGTCAAGGGTTACCACAAAAAAAGCAGGGAAAAACATGAACAAACAAAAGAAATAAAAACAAAGTAAACAGGTCTTTGGTGAGGAAGATGGTTGGGGGGGAAACGGAGACTAAAGTCTGTTGGTATTGGTCGTTCCAGGAGGTCTAGTGAGGCACTGTGACAAAGCGGCCTCGTCACATTATATGCCGACAGACGTCTCTACAGCCAGCCACACACACACACTAAGGGGATGTAAACTTACCGCGTGTTGACCTGTTCCCTGCTAGCTGGGAGAACCCGAAGAAACGTACGGCTGCGCTTAACATGCGGACAGATGCTGCAATGCGTCAGTGACATCACCGTCACGTGACACTCTGAAAACGCTGCATCGCAGCGTATTGTGGGGTTTAATGTTGTTATAAAGGGTTAATCATTGTAATGTCAACAATGTTTAAATGTATTCAGTGTTGAATGTATCTGTTTAAATGTTTATGTACAGAACCAACAGGAATAGAAGAAAAAACATGGTAATTGAGAAGCTTCCTGTTACGGGAGGAGCATTAAGTTTCTATGGGATTCATTCAGAGCAAGAAAGGGTGGAGAGTAGGTTGGATGATCATTGGCAAACTGGCTTTGGAGAAATTTGTGTGGAAAAACCATGTAAATAGTGTAAATATTGTACATCTTGTACATATTTGGACAGGAGCACTGGATATACTGCTGCACTTGGGAATAAAAACTTCACAGAGTACCAACGGCGCCATCACAAGCACTCTTAGTTCGTTTTTCTCTCACACACAGTTGACAGGTGAAAGAAGCCCAGAACAATACCTTGGAAATGGTTCATCCACCTCTATCTAGAATTTGGTGTTTACATGGTTATTTGTCATCTGTTTGAAGTGGAATTAACTTTTATTTGCGATTAAAGAGGATTTGAAGCTTGACCGCGGTCATACTTAAAGGCTCCATATTGTTTTTTCTGACTGAATCAGCGGATGGCCATCGCTCCGGATTATGCTGGAGGGTCTCCTTCCTGTAAAAGAGTTTTAAATCAAACATTCATTTGCAACATTTACATGAGAGTTTTAATTCCTGTTTGACTCCGAATAAAAGTTAATTCCGTTTTAAACTGATGAAAAACCACCATGTAAACACTTAATTCCGAATGTTAATTTCTATTTGGAATCAAACTTAATTCCGATATAAGTGTCTGGTTTATTCGCATTTTAATTCCGAACTATTTAATTCCTCTGTCATGTAAACCATCATTCCGCTCTAAGTTAATTCTGGTCGTTCTGAGCATGCTCGTTACCTTGTCCTGTCCTGATGTTTTGTCCCCCGTGTTCGGTGGTCTATCTTTCTTCTCCTTCTCAGTTGCTGCAGAAACTGACGTAACGTATTTTTGCGACTGTAAGGCGCACTTAAGTCTTTTCTTTTCTTTTCTCCAAAATACACCCGCGCTGTAGATGTTGGGATCTGGAAGCAGCTTGAGCGCTTCTCCCACTCTGACATGCTCCTTTATTAAGTGTTGAGCACATTTTGTTTGCATCCAGAAGTTTAATTTTGACCTTTTTGAGTCTTTTTATTCTAAAAGCTGCTGCAGGCAGATTCCCGGCGTTGCTCCGGCCCGTTCCAGCTCTCTTACCGCTGCGATGCCGCCGTCACATTTAAGGAATATTCAAATGTTCTTCATCTGATATGTTATCTGTGTTCTATAGGCGAGACAACATGGGTCGATGGGATTTATTAATTATTGTTTTTAGTTTTTAGTTAAGTTTTACCCGGGGAACCAACTTTTAGTCCTTAGATGCCAGTTAGGTGCGACTGAACAAAAACGTAACTCCTTTCAAGCTGAAGCTGAATGTTCTAAATATTCCCAGGTGGCGCGAAAACCTCGTCACGTCCGTGTGATATGTGATGTTTTTTGGGTGTGTGGGGAACAGAAGCATGCATTAAATTGCAGGATCAGAGGTTTTATGGTGAGCTAATGAGGTCCATGTGCGTTTGAAGTCTTCTGCTCGTTTCTGTTAAATTCAGACCTCACTTTGGTTCACATGCTCGTACCTGCAGGCTGTCGCTGCGTTACACTGGAGAAAAGCCTTTTACAGCCTGTTTGGTGGCAACTTGGGATTCTTCTACCTTCACAAAAGCCTTGCTAAAAAGCATTTCAACCACATTAATTACCTATAATTATGAGAACGCAGACTAACCTATTCACCAGGTGATTATATGTCTAAAGAAAAACAAAACGGGAACATGCAACAAGAACAACTTGTGCTGTTAGCTGCCTGATGATGAGCTGGTGTCAGTCTCCTCCTACATGTGAGGAGGGACAAGTCAAGTTTGTCTCCATAAATACCAGCCTCCAGACGGAGGAGCAGAGACTCAACCAGACCTGAAACACCCTGAACCAGGTGAGCAGCGGAGATGTCTGCGAATAAAAAACCTTTATCATGAGAACAAAGATGATGCTCCTGATGTGCTGCTAGTTATTTCTAACTGTGTCTTCATTTCATTTCAGCCTCAGAAACTCAACCTAAACATGGCAGGTAAGGGTGCTCTGCATCCCAGCAGCTTTACAGCTCAACAAACCTGGAGCTGCTTCTTTACATTCAGTTCATCATGTTTGCAGATGAAAGCTTCATGAAGGAGTTCCTGGACACCCACAACACCTACAGGGCGATGCACAGCGCCCCCCCACTGGCCTATAGCAGCGAGCTGAATGCAGCGGCGCAGAAATGGGCCGACCACCTGCTGGGGAAGAGGTGCCTGGGACACAGCGCCACTAAGGATGGAGAGAACGTCTTCTTCATGTCTAGTTCCTCATCTGTCAATCCAACAGGTAGACCGTTATCTGCTGTGTGTGTGTGTGTGTGTGTTGATGCTTCTGTTCAGAATGATGTTTACACACATCTGTGTGTTTCAGGAAAAGAAGCTGTGGATTCATGGTACAGTGAGATCAAGGATTACGACTTCAGCCAGCCTGGATTCCAGAGCAACACTGGTAAAACTCCTGTTTTTCAGTCTGGATGAACAGATTCTTTCTTTCATCACCTGCTTCATGATGCCGCTGTGTTTTCCTGCAGGACATTTCACTCAGGTGGTGTGGAAGGACAGTAAAGAACTGGGAGTGGGCTTGGCCTCTGATGGTCAGAAAGTCTTTGTGGTTGGTCAGTACCGCCCCGCCGGAAACTTCACAAATCCCGGCTACTTTGAGAAAAATGTCAGCCCAAAAGGTAAGAGGAGTTTTTAATTTGTAGTTTAACTCTGTGATCATGAAAGATTCAGCAGAGCTGAGCAGGTTCTGCTTCTGGTTCAAGTCTTCATCTACAACATCTAAAAACCATGTTCAGATAAATATTCTTCTTGTGTGGTTTAAACTGGTGCCTGATCAGCGATAAGAGGTGTTTCTGCTCCTGCAGACACTATTTCATCAGATGGATTATCTGACATCGGAAATAATAGCTTCATCTAAACCATCCACCTGTATCTTAGACCCTCTCCCAACGAGCCTCTTTAAGGACATTTTCCCTTTAATTGATACATCACTACTAAATCTTATCAATATGTCTTTAGTGACAGGATATGTACCACAATCATTTAAAACTGCTGTAATCAAGCCTTTACTTAAAAAGCAATCTCTGGATCCAGAGGTGATAGCAAATTATAGACCTATATCTAACCTCCCGTTTATGTCCAAAATTCTGGAGAAAATAGTTTCCGCTCAGCTACATGCCCACCTGAGCAGAAATAATTTATGCGAGGAGTTTCAGTCAGGATTTAGAGCTCATCATAGCACTGAGACAGCATTGGTGAAAGTTACTAATGACCTTCTTATGGCCTCAGACAAAGGACTTATCTTGCTTGATCTTAGTGCTGCATTTGATACAGTCGATCATAACATTCTGTTACAGAGACTAGAACAGGTGATTGGAATTACAGGTACAGTGTTAAGCTGGTTTAAATCATATTTATCTGATAGACTTCAGTTTGTTCATGTAAATGACAAGTCCTCCTCCCAAACTACAGTAAGTCATGGAGTTCCTCAAGGTTCTGTACTTGGACCAGTACTCTTCACGCTATATATGCTCCCTTTAGGCAAAATTATTAGACAGCATGGAATAAACTTTCATTGTTATGCAGATGATACTCAGATATACTTATCCTTTAAACCAGATGAAACAAATCAGCTTGATAGGCTACAAAATTGTCTCATAGACATAAAGACTTGGATGTCTAGAAATTTTCTCCTCTTAAACTCAGATAAGACTGAAGTAATTCTCGTTGGATCTGAAAAACTCAAGAGCTAAATTTTCCGGTTTTGTAATGAACCTGGATGGCATTACTTTAGCTTCCAGTGCTACAGTGAGAAACCTTGGAGTAATATTTGACCCTGACCTGTCCTTTGGCCCACATATTAAGCAGGTTACTAAAACAGCCTTCTTTCATTTACGTAACATAGCCAAAATTAGGGACATTCTGTCTCGGAGTGATGCAGAAAAACTGATTCACGCTTTTGTTACTTCGAGACTAGATTACTGTAACTCTCTATTACTGGGCTGTCCTAAATATGCCCTGAAAAGCCTTCAGCTGATCCAGAATTCTGCAGCCAGAGTCCTGACCAGAACAAGCATGAGAGATCATATTTCTCCAGTTTTAGCCTCTCTTCATTGGCTGCCTGTTGAATCTAGAATAGAATTTAAAATCCTTCTCCTTACATATAAAGCCCTCCACAACCAGGCACCACTATATATCAAAGACCTCATAGTTCCTTATATACCAAGCAGAGTACTTCGTTCGCAGACTGCAGGCTTACTTGTGGTTCCTAGAGTCTCAAAGAGCCGAGCAGGAGGCAGAGCCTTTGGTTATCAGGCCCCTCTCTTATGGAATAAGCTCCCAGTTAGTGTTAGGGAAGCAGACACCCTCCCCACCTTTAAGACTAGGCTGAAGACTTATCTTTTTGATAAGTCCTAAGCTAGGGATGGTTAGCATCCCTTAGTTATGCTGCTATAGGTTTAGACTGCTGAGGGACATTTCCTGATACACTGAGCTTCTTTCTTTTTCTCTCTATCTCTTTCTTTTACCCCCCCCCCCCATAACAGTGTTGCATCATTAACATGTATGTCTCCTGTCTCAGCAGGTCTCCCTGGCCGGGAGTAGCAGTTCCTGTTGTCTGTTGTCTTTCTGTCCTCTTCCCCCCACACAGCAGAGGCAGATGGCTGCCTGTCCTGAGCCGGGTTCTGCCGGAGGTTTCCTTCCTGTTAAAAGGGAGTTTTTTCCTTCCCACTGTTGCCAGTGTGCTTGCTCAGGATGGGAGATTGAGTTGGACTCAACTCAATCTGTTGGTTTCCTTATATAGGCTGTTATGAATTGGCCTTCATTATGTTTTCCCCTCTGTCTGTAAAGCATCTTGAGATGGCATTGCCGTGATTTGACGCTATATAAATAAAGTTGAATTGAACTGAATTGAATTGAATAACGTTATCTTCACCTGAAATGAGGCTCCAACCACGTTTGCTACCTTAAGAACTGGATTAAACCTGCTTTGGTGATAATTTTACTGCTATTTTTCTGCAGCTTTATGAAACATGCAGGACTGGAGTTCGTTTATAAAGAGAATAAAGACTCATTGCTCTATATTTGCCTCATTTATCAGGGAGGAGGAAATTAGTTGACACTTTTCCAGTATTCTTGTGTTAAATAGCCAGACGGTGATGTTTGGGGGGAACCTGTCCAGCAGGTTGATTCATTCCCGCTGGCTGAGACTGTTTCAGGTGCCACCATGTTTCTGCTAATGTTTAACAAGCCCTGGAACTCCCTGAGAATGACATGCTCCTGTCTGGTGCAGCTTTAAAGATGTTCACACGTGTCCTGCTGCCTGCCTCACGCCTGCATACCTTGCATGTTAATGTCGCTTTCCAGAGTAAACGCTGTGCATTTTACAGCCAGCCGAGGGGTGGCTGCAGCAGACAGCAGCTCCGGCGGAGGGAAGGCGGTTAGCCCGGAGAGGAAGAAGAGAACCTGCACCCTGCTGTAGACGACAACAACCCTCCTTTATCACCACTTAACATTTAATTCACAAGCATGTACGGAACAAGTAAACAGTCTTTGTTACACACCTAACGTTTCAGATCTTTTTAATGTCCGATGGTTTTTCATTTATAAATAAAATCAGTGAATTAATAAAGATGTATTCTTATCATCTGTCTGCGTCTGGCTGTTCTGCATGACTGACGACGTCTAACGTTTGCTTTTTAAATTTTCCAGAAAAAAAGGAAAATTCTCTTTTTTCTCCAGAAAAAAGGAGAAACGCTGACCTTTAAGTCTTCCACGTCTCCCTGCATGGAGGCTGTCTTCTTCAAATCCGTTCAGAAAGCAACAAAGACGCTAAATTTAACACTTTAATATGAATGAAATTTGCCATTTCTTACATAGTTTTTCATCATGGCTGCTGTAATGAATGAACATCAGCTGATCTCTTCTGTACACTGATGTGTTTATATATATATATATATATATATATATATATATATATATATATATATATATGTATATATATATATATATGTATATATATATATATATATATATATATATATATATATATATATATATATATATATATATATATATATGCGACGACTTCAGTCCAACAGATTTACAACAAATAAAAACCCGGATGAGAGAATTTTCTAAAAATTAATTAATATTATTAGGGAACGGTTTGTGGTTACCAGTAAGTACTGGTTAAGTATCTATTAGTCTCTAATTGGTTCCTCCTTTCCCCTGAAACCAGTAGTTCACTAATAAGCCTGGTCTTTGTGATCACCAGAGAGTACTGATTAAGTTCCCATTGGTTCCTGATTCCCCACTAAGGTGTTCCCTGTGTCCAGCACTGTTACTGGTTTCAGAAACTAAACCAAACATGGCATGGTATTGTTACTGGTTTCACTATCTGCTGGACATTTTCCTTCGAGGATTTTTCCATTTTCCCATCATATGTGAGCAACAAAACCGCAGAGCCATTTTCCCTGACGTATCGACCGAGCAGTGTTCACTGAATCCACGTCTTGGAACCGTGGAGGATAATGGCTCCATCGTCCTGCTCAAGAGTTTGAGATGACGTTCACCACCTGACGTGGCGCAGCATCATCCAGGGACTGATGTTAAACTAGGTGATGCAGAATCAAGATTCCCCTTCTGCATCAGAAGCATCAGGAGAATCAGGAGTGGTGGGGATGGACGGGTTAGTCATGAGTGTGTGGTTTTCTGCTGTAGTAGCCCAGAAACATGAGCACAGAAGCACAGACACCAGTTTGTCTCTCACCACTATTTGTCCTTTAGATAAAGTCACATATTGAGCACTGATCCCTGTTGTAATGGTTAATGTGATATCCAGATGTGGGGATTTGTGCATTACTATTCTGCAGTTTGATTGGCTGAGAGGACAGTTTCAGAAAGCTGGACCACGATAACGTTTGCTGTGATTTTATTGGTGTAGATGTACAATGTAGATGAAAAGAATTCATGATGGTGTCACTGAATCATTTTAAAAAGCAACTCCAGGGGGAAACCTCACACTGAAGAAGAGTGTAAAAGAGTCACCATTCATCCATCCATCCATTCACCTACCCATCCATCCATCTATTCATCCATCTATCCATCCACCTACCCATCCATCCATCCATCCATCCACCTACCCATCCATCATCCATACATCCATCCATCCACCTACCCATCCATCCATCCATCCATCCGTCTGTCCATCCATCCATCCATCCATCCACCTACCCATCCATCCATTCATCCATCCATCAGTCCATCCATCCACCTATCATCCATCCATCCACCTACCCATCCATCCATCCATCCATCCACCTACCCATCCATCATCCATACATCCATCCATCCACCTACCCATCCATCCATCCACCTATCATCCATCCATCTATCCATCCACCTACCCATCCATCCATCCATCCATCCATCCACCTACCCATCCATCATCCATACATCCATCCATCCACCTACCCATCCATCCATCCATCCGTCTGTCCATCCATCCATCCATCCATCCACCTACCCATCCATCCATTCATCCATCCATCAGTCCATCCATCCACCTATCATCCATCCATCCATCCACCTACCCATCCATCCATCTATTCATCCATCTATCCATCCACCTACCCATCCATCCATCCACCTACCCATCCATCATCCATACATCCATCCATCCACCTACCCATCCATCCATCCATCCATCCGTCTGTCCATCCATCCATCCATCCATCCATCCATCCATCCACCTACCCATCCATCAGTCCATCCATCCACCTATCATCCATCCATCCATCCATCCACCTACCCATCCATCCATCTATCCATCCATCCATCCATCCATCTATCCATCCACCTACCCATCCATCCATCCATCCATCCGTCTGTCCATCCATCCATCCATCCATCCATCCATCCATCCATCCATCCACCTACCCATCCATCCATTCATCCATCCATCCATTCATCCATCCATCAATCCATCCATCCACCTATCATCCATCATCCATCCATCCACCTACCCATCCATCCCTTCATCCATCCATCCATCCACCTACCCATCCATCTATTCATCCATCTATCCATCCACCTACCCATCCATCCATCCATCCATCCATCCACCTACCCATCCATCCATCCATCCACCTACCCACCCATCCATCCATCCATCCATCCACCTACCCACCCATCCATCCATCCATCTATCCATCCATCAACCTATCCATCCATCCATCCGTACACCCATCCATCCACCTATCCATCCATCCATCCATCCACCTATCCATCCATCCATCAACCTATCCATCCATCCATCCGTACATCCATCCATCCGCCTATCCATCCATCCATACATACATCCATCCATCCATCCACCTATCCATCCATCCATTCATCTATCCACCTATCCATCCATCCATCGATCCACCCATCCATCTATCCACCTATCCATCCATCCATCGATCCACCCATCCATCTATCCATCCATCCATCCGTACAGAGACCCCCTCCCCCAATTAATAAAGGATATTATATTATTTGTTATTTAATTCAACATATTTTTAAATGCAAAAGTTGTTTTGGGTGATCAGACCACACATGAAAGGGCAAGGGCAATCTAAAACCAGACTTCTCTTACCTTCTTTGATGCAAAACTAAATCTGTTGCGCAATTGTATGATTGATGCTGATGATGGCAAGTCCTGAGAGGCACTCTTGTGACATACTGGACATACACTACTCACAAAAAGTTAGGGATATTTGGCTTTCAGGTGAAATTTATGGAAAATGCAATATGTTCATGCTACAGTGATACAATATCATAAAAGTAAGACATTTAAGTAGAAGGATGCACTACTGATTTCCTCATCTCAAAAAATTCATTCAACGCAAAAGGTAACAACAATGGTAGTTACACCACAACAAAAAAATTGAACGTCTCAATATCTCGTCATGTGCCCTTGAGCATCAATTACAGCTTGACAACGACGTCTCATGCTGTTCACAAGGCAACTTATTGCCTGCTGAGGCATGGCATCCCACTCTTCTTGAAGGGCAGCCCTCATGTCATTGAGGTTCCTGGGTGCAGGGTTTCGAGCCTCTACACGACGGCTCAGCTGATCCCACAGGTTTTCAATGGGATTCAGGTCTGGAGAGAGTGCAGGCCATTCCATTTGAGGTACACCAGACTCCAACAGCCGTTCCCTGATGATGCGGCCTCGATGAGCAGGAGCATTGTCGTCCATGAAGATGAAATTAGGCCTGTGCTGTTCATGTAGGGGCACAATCACTGGATTAATGATGTTATTCAGGTATTATGGGCTTGTCACTGTACCATTCACAAAGTGTAGGGCAGTTCTGTACCAAGTGGACACCCCTGCCCACACTGTAACACCGCCACCACCAAAAGCTGGCCTGGTGACAACAGTGGCTGATGCATAGCGCTCTCCCTGACGTCTCCAACATCGTTGCCGGCCATCATTTCTGCTCAGTGCTAATCGACTTTCATCAGAGAACAGCACTGAGGCCCACTGGTTCCTCGTCCAGCGTAAATGCTCCCTGGCCCATGCAAGACGATGATGCCTGTTCCTGGTGGTGTGGTCCGGTACCCGTGCAGGTCGTCTAGCACGCAGACCACGCTGATGGAAACGGTTTCGAATGGTCTGATGTGACACTTGGGTGCCTCTCACCTCTCTTAAACGTGCCTGGAGTTGAGTGGCATTCATCATCCGGTTTCTCAGGGCAGTGTTCACAATGTAGCGGTCATCAGCACGGGATGTGGCCAAAGGACGTCCACTTCTAGGCCTTTCTGTGACTCTTCCAGTCTCTGGATATCTCTGTTGCAACCTGCTGATGACACTCTGTGACACTCCAAGCTCAGTGGCCACTTCTGTCTGAGAACGTCCTGTTTGAAGCATCGCAATGGCAAGGGACTGTTGTTCCATTGTTAGGTGTCGTCTTGGTCTCATGATGTCAAAATGTGAACAGCATGATGAGGACAACTGTTTAAACACCAGCTCTAATTGAACCAGGACATTTATTGGTCAATTCAAGGATCACACACCTGCCGTGATTTTTGCCGTTAAGCTCCTTGTTAGAGAACAGCAACTTGTGCAAAATTTATTGAAACATTTAACAGTTGGACATGTGCATTTAAAAGCTTAGAGAAGATCACATTAAGTTCACCTGTACATGTTTGAATGCATTTTAGGCTTGTTGTGAAACTTCACCCAAAAGCTGAATATCCCTAACTTTTTGTGAGTAGTGTATTTGGCCAGTGGGAGCCCATGAAACTTCAAGTGCCCATGAATTTACAATTAAGATACAATATGTAAGTTAGATCCCATTGAACATGCATCAGTTACCTAATTAAAATAAACCTTAATAATGCACAATTTATCATTTGTTGACATCCTATCAACTCAGCATAATACAAATTATTAAAAAAGAATCACATGAAGCTATAAAGTCATGTCAATGTATATTGACATCACATGTATGTTATTTGAGGTATTTAAGTCATAGACCGACGTATAGCATTAAAAGTTCCACAGTCAGGATGAACGATTGTTACTAAATTCCCAGACTAACATGTGAATTTGCCTTGCGTTTTGTGTTGCAAACACAAACCAGCCTATTGGAAACTGACTGGAAACTGACTTTAATGCTGCAAATTTTAACAGTTGCTGCAGCAAAGCACAAAACCAAATACTTCTGTGGTGAAGTAGCAATATTGGCAAGATGATAATAAATAGTGTACAGGCTGCTGTTTCATTACATGTATAGTAACGTCACTCACAGAGACCTGCATACCTTCACCTTTGTAGCGTTTCTCCTCCATTTTTTTCCTTCATTTTCATCTTCATTTTCAGCCGCTTAGCCAGGGTTGGGTCACGGGGCAGCAGCCTAAGCAGGGAAGCCCACACTTCCCTCTCCCCAGCCACATTTGCCAACTCTGCGGGGGGGATCCCGAGGTGTTCCCAGGCCAGCTGAGAGATATAATCCCTCCAGCGTGTCCTGGGTCTTCCCCGGGGTCTCCTCCCAGAGGGACGTGCCTGGAACACCTCACCAGGGAGGTCCAGGAGGCATCCTGACCAGATGCCGCCTGTATACGAGATCTGGTTCTTTCGGTCACGACCCACAGCTCATGACAATAGGTGAGGGTAGGAACGTAGATTGACTGGTAAATCGAGAGCTTCGCCTTCTGGCTCAGCTCCTTCTTCACCACGACAGACCGGCGCAGAGTCCACATTACTGCAGACGCCGCACCAATCCGTCTGTTGATCTCGCGCTCCATCCTTCCCTCACTCGTGAACAAGACCCTGAGATATTTAAACTCCTCCACTTGAGGAAGGACCTCACTCCCGACCGGGAGAGGGCAATCCACCCTGTTCTGGCTGAGGACCATGGTCTTAGATTTGGAGGTGCTGATTCTCACACAGAGCTCGGTTCGCATTGCCAGTATTAAGTTGGATTCGTTTCCGGTGAGGATTGAACTCTGCCAAGGCTGCCCTTTATCACCGATTCTGTTCATAACTTATATGGACAGAATTTCTAGGCGCAGCTGAGGTTTTGAGGGGATCAGACTTGGTGGCCTCAGGATTGGGTCTCTGCTTTTTGCAGATGACGTGGTCCTGTTGGCTTCATCTGGTCGTGATCTCCAGCTCTCACTTGAGGGATTCGCGGCCGAGTGTGAAGCGGCCGGGATGAGAATCGGCACCTCCAAATCTGAAACCATGGTCCTCAGCCGGAATAGGGTGGATTGTCCTCTCTGGGTCGAGAGTGAGGACCTGCCTCAAGTGGAGGAGTTTAAATATCTCGGGGTCTTGTTCATGAGTGTGGGAAGGATGGAGCGTGAGATCGACAGACGGATCGGTGCGGCACCAGCAGTAATGCGGACTCTGCGCCGGTCTGTTGTGGTCGTTTATACGACAGTTGTATAAACGACAAAATACTGCTGCTGTAACGAGTGAATTTCTCCACTGTGAGATTAAATAAACTCTAAAATCTTAAATCTTGATCCAAGTTCATGCACGTCCCTTTTTAAGAGAACACTGTATCAGATTATTTAACTACAACTGTTTTTCACAAGTTTCTCATGACTTTCTCTTATTGGTTCCCAGTTATTCGTGTGAATGTGCTGCCCAATGCCGACTGAAACAAAACCATGAAATTATAACTTTTCACTCAGTATCATCTTCAAATGTTGCTTGTTAAACCAAAAGTTAAATAGCTGTCACCAACCTTTTAAAAGTCTGGAGGTCAGATCTTAAGATAGCATGACTGCATGAAACATTGTTTTATATGCAGCTGGAAATCAACTATTAACTGAAACAGAAACACTTGTATTAGAAGTACATTTGCTTACAGATAATGTGGTAAACAGAACAGTTTTGCAGAGTTTTCCAGAACAACTTCTCAGGAATGGTGGTGTGTAACTGTGTGGAGTAAGTTGTGATGAATATCTGATTTATTAGGTGACTTGTGGAGGTTTTCCAAGCATTTAAATCCCATCCAGTCACAGTTTGCTGTGTTTATTCAGAGACTCTACATGGTAAATCCACATTGAGTAAACCATAACAACACCATAATTCATCACAGTTTCTTCATAAAAATTAATATAAAAACAGATCTCAGTCACTGCTCTGCTGCTAAGAGACCTATTTGGGCCAAGAAATTAAGAAGTAACTCCCTTCAAACTTTTAACCAATAATATTACTTAAACTGATGGTAATGTCCAATCAGGAGCCGCAAAGATCAACAGTTGAGCTGAAAGGTCTTCCTTTTGTCTGTGGCTGGGACAAAATTAAGAAGATGTTTCTGATGTGTACTGCGGCTAAAACATGCTTGGATGATGTCTCATGTGCATACTTCATCCATGATGCCTGGCTGGACAACTGGCTGGACAACTGGCTGGACAACTGACTGGACAACTGGCTGGACAACTGGCTGGACAACTGCTAGGCAACTGATTGGACAACTGGCTGGACAACTGGCTGGACAACTGCTAGACAAATGGCTGGACAGCTGGCTGGACAACTGCTAGGCAACTGATTGGACAACTGGCTGAACAACTGGCCTGACAACTGGCCGGACAACTGGCTGGACAACTGCATAAATAACTGGTTGGAGTACTGCTGGACACCCTGCTGGACAACTGCTAGACAGCTGGCTGGACAACTGGCCGGTCAACTGCTAGACAACTGGCCGGACAGCTGGCCGGACAACTGGCTGGACAACTGGATATATAACTGGTTGGAGTACTGCTGGACACCCTGCTGGACAACTGGCCGGTCAACTGCTAGACAACTGGCTGGACAACTGGCCGGACAACTGCTAGACAACTGGCCGGACAACTGGCTGGACAACTGGATAAATAACTGGTTGGAGTACTGCTGGACACCCTGCTAGACAACTGGCTAGACGACTGGCCGGACAACTGGCCGGACAACTGGCTGGACAACTGGATAAATAACTGGTTGGAGTACTGCTGGACACCCTGCTAGACAACTGGCTAGACGACTGGCCGGACAACTGGCCGGACAACTGGCTGGACAACTGGATAAATAACTGGTTGGAGTACTGCTGGACACCCTGCTAGACAACTGGCTAGACGACTGGCCGGACAACTGGCCGGACAACTGACTGGACAACTGCTAGACAACTGACTAGACAACTGGCTAAATAACTGGTTGGAGTACTGGCTGGACAGCCTTCTGGACAGCCTGCTGGACAACTGACTGGACAACTGGCTAAATAACTGGCTGGACAACATTGTTTTATCCAGGTGAAAAATCTCCCACATCTGATTTTTTCAGCGACTCCCTCAGAGTTTCTCAGGAAACTTGTGGCATTTTGTTGAAGCTATGTGGAAGGGTATGTGTGTTGTGTTTCCATGGCGATACTTCCATGGAAAGCTATCTTCTGATTTTCTGTGGAATTTGTTGTGATATTGTCATTGTCTGGATGCTTTTGTTTGCCAACAGATGCAAGAGGGTATAAACATGTTTTTTACAGAGTTTATCTGTACGAGGGTTCAAAGACCAGACAAGTTTCAGGTTAAGGAATCCTTCTAAACCAGGAGCTTTCACATTTAATGCTTTTCTTTCATGCAACAACCCTGTATGGCATGAATAAAAATAATAATAATACACTCATACACACAAATATTCACGTTCACGTCAGGATAGTATCCTTATGTGCTGCCACCTGTGTTTTAGCCAAGCAGCAACCTCTGGCGGTTAAAAGTGAAGCCTATGCAGAAGTGCATAAAACAGCAGTTCCCCCTTCATCCACTAGGGACTGCAAAACAGAGCAAATCCCCATAGACTCCCATGTTAAAAAGACCAACTTCACAGCAGAAACATGTTTATAGCCTAGTTCAAAAATCCATTTTAGGTTTAATAGGTCAGGGGGAGTAAATTTTTTTCTAACTCACCCGTTTAAAAGTAATTTAATCTCGAAGTTCGGCATATTTAGGGGCGTGTCCTTTTGATTGACAGGTACCAATCTCTAGCTTCAAGTCAGAAGAACGTAGAACAACGTTTTAAGACAGTTAGCAACGTGACTTAGCTTTAGCCCGGTTACCTTGTTACCGGTTAGCTTGTTAGCTCCTGTTAGCTCCGAGTTAGCTCGGTTAGCTTTTATCTACAGAAAGCTCGGAGTTCGCTCGATGTCAATCATCCACCATGACGCTCACAGCCCCCCCTCTTAGCTCCACCTCTTTGCCCATATTTTGCTACCTTAAGAACTGGATTAAACCTGCTCATTGCTCTATATTTGCCTCATTTATCAGGGAGGAGGAAATTAGTTGACACTTTTCCAGTATTCTTGTGTTAAATAGCCAGACGGTGATGTTTGGGGGGAACCTGTCCAGCAGGTTGATTCATTCCCGCTGGCTGAGACTGTTTCAGGTGCCACCATGTTTCTGCTAATGTTTAACAAGCCCTGGAACTCCCTGAGAATGACATGCTCCTGTCTGGTGCAGCTTTAAAGATGTTCACACGTGTCCTGCTGCCTGCCTCACGCCTGCATACCTTGCATGTTAATGTCGCTTTCCAGAGTAAACGCTGTGCATTTTACAGCCAGCCGAGGGGTGGCTGCAGCAGACAGCAGCTCCGGCGGAGGGAAGGCGGTTTGCCCGGAGAGGAAGAAGAGAACCTGCACCCTGCTGTAGACGACAACAACCCTCCTTTATCACCACTTAACATTTAATTCACAAGCATGTACGGAACAAGTAAACAGTCTTTGTTACACACCTAACGTTTCAGATCTTTTTAATGTCCGATGGTTTTTCATTTATAAATAAAATCAGTGAATTAATAAAGATGTATTCTTATCATCTGTCTGCGTCTGGCTGTTCTGCATGACTGACGACGTCTAACGTTTGCTTTTTAAATTTTCCAGAAAAAAAGGAAAATTCTCTTTTTTCTCCAGAAAAAAGGAGAAACGCTGACCTTTAAGTCTTCCACGTCTCCCTGCATGGAGGCTGTCTTCTTCAAATCCGTTCAGAAAGCAACAAAGACGCTAAATTTAACACTTTAATATGAATGAAATTTGCCATTTCTTACATAGTTTTTCATCATGGCTGCTGTAATGAATGAACATCAGCTGATCTCTTCTGTACACTGATGTGTTTATATATATATATATATATATATATGTATATATATATATATATGTATATATATATATATATATATATATATATATATATATATATATATATGTATATATATATATATATATATATATATATATATATATATATATGCGACGACTTCAGTCCAACAGATTTACAACAAATAAAAACCCGGATGAGAGAATTTTCTAAAAATTAATTAATATTATTAGGGAACGGTTTGTGGTTACCAGTAAGTACTGGTTAAGTATCTATTAGTCTCTAATTGGTTCCTCCTTTCCCCTGAAACCAGTAGTTCACTAATAAGCCTGGTCTTTGTGATCACCAGAGAGTACTGATTAAGTTCCCATTGGTTCCTGATTCCCCACTAAGGTGTTCCCTGTGTCCAGCACTGTTACTGGTTTCAGAAACTAAACCAAACATGGCATGGTATTGTTACTGGTTTCACTATCTGCTGGACATTTTCCTTCGAGGATTTTTCCATTTTCCCATCATATGTGAGCAACAAAACCGCAGAGCCATTTTCCCTGACGTATCGACCGAGCAGTGTTCACTGAATCCACGTCTTGGAACCGTGGAGGATAATGGCTCCATCGTCCTGCTCAAGAGTTTGAGATGACGTTCACCACCTGACGTGGCGCAGCATCATCCAGGGACTGATGTTAAACTAGGTGATGCAGAATCAAGATTCCCCTTCTGCATCAGAAGCATCAGGAGAATCAGGAGTGGTGGGGATGGACGGGTTAGTCATGAGTGTGTGGTTTTCTGCTGTAGTAGCCCAGAAACATGAGCACAGAAGCACAGACACCAGTTTGTCTCTCACCACTATTTGTCCTTTAGATAAAGTCACATATTGAGCACTGATCCCTGTTGTAATGGTTAATGTGATATCCAGATGTGGGGATTTGTGCATTACTATTCTGCAGTTTGATTGGCTGAGAGGACAGTTTCAGAAAGCTGGACCACGATAACGTTTGCTGTGATTTTATTGGTGTAGATGTACAATGTAGATGAAAAGAATTCATGATGGTGTCACTGAATCATTTTAAAAAGCAACTCCAGGGGGAAACCTCACACTGAAGAAGAGTGTAAAAGAGTCACCATTCATCCATCCATCCATTCACCTACCCATCCATCCATCTATTCATCCATCTATCCATCCACCTACCCATCCATCCATCCATCCATCCACCTACCCATCCATCATCCATACATCCATCCATCCACCTACCCATCCATCCATCCGTCTGTCCATCCATCCATCCATCCATCCATCCATCCACCTACCCATCCATCATCCATACATCCATCCATCCACCTACCCATCCATCCATCCGTCTGTCCATCCATCCATCCATCCATCCACCTACCCATCCATCCATTCATCCATCCATCAGTCCATCCATCCACCTATCATCCATCCATCCATCCATCCACCTACCCATCCATCCATCCATCCATCCACCTACCCATCCATCATCCATACATCCATCCATCCACCTACCCATCCATCCATCCACCTATCATCCATCCATCTATCCATCCACCTACCCATCCATCCATCCACCTACCCATCCATCATCCATACATCCATCCATCCACCTACCCATCCATCCATCCATCCGTCTGTCCATCCATCCATCCATCCATCCATCCATCCACCTACCCATCCATTCATCCATCCATCAGTCCACCTACCCATCCATCCATCCATCCATCCACCTACCCATCCATCATCCATACATCCATCCATCCACCTACCCATCCATCCATCCATCCATCCGTCTGTCCATCCATCCATCCATCCATCCACCTACCCATCCATCCATTCATCCATCCATCAGTCCATCCATCCACCTATCATCCATCCATCCATCCATCCACCTACCCATCCATCCATCCATCCATCCATCCACCTACCCATCCATCATCCATACATCCATCCATCCACCTACCCATCCATCCATCCACCTATCATCCATCCATCTATCCATCCACCTACCCATCCATCCATCCATCCATCCATCCACCTACCCATCCATCATCCATACATCCATCCATCCACCTACCCATCCATCCATCCATCCGTCTGTCCATCCATCCATCCATCCATCCATCCATCCACCTACCCATCCATCCATTCATCCATCCATCAGTCCATCCATCCACCTATCATCCATCCATCCATCCACCTACCCATCCATCCATCTATCCATCCACCTACCCATCCATCCATCCATCCATCCACCTACCCATCCATCATCCATACATCCATCCATCCACCTACCCATCCATCCATCCATCCATCCGTCTGTCCATCCATCCATCCATCCATCCATCCATCCATCCACCTACCCATCCATCAGTCCATCCATCCACCTGTCATCCATCCACCCATCCATCCACCTACCCATCCATCCATCTATCCATCCATCCACCTACCCATCTATCCATCCACCTACCCATCCATCCATCCATCCATCCGTCTGTCCATCCATCCATCCATCCATCCATCCATCCATCCATCCATCCACCTACCCATCCATCCATTCATCCATCCATCCTACCCATCCATCCATTCATCCATCCATCAATCCATCCATCCACCTATCATCCATCATCCATCCATCCACCTACCCATCCATCCCTTCATCCATCCATCCATCCACCTACCCATCCATCTATTCATCCATCTATCCATCCACCTACCCATCCATCCATCCATCCATCCATCCATCCACCTACCCATCCATCCATCCATCCACCTACCCACCCATCCATCCATCCATCCATCCATCCACCTGCCCATCCATCCATCCATCCATCCACCTACCCACCCATCCATCCATCCATCTATCCATCCATCAACCTATCCATCCATCCATCCGTACACCCATCCATCCACCTATCCATCCATCCATCCATCCACCTATCCATCCATCCATCAACCTATCCATCCATCCATCCGTACATCCATCCATCCGCCTATCCATCCATCCATACATACATCCATCCATCCATCCACCTATCCATCCATCCATTCATCTATCCACCTATCCATCCATCCATCGATCCACCCATCCATCTATCCACCTATCCATCCATCCATCGATCCACCCATCCATCTATCCATCCATCCATCCGTACAGAGACCCCCTCCCCCAATTAATAAAGGATATTATATTATTTGTTATTTAATTCAACATATTTTTAAATGCAAAAGTTGTTTTGGGTGATCAGACCACACATGAAAGGGCAAGGGCAATCTAAAACCAGACTTCTCTTACCTTCTTTGATGCAAAACTAAATCTGTTGCGCAATTGTATGATTGATGCTGATGATGGCAAGTCCTGAGAGGCACTCTTGTGACATACTGGACATACACTACTCACAAAAAGTTAGGGATATTTGGCTTTCAGGTGAAATTTATGGAAAATGCAATATGTTCATGCTACAGTGATACAATATCATAAAAGTAAGACATTTAAGTAGAAGGATGCACTACTGATTTCCTCATCTCAAAAAATTCATTCAACGCAAAAGGTAACAACAATGGTAGTTACACCACAACAAAAAAATTGAACGTCTCAATATCTCGTCATGTGCCCTTGAGCATCAATTACAGCTTGACAACGACGTCTCATGCTGTTCACAAGGCAACTTATTGCCTGCTGAGGCATGGCATCCCACTCTTCTTGAAGGGCAGCCCTCAGGTCATTGAGGTTCCGGGGTGCAGGGTTTCGAGCCTCTACACGACGGCTCAGCTGATCCCACAGGTTTTCAATGGGATTCAGGTCTGGAGAGAGTGCAGGCCATTCCATTTGAGGTACACCAGACTCCAACAGCCGTTCCCTGATGATGCGGCCTCGATGAGCAGGAGCATTGTCGTCCATGAAGATGAAATTAGGCCTGTGCTGTTCATGTAGGGGCACAATCACTGGATTAATGATGTTATTCAGGTATTATGGGCTTGTCACTGTACCATTCACAAAGTGTAGGGCAGTTCTGTACCAAGTGGACACCCCTGCCCACACTGTAACACCGCCACCACCAAAAGCTGGCCTGGTGACAACAGTGGCTGATGCATAGCGCTCTCCCTGACGTCTCCAACATCGTTGCCGGCCATCATTTCTGCTCAGTGCTAATCGACTTTCATCAGAGAACAGCACTGAGGCCCACTGGTTCCTCGTCCAGCGTAAATGCTCCCTGGCCCATGCAAGACGATGATGCCTGTTCCTGGTGGTGTGGTCCGGTACCCGTGCAGGTCGTCTAGCACGCAGACCACGCTGATGGAAACGGTTTCGAATGGTCTGATGTGACACTTGGGTGCCTCTCACCTCTCTTAAACGTGCCTGGAGTTGAGTGGCATTCATCATCCGGTTTCTCAGGGCAGTGTTCACAATGTAGCGGTCATCAGCACGGGATGTGGCCAAAGGACGTCCACTTCTAGGCCTTTCTGTGACTCTTCCAGTCTCTGGATATCTCTGTTGCAACCTGCTGATGACACTCTGTGACACTCCAAGCTCAGTGGCCACTTCTGTCTGAGAACGTCCTGTTTGAAGCATCGCAATGGCAAGGGACTGTTGTTCCATTGTTAGGTGTCGTCTTGGTCTCATGATGTCAAAATGTGAACAGCATGATGAGGACAACTGTTTAAACACCAGCTCTAATTGAACCAGGACATTTATTGGTCAATTCAAGGATCACACACCTGCCGTGATTTTTGCCGTTAAGCTCCTTGTTAGAGAACAGCAACTTGTGCAAAATTTATTGAAACATTTAACAGTTGGACATGTGCATTTAAAAGCTTAGAGAAGATCACATTAAGTTCACCTGTACATGTTTGAATGCATTTTAGGCTTGTTGTGAAACTTCACCCAAAAGCTGAATATCCCTAACTTTTTGTGAGTAATGTATTTGGCCAGTGGGAGCCCATGAAACTTCAAGTGCCCATGAATTTACAATTAAGATACAATATGTAAGTTAGATCCCATTGAACATGCATCAGTTACCTAATTAAAATAAACCTTAATAATGCACAATTTATCATTTGTTGACATCCTATCAACTCAGCATAATACAAATTATTAAAAAAGAATCACATGAAGCTATAAAGTCATGTCAATGTATATTGACATCACATGTATGTTA
The DNA here is from genome assembly GCF_933228915.1 of Telmatherina bonti. NCBI lineage: Eukaryota > Metazoa > Chordata > Actinopteri > Atheriniformes > Telmatherinidae > Telmatherina > Telmatherina bonti. The sequence goes on from NC_136611.1 coordinate 34,654,284, forward strand.
TTTGAGGTATTTAAGTCATAGACCGACGTATAGCATTAAAAGTTCCACAGTCAGGATGAACGATTGTTACTAAATTCCCAGACTAACATGTGAATTTGCCTTGCGTTTTGTGTTGCAAACACAAACCAGCCTATTGGAAACTGACTGGAAACTGACTTTAATGCTGCAAATTTTAACAGTTGCTGCAGCAAAGCACAAAACCAAATACTTCTGTGGTGAAGTAGCAATATTGGCAAGATGATAATAAATAGTGTACAGGCTGCTGTTTCATTACATGTATAGTAACGTCACTCACAGAGACCTGCATACCTTCACCTTTGTAGCGTTTCTCCTCCATTTTTTTTCTTCATTTTCATCTTCATTTTCAGCCGCTTAGCCAGGGTTGGGTCACGGGGCAGCAGCCTAAGCAGGGAAGCCCACACTTCCCTCTCCCCAGCCACATTTGCCAACTCTGCGGGGGGGATCCCGAGGTGTTCCCAGGCCAGCTGAGAGATATAATCCCTCCAGCGTGTCCTGGGTCTTCCCCGGGGTCTCCTCCCAGAGGGACGTGCCTGGAACACCTCACCAGGGAGGTCCAGGAGGCATCCTGACCAGATGCCGCCTGTATACGAGATCTGGTTCTTTCGGTCACGACCCACAGCTCATGACAATAGGTGAGGGTAGGAACGTAGATTGACTGGTAAATCGAGAGCTTCGCCTTCTGGCTCAGCTCCTTCTTCACCACGACAGACCGGCGCAGAGTCCACATTACTGCAGACGCCGCACCAATCCGTCTGTTGATCTCGCGCTCCATCCTTCCCTCACTCGTGAACAAGACCCTGAGATATTTAAACTCCTCCACTTGAGGAAGGACCTCACTCCCGACCGGGAGAGGGCAATCCACCCTGTTCTGGCTGAGGACCATGGTCTTAGATTTGGAGGTGCTGATTCTCACACAGAGCTCGGTTCGCATTGCCAGTATTAAGTTGGATTCGTTTCCGGTGAGGATTGAACTCTGCCAAGGCTGCCCTTTATCACCGATTCTGTTCATAACTTATATGGACAGAATTTCTAGGCGCAGCTGAGGTTTTGAGGGGATCAGACTTGGTGGCCTCAGGATTGGGTCTCTGCTTTTTGCAGATGACGTGGTCCTGTTGGCTTCATCTGGTCGTGATCTCCAGCTCTCACTTGAGGGATTCGCGGCCGAGTGTGAAGCGGCCGGGATGAGAATCGGCACCTCCAAATCTGAAACCATGGTCCTCAGCCGGAATAGGGTGGATTGTCCTCTCTGGGTCGAGAGTGAGGACCTGCCTCAAGTGGAGGAGTTTAAATATCTCGGGGTCTTGTTCACGAGTGTGGGAAGGATGGAGCGTGAGATCGACAGACGGATCGGTGCGGCACCAGCAGTAATGCGGACTCTGCGCCGGTCTGTTGTGGTCGTTTATACGACAGTTGTATAAACGACAAAATACTGCTGCTGTAACGAGTGAATTTCTCCACTGTGAGATTAAATAAACTCTAAAATCTTAAATCTTGATCCAAGTTCATGCACGTCCCTTTTTAAGAGAACACTGTATCAGATTATTTAACTACAACTGTTTTTCACAAGTTTCTCATGACTTTCTCTTATTGGTTCCCAGTTATTCGTGTGAATGTGCTGCCCAATGCCGACTGAAACAAAACCATGAAATTATAACTTTTCACTCAGTATCATCTTCAAATGTTGCTTGTTAAACCAAAAGTTAAATAGCTGTCACCAACCTTTTAAAAGTCTGGAGGTCAGATCTTAAGATAGCATGACTGCATGAAACATTGTTTTATATGCAGCTGGAAATCAACTATTAACTGAAACAGAAACACTTGTATTAGAAGTACATTTGCTTACAGATAATGTGGTAAACAGAACAGTTTTGCAGAGTTTTCCAGAACAACTTCTCAGGAATGGTGGTGTGTAACTGTGTGGAGTAAGTTGTGATGAATATCTGATTTATTAGGTGACTTGTGGAGGTTTTCCAAGCATTTAAATCCCATCCAGTCACAGTTTGCTGTGTTTATTCAGAGACTCTACATGGTAAATCCACATTGAGTAAACCATAACAACACCATAATTCATCACAGTTTCTTCATAAAAATTAATATAAAAACAGATCTCTGTCACTGCTCTGCTGCTAAGAGACCTATTTGGGCCAAGAAATTAAGAAGTAACTCCCTTCAAACTTTTAACCAATAATATTACTTAAACTGATGGTAATGTCCAATCAGGAGCCGCAAAGATCAACAGTTGAGCTGAAAGGTCTTCCTTTTGTCTGTGGCTGGGACAAAATTAGGAAGATGTTTCTGATGTGTACTGCGGCTAAAACATGCTTGGATGATGTCTCATGTGCATACTTCATCCATGATGCCTGGCTGGACAACTGGCTGGACAACTGGCTGGACAACTGACTGGACAACTGGCTGGACAACTGGCTGGACAACTGCTAGGCAACTGATTGGACAACTGGCTGGACAACTGGCTGGACAACTGCTAGACAAATGGCTGGACAGCTGGCTGGACAACTGCTAGGCAACTGATTGGACAACTGGCTGAACAACTGGCCTGACAACTGGCCGGACAACTGGCTGGACAACTGGCTGGACAACTGCTAGGCAACTGATTGGACAACTGGCTGGACAACTGCTAGACAAATGGCTGGACAGCTGGCTGGACAACTGCTAGGCAACTGATTGGACAACTGGCTGGACAACTGCTAGACAAATGGCTGGACAGCTGGCTGGACCACTGCTAGGCAACTGATTGGACAACTGGCTGGACAACTGCTAGACAAATGGCTGGACAGCTGGCTGGACAACTGCTAGGCAACTGATTGGACAACTGGCTGAACAACTGGCCTGACAACTGACTGGACAACTGGCTGGACAACTGGCTGGACAACTGCTAGGCAACTGATTGGACAACTGGCTGGACAACTGCTAGACAAATGGCTGGACAGCTGGCTGGACAACTGCTAGGCAACTGATTGGACAACTGGCTGAACAACTGGCCTGACAACTGGCCGGACAACTGGCTGGACAACTGCATAAATAACTGGTTGGAGTACTGCTGGACACCCTGCTGGACAACTGCTAGACAGCTGGCTGGACAACTGGCCGGTCAACTGCTAGACAACTGGCCGGACAGCTGGCCGGACAACTGGCTGGACAACTGGATATATAACTGGTTGGAGTACTGCTGGACACCCTGCTGGACAACTGGCCGGTCAACTGCTAGACAACTGGCTGGACAACTGGCCGGACAACTGCTAGACAACTGGCCGGACAACTGGCTGGACAACTGGATAAATAACTGGTTGGAGTACTGCTGGACACCCTGCTAGACAACTGGCTAGACGACTGGCCGGACAACTGGCCGGACAACTGGCTGGACAACTGGATAAATAACTGGTTGGAGTACTGCTGGACACCCTGCTAGACAACTGGCTAGACGACTGGCCGGACAACTGGCCGGACAACTGACTGGACAACTGCTAGACAACTGACTAGACAACTGGCTAAATAACTGGTTGGAGTACTGGCTGGACAGCCTGCTGGACAACTGGCTAAATAACTGGTTGGAGTACTGGCTGGACAGCCTGCTGGACAACTGGCTAAATAACTGGCTGGACAACATTGTTTTATCCAGGTGAAAAATCTCCCACATCTGATTTTTTCAGCGACTCCCTCAGAGTTTCTCAGGAAACTTGTGGCATTTTGTTGAAGCTATGTGGAAGGGTATGTGTGTTGTGTTTCCATGGCGATACTTCCATGGAAAGCTATCTTCTGATTTTCTGTGGAATTTGTTGTGATATTGTCATTGTCTGGATGCTTTTGTTTGCCAACAGATGCAAGAGGGTATAAACATGTTTTTTACAGAGTTTATCTGTACGAGGGTTCAAAGACCAGACAAGTTTCAGGTTAAGGAATCCTTCTAAACCAGGAGCTTTCACATTTAATGCTTTTCTTTCATGCAACAACCCCGTATGGCATGAATAAAAATAATAATAATACACTCATACACACAAATATTCACGTTCACGTCAGGATAGTATCCTTATGTGCTGCCACCTGTGTTTTAGCCAAGCAGCAACCTCTGGCGGTTAAAAGTGAAGCCTATGCAGAAGTGCATAAAACAGCAGTTCCCCCTTCATCCACTAGGGGCTGCAAAACAGAGCAAATCCCCATAGACTCCCATGTTAAAAAGACCAACTTCACAGCAGAAACATGTTTATAGCCTAGTTCAAAAATCCATTTTAGGTTTAATAGGTCAGGGGGAGTAAATTTTTTTCTAACTCACCCGTTTAAAAGTAATTTAATCTCGAAGTTCGGCATATTTAGGGGCGTGTCCTTTTGATTGACAGGTACCAATCTCTAGCTTCAAGTCAGAAGAACGTAGAACAACGTTTTAAGACAGTTAGCAACGTGACTTAGCTTTAGCCCGGTTACCTTGTTACCGGTTAGCTTGTTAGCTCCTGTTAGCTCCGAGTTAGCTCGGTTAGCTTTTATCTACAGAAAGCTCGGAGTTCGCTCGATGTCAATCATCCACCATGACGCTCACAGCCCCCCCTCTTAGCTCCACCTCTTTGCCCATATTTGTATTTTCCAGGAGAGACAACACGCATGACGCTGCCAAGATGTCATCCTCATTTGACATTGAGGCACTGAGCTTGTACATCAGTTTTGAGTATGGAACAGCAGACATTGCCACACTGGCAAAGAAGTACAAAGCCATTCTCCACCACACACATTCTGTGGAGGTCATGAACCAAGAATATGCAGAATTTATGTACATAATGAGGAAAAAACTAAAACACTGGTCAGTAAGCACGTTCTCCGATGTGGTGGTTGCAACACAGAAATGTGAGGAGCTAAAACACATCTCACAGCTTGTGGATATTTGTGCTACATTTCAAGTATCCAGTGGAGACTGTGAAAGAGGGTTTAGTTTAATGAATCCTATCAAAATATTATTCAAAAATCGTCTGGAAGTGGACCATTTGGACCAGCTGATGCGCATAAAGTCAAAGCTGCAAGCGGACAAGGCCATCAACCTCGACAACCACTGGAGACGAGAGGACAGATGGGTAAATTAAGGTAAAATATAAGTGCTTAACAAGTTTTGTACTTATTCCAGTTTCTTTTATTAAGATTTGTTTTTATCTGTAATGGGTAATAATCATGAAATATTTTTACCATGAGTAGCTGAAATGCTAATAACAGCTGTGTAGATTTTAAAAACTATTTATATTTTATTTTCAATTCTTCCAGAGCAGGAGCCCCTCCATGACCCCAGAGAGACGTTCTTCAGAAAGAAGCAGATGAGGGTTTTCAACTGGGACAAAGTGTGCAACCACTGGAAAAGTGAGAAGGACACACTTGAACCGTAAGGTGAAAATTGTCAGTCAGATTTCTGCTCATTCCTTCATCCATTATCCTAACCGCTTAGTCCAGTGAAGGGTCGCGGGGAGATTTCTGCTCATATAGCATGATTTATTTACAATTTTCATTTATGGATATCGATATTAAATACTGTCACTGTTTTATGAATAGAAATGTAAATAATCATGTCCTTATATGCTGTATTTTACAGATAAAGAGTTAAAGGACTCTCTGCCAGACCACAGTGGGACCCTCTTACTCAGTACACAGCAGGATCTTCACACACTGGCTCATACTGATACAAGTCAGAGCTTCATAATAAAAAATGTTAAGTGTATTTTTAAATATTTGTTTATAATCAGTTCTGTTTGGCTAGTGGTTTGTTTTTCAACAGTGAAAATTAAACATTTATATTTCCAATAATAAACTACAGAAGTCATAAAGAAGATTTTTGTCATTTTCATTGTAAGTCGAATAAAGTACTTAATTAAAAGTATTCTAACAGAAATGTAAATATTTTATTTGATTCTTTTAATAAACCATGTAACTTGAATGGATGTGATGCACACGTCTGATGTTGCTCACAGTGGTTCAAGGGACTGTTCAGGCAGTTTGTGTATTTGCACATACACATGAAACATTAGAGGGAACATTGCTCAGTAACCCCTGGTTGCAGCCTGAAGAATTGGGGGCGGGCTGGATATTTGGTGTGGTTGGATGTCAAATGGGCATGATTAGATGGACAATGGGTGTTAGGGGGTAGGTTTAGGGTTAGGGTTAGGGGGCCATGTAAAGGTACCTAGACTGCCAGCTGCATCTTCATCAGCCTGGAGATTCTGACAGTCGTGGACAAATGCACCGCAGCCAGCGATGAGGTGGTGCTGTGGGAATGGACACCAGCACCAGTCTGTGGAGACACAGCTTGAGAGCTTCATTTTCATGTTTCTTGTCTTAGCATGTCTTTTGCATGGTGCCCAAACCACCGTTTGGGAACTATGGAGGTGTCGAGGAGGTCTTACCTTTTTATTGGTTGAGACTGCGGCCTCAACCAAAGCCTGCGCTGTCTTGTCGGACCATAAGCCCCATAGCTCTGCCCAAAGCTGGATCACCTCCTTATGGGGCAAAGGGGCAGGTTTGCATCTGTGTTTTCTCCTCTGCTTCAATGGGCATGGATAGCATTCGTTTTGCTAGCATGGTAGTTTAGCTGTGGAGCTAGCATGCAATCCGCGATGACTGCATTTACCCTGGTGTGGCTTGGTAAAAGGAGCGTTCCTGCTTCTTGACAGGTAACCTGCACGGCGGTAGTATTGTCCACTAACAGTCACCCGAGAGGCTGAAGTTAGCCATGAGTAAGTATTACTACTTATGCTAGTTGGGGTTTTGCTATTCTGCATATTGCTACCCAAGTCAGCTAATGGCAAAGTGTGTTGCTACCCTTAGCAATGTAGCGACTCATACCACTGTTTTCCAACAGGAAACTTCAAGTGCCCATGAATTTACAATTAAGATACAATATGTAAGTTAGATCCCATTGAACATGCATCAGTTACCTAATTAAAATAAACCTTAATAATGCACAATTTATCATTTGTTGACATCCTATCAACTCAGCATAATACAAATTATTAAAAAAGAATCACATGAAGCTATAAAGTCATGTCAATGTATATTGACATCACATGTATGTTATTTGAGGTATTTAAGTCATAGACCGACGTATAGCATTAAAAGTTCCACAGTCAGGATGAACGATTGTTACTAAATTCCCAGACTAACATGTGAATTTGCCTTGCGTTTTGTGTTGCAAACACAAACCAGCCTATTGGAAACTGACTGGAAACTGACTTTAATGCTGCAAATTTTAACAGTTGCTGCAGCAAAGCACAAAACCAAATACTTCTGTGGTGAAGTAGCAATATTGGCAAGATGATAATAAATAGTGTACAGGCTGCTGTTTCATTACATGTATAGTAACGTCACTCACAGAGACCTGCATACCTTCACCTTTGTAGCGTTTCTCCTCCATTTTTTTTCTTCATTTTCATCTTCATTTTCAGCCGCTTAGCCAGGGTTGGGTCACGGGGCAGCAGCCTAAGCAGGGAAGCCCACACTTCCCTCTCCCCAGCCACATTTGCCAACTCTGCGGGGGGGATCCCGAGGTGTTCCCAGGCCAGCTGAGAGATATAATCCCTCCAGCGTGTCCTGGGTCTTCCCCGGGGTCTCCTCCCAGAGGGACGTGCCTGGAACACCTCACCAGGGAGGTCCAGGAGGCATCCTGACCAGATGCCGCCTGTATACGAGATCTGGTTCTTTCGGTCACGACCCACAGCTCATGACAATAGGTGAGGGTAGGAACGTAGATTGACTGGTAAATCGAGAGCTTCGCCTTCTGGCTCAGCTCCTTCTTCACCACGACAGACCGGCGCAGAGTCCACATTACTGCAGACGCCGCACCAATCCGTCTGTTGATCTCGCGCTCCATCCTTCCCTCACTCGTGAACAAGACCCTGAGATATTTAAACTCCTCCACTTGAGGAAGGACCTCACTCCTGACCCGGAGAGGGCAATCCACCCTGTTCTGGCTGAGGACCATGGTCTTAGATTTGGAGGTGCTGATTCTCACACAGAGCTCGGTTCGCATTGCCAGTATTAAGTTGGATTCGTTTCCGGTGAGGATTGAACTCTGCCAAGGCTGCCCTTTATCACCGATTCTGTTCATAACTTATATGGACAGAATTTCTAGGCGCAGCTGAGGTTTTGAGGGGATCAGACTTGGTGGCCTCAGGATTGGGTCTCTGCTTTTTGCAGATGACGTGGTCCTGTTGGCTTCATCTGGTCGTGATCTCCAGCTCTCGCTTGAGGGATTCGCGGCCGAGTGTGAAGCGGCCGGGATGAGAATCGGCACCTCCAAATCTGAAACCATGGTCCTCAGCCGGAATAGGGTGGATTGTCCTCTCTGGGTCGAGAGTGAGGACCTGCCTCAAGTGGAGGAGTTTAAATATCTCGGGGTCTTGTTCACGAGTGTGGGAAGGATGGAGCGTGAGATCGACAGACGGATCGGTGCGGCACCAGCAGTAATGCGGACTCTGCGCCGGTCTGTTGTGGTCGTTTATACGACAGTTGTATAAACGACAAAATACTGCTGCTGTAACGAGTGAATTTCTCCACTGTGAGATTAAATAAACTCTAAAATCTTAAATCTTGATCCAAGTTCATGCACGTCCCTTTTTAAGAGAACACTGTATCAGATTATTTAACTACAACTGTTTTTCACAAGTTTCTCATGACTTTCTCTTATTGGTTCCCAGTTATTCGTGTGAATGTGCTGCCCAATGCCGACTGAAACAAAACCATGAAATTATAACTTTTCACTCAGTATCATCTTCAAATGTTGCTTGTTAAACCAAAAGTTAAATAGCTGTCACCAACCTTTTAAAAGTCTGGAGGTCAGATCTTAAGATAGCATGACTGCATGAAACATTGTTTTATATGCAGCTGGAAATCAACTATTAACTGAAACAGAAACACTTGTATTAGAAGTACATTTGCTTACAGATAATGTGGTAAACAGAACAGTTTTGCAGAGTTTTCCAGAACAACTTCTCAGGAATGGTGGTGTGTAACTGTGTGGAGTAAGTTGTGATGAATATCTGATTTATTAGGTGACTTGTGGAGGTTTTCCAAGCATTTAAATCCCATCCAGTCACAGTTTGCTGTGTTTATTCAGAGACTCTACATGGTAAATCCACATTGAGTAAAACATAACAACACCATAATTCATCACAGTTTCTTCATAAAAATTAATATAAAAACAGATCTCAGTCACTGCTCTGCTGCTAAGAGACCTATTTGGGCCAAGAAATTAAGAAGTAACTCCCTTCAAACTTTTAACCAATAATATTACTTAAACTGATGGTAATGTCCAATCAGGAGCCGCAAAGATCAACAGTTGAGCTGAAAGGTCTTCCTTTTGTCTGTGGCTGGGACAAAATTAAGAAGATGTTTCTGATGTGTACTGCGGCTAAAACATGCTTGGATGATGTCTCATGTGCATACTTCATCCATGATGCCTGGCTGGACAACTGGCTGGACAACTGGCTGGACAACTGACTGGACAACTGGCTGGACAACTGGCTGGACAACTGCTAGGCAACTGATTGGACAACTGGCTGGACAACTGCTAGACAAATGGCTGGACAGCTGGCTGGACAACTGCTAGGCAACTGATTGGACAACTGGCTGAACAACTGGCCTGACAACTGGCCGGACAACTGGCTGGACAACTGCATAAATAACTGGTTGGAGTACTGCTGGACACCCTGCTGGACAACTGCTAGACAGCTGGCTGGACAACTGGCCGGTCAACTGCTAGACAACTGGCCGGACAGCTGGCCGGACAACTGGCTGGACAACTGGATATATAACTGGTTGGAGTACTGCTGGACACCCTGCTGGACAACTGGCCGGTCAACTGCTAGACAACTGGCTGGACAACTGGCCGGACAACTGCTAGACAACTGGCCGGACAACTGGCTGGACAACTGGATAAATAACTGGTTGGAGTACTGCTGGACACCCTGCTAGACAACTGGCTAGACGACTGGCCGGACAACTGGCCGGACAACTGGCTGGACAACTGGATAAATAACTGGTTGGAGTACTGCTGGACACCCTGCTAGACAACTGGCTAGACGACTGGCCGGACAACTGGCCGGACAACTGACTGGACAACTGCTAGACAACTGACTAGACAACTGGCTAAATAACTGGTTGGAGTACTGGCTGGACAGCCTGCTGGACAACTGGCTAAATAACTGGCTGGACAACATTGTTTTATCCAGGTGAAAAATCTCCCACATCTGATTTTTTCAGCGACTCCCTCAGAGTTTCTCAGGAAACTTGTGGCATTTTGTTGAAGCTATGTGGAAGGGTGTGTGTGTTGTGTTTCCATGGCGATACTTCCATGGAAAGCTATCTTCTGATTTTCTGTGGAATTTGTTGTGACATTGTCATTGTCTGGATACTTTTGTTTGCCAACAGATGCAAGAGGGTATAAACATGTTTTTTACAGAGTTTATCTGTACGAGGGTTCAAAGACCAGACAAGTTTCAGGTTAAGGAATCCTTCTAAACCAGGAGCTTTCACATTTAATGCTTTTCTTTCATGCAACAACCCTGTATGGCATGAATAAAAATAATAATAATACACTCATACACACAAATATTCACGTTCACGTCAGGATAGTATCCTTATGTGCTGCCACCTGTGTTTTAGCCAAGCAGCAACCTCTGGCGGTTAAAAGTGAAGCCTATGCAGAAGTGCATAAAACAGCAGTTCCCCCTTCATCCACTAGGGGCTGCAAAACAGAGCAAATCCCCATAGACTCCCATGTTAAAAAGACCAACTTCACAGCAGAAACATGTTTATAGCCTAGTTCAAAAATCCATTTTAGGTTTAATAGGTCAGGGGGAGTAAATTTTTTTCTAACTCACCCGTTTAAAAGTAATTTAATCTCGAAGTTCGGCATATTTAGGGGCGTGTCCTTTTGATTGACAGGTACCAATCTCTAGCTTCAAGTCAGAAGAACGTAGAACAACGTTTTAAGACAGTTAGCAACGTGACTTAGCTTTAGCCCGGTTACCTTGTTACCGGTTAGCTTGTTAGCTCCTGTTAGCTCCGAGTTAGCTCGGTTAGCTTTTATCTACAGAAAGCTCGGAGTTCGCTCGATGTCAATCATCCACCATGACGCTCACAGCCCCCCCTCTTAGCTCCACCTCTTTGCCCATATTTGTATTTTCCAGGAGAGACAACACGCATGACGCTGCCAAGATGTCATCCTCATTTGACATTGAGGCACTGAGCTTGTACATCAGTTTTGAGTATGGAACAGCAGACATTGCCACACTGGCAAAGAAGTACAAAGCCATTCTCCACCACACACATTCTGTGGAGGTCATGAACCAAGAATATGCAGAATTTATGTACATAATGAGGAAAAAACTAAAACACTGGTCAGTAAGCACGTTCTCCGATGTGGTGGTTGCATCACAGAAATGTGAGGAGCTAAAACACATCTCACAGCTTGTGGATATTTGTGCTACATTTCAAGTATCCAGTGGAGACTGTGAAAGAGGGTTTAGTTTAATGAATCCTATCAAAATATTATTCAAAAATCGTCTGGAAGTGGACCATTTGGACCAGCTGATGCGCATAAAGTCAAAGCTGCAAGCGGACAAGGCCATCAACCTCGACAACCACTGGAGACGAGAGGACAGATGGGTAAATTAAGGTAAAATATAAGTGCTTAACAAGTTTTGTACTTATTCCAGTTTCTTTTATTAAGATTTGTTTTTATCTGTAATGGGTAATAATCATGAAATATTTTTACCATGAGTAGCTGAAATGCTAATAACAGCTGTGTAGATTTTAAAAACTATTTATATTTTATTTTCAATTCTTCCAGAGCAGGAGCCCCTCCATGACCCCAGAGAGACGTTCTTCAGAAAGAAGCAGATGAGGGTTTTCAACTGGGACAAAGTGTGCAACCACTGGAAAAGTGAGAAGGACACACTTGAACCGTAAGGTGAAAATTGTCAGTCAGATTTCTGCTCATTCCTTCATCCATTATCCTAACCGCTTAGTCCAGTGAAGAGTCGCGGGGAGATTTCTGCTCATATAGCATGATTTATTTACAATTTTCATTTATGGATATCGATATTAAATACTGTCACTGTTTTATGAATAGAAATGTAAATAATCATGTCCTTATATGCTGTATTTTACAGATAAAGAGTTAAAGGACTCTCTGCCAGACCACAGTGGGACCCTCTTACTCAGTACACAGCAGGATCTTCACACACTGGCTCATACTGATACAAGTCAGAGCTTCATAATAAAAAATGTTAAGTGTATTTTTAAATATTTGTTTATAATCAGTTCTGTTTGGCTAGTGGTTTGTTTTTCAACAGTGAAAATTAAACATTTATATTTCCAATAATAAACTACAGAAGTCATAAAGAAGATTTTTGTCATTTTCATTGTAAGTCGAATAAAGTACTTAATTAAAAGTATTCTAACAGAAATGTAAATATTTTATTTGATTCTTTTAATAAACCATGTAACTTGAATGGATGTGATGCACACGTCTGATGTTGCTCACAGTGGTTCAAGGGACTGTTCAGGCAGTTTGTGTATTTGCACATACACATGAAACATTAGAGGGAACATTGCTCAGTAACCCCTGGTTGCAGCCTGAAGAATTGGGGGCGGGCTGGATATTTGGTGTGGTTGGATGTCAAATGGGCATGATTAGATGGACAATGGGTGTTAGGGGGTAGGTTTAGGGTTAGGGTTAGGGGGCCATGTAAAGGTACCTAGACTGCCAGCTGCATCTTCATCAGCCTGGAGATTCTGACAGTCGTGGACAAATGCACCGCAGCCAGCGATGAGGTGGTGCTGTGGGAATGGACACCAGCACCAGTCTGTGGAGACACAGCTTGAGAGCTTCATTTTCATGTTTCTTGTCTTAGCATGTCTTTTGCATGGTGCCCAAACCACCGTTTGGGAACTATGGAGGTGTCGAGGAGGTCTTACCTTTTTATTGGTTGAGACTGCGGCCTCAACCAAAGCCTGCGCTGTCTTGTCGGACCATAAGCCCCATAGCTCTGCCCAAAGCTGGATCACCTCCTTATGGGGCAAAGGGGCAGGTTTGCATCTGTGTTTTCTCCTCTGCTTCAATGGGTATGGATAGCATTCGTTTTGCTAGCATGGTAGTTTAGCTGTGGAGCTAGCATGCAATCCGCGATGACTGCATTTACCCTGGTGTGGCTTGGTAAAAGGAGCGTTCCTGCTTCTTGACAGGTAACCTGCACGGCGGTAGTATTGTCCACTAACAGTCACCCGAGAGGCTGAAGTTAGCCATGAGTAAGTATTACTACTTATGCTAGTTGGGGTTTTGCTATTCTGCATATTGCTACCCAAGTCAGCTAATGGCAAAGTGTGTTGCTACCCTTAGCAATGTAGCGACTCATACCACTGTTTTCCAACAGGCTATAAAAAAACAATGTTCTCTGCAAAACACTGCAAGAACCTAACAAGAAACACGTCTAGAAAACAAGTTTGCATCTATGGGCAGCTCTAAGTCCAGAGGGATGCAACTGGTGGAGAGAGAGAGATCAGATGTAACCTCTGCTTTTTATTACCTTCCTGCATAGTGCCGCTGTAGTCCTGCCTGGACGAGTGTGTAAACAGCCAGTGGATTGGTTTCAAGGCCAGAATACCAAGAGAAAATGTGCTGTAATCATGAGTAAACACCAAAATTTTACATCTACGCAAAGAAAATTTACTCAAATTTGCAAAAGACAGAGATTAAGATTTACTTATAGAAAAGAATAAAATACATTTGGGACAAAGTAAAAAAACAGGGGTAACTTACATGGAGAGTTAAAGCTACTGGCAACAGGAATTCAACGCCCGTGGCCCACAGAGTTGGAAACAACAAAAAAGAAAACAAACGAAACAAAACAATGAACGCCGTTTTCCAGCCAGACTGTGAAGAACCCGTATGAAAGGCTACAACAGCTGGAGTCCTACCAACATTTTAAAAATACGCACCAAACAAATCTGTCATCACAAACACACCAGAGGACACCTACCTCACATCTCACAGGCCATGCCCCACACACACACACACACACACACACACACACACACACACACGCGCAGCATTGTCACTCCTGGGCTGCCATAGCCCTAGCTGTAACGCTAACCAGTTACAAGTGTAAAAGGTCTGCTGATGAGGTCACGCTCAGAGCGTTCCCATAGCTTGAAGCAAATACTGGTTTAATTGTCACTTGGCTAATGGTGGTGTTGCACATTGGATTGGATTGTATCTTTCTTTCTCAATAGGTTAAATTGACCTGACCTGACCTGATGTAATTAATCTTCTCCATATCTTTTGGGGTTTTTTTTTCTTTCTGTGTTTTTACTGAGCGGGTGGTCACCGCTCCTGGTTCTGGTACTGCTGGATAATTTCTTCCCATCAAAAGGAAATGTTGAATTGAACAGAAGATTCACCATGATATTTCATGGCCATGTGACCTCTGGCTGGGATCCTCATCTATCATCTGCTAGATGGTTGTCCCTGCAGAGGACTGCCAGATACCATCCTTCATGGTGGCTGCAGGTCTTGTTTGGGACCCTCTCTGGTTGCTTTTGATCCTTGGTGTGACAAGGAGACTTTGTCACTTGCTACGCAGACCAAGTCATCACCTCCAGTCATACGCACACTTACTGGACTGCTGTTTCCCTGACGCCTGAGGAAATCCCATGACAACTCGTACCAGATGCATTCCCGTTCATAGCATTGTGGTCTGGACATTGTTTCAATTGGTAATTTGTATGGAATGCTTATTCCTTAATGACTGTTATGTAGACAAACAAATGCTGAGAGAAATTTATGTTAATTGATGCTAATTGGGGAAGCTTCCTGTAGTGGGACAGGTTTATAAGCAGCTCACTCAGAGCTAAGCATTTGTGGAGAGTAGGTTGGATGAATTTGGAAAAACTGGTATTGAGTTAATTTAGCGTGGATAACTGTAAATATTGTACATATTTTATGTATTGTACATATTTGGATTGATTCACTGTACATATTGCTGTACTTGGGGAATAAAGCCACCTCAACAGTACCAACATCGCCATCATCATCTTTAACAGCAAAGAACCCTGTGACACTTGTAGAGGGTGCAGTTGCATTAGCACAGTTACACCACTGCTGGTTAGATATATTTTCATATAATTGTCATTAGGTGCTCCTGATGATTATCTGTTTTATGATCCTGCAGAAGCCGTTGGATGTGATCATAAACAGTGTGACATCCTTTATAGCCATACAACTCCCCCTCCACAGCAGGCAGGCCACCATTCTGCTCTTCATAATGTTGGACAGGACAAGCTAATGAATGAATGGATAAGTTTATTTTTATTTAATATAATGTGGTACATTACAATTTATTATGTTTCCCACATCATGATTAGTACAATTAAAATAAAGAAATATTTCTCCTGTGATGGACTGGTGATCTGTCCAGGTATACCTGCCTTTCGTCCAATGATTGCTGGGATAGACTCCAGCTCCACCACGACCCTGAGTTGGACTAAACAGTTTGGAAAATGGACATATGGATGGACGGATGAACAGACGGATGGATGGATGGATGGATGGATGGATGGACAGACAGACGGATGGATGGATGTATGGATGGACAGACAGACGGATGGATGGACAGACAGATGGAAAGACGGACGGATGGACATGTTCTCACAGGCATTGGTAAAACTCTGACACACAACTTTCTCTTTATGTTTGATGCACAAAAGGCAGGAAACCAACTGCACTGCAAATGGCTTCACATTACTTTAACCATCAAAATACATTAATACCCTTAATTAATGAAAAAAAGTGATTGGGTTAGGAACACATCGATTTTCCCTCAAACTGATCTCGTATTGTTTAACCTGTGTTGGAAATCTTTCTCACTCTCTGTGCGAAAAGAAGAAAATGTAAAACTTTGGACTTCAGTTTAATCCCTTGAGAAACAGAAACAGAGATGTGAAGGATAGTTAAAGTAAGATGCATGACTGACAGAAACACTTCAGTTACAGGCAATATGTGAACTATTCAGCGTCACATTGATCATCCAGCACAGCTTCAGACTCTCTGGTTCACTAAGACGGAAAGTTCACAGAGGAACCTGCTTCCTGCACAAACAAAGCTCCCTGAGACACTTCAGAACAGATCCTTGTTCATATCAGTTAAACTTTGCAGCTTTCTTAGTAGAAATCTCAGATTTTTTTTTTAACTTTTCATCACAGGAGGTGTTGCTGAAAGCAACAAATTTCATGTTTTAATGCTGCAATGCATGAATCAAACAGGATAAGTGCATTTTCTCTGCATGGTGTCAGAAAGACTAAAACAGCTGCAGCTTCCTCCTGAGGAAGGATGTGGTTTTTCTGACTTGCAGGTCAGCATCAGCTTTATAAGACCTTAGTGAAGACAGCTGATATATGTTATTCCGATTTCATCTTATTTGCATGTTAAGAATAAACTATTTGTTGATAATGAAAATGGCAAAAAAAAATTAAATAAATAACTAAATATCCTGCGGTGTACCAATAAATTTAATTTAATTTCTTTATATTAATTTTAATTAATTTCTTAATCACATTAAGAGGAAAACAGGCTGATGTTGTGGCTATTCAGAGGGGCCTGAAGGTGAAGCTGTGGGGGGAGCGCCACAGGGTGTGGAGGAAGAAGGTTTCAGTCAAAAGATTCAAAAGACTTTTATTGTGAATTCACTGCATGTGTAGAACATCCAAATGTCTCTTGGTGCTTGATGAGGGTAAAAAATACAATAAATAACTTAGAATAAGATTTTTTAAAATTAAATTAAATTAAATTAAATTAAATTAAATTAAATTAAATTAAATTAAATTAAATTAAATATGTGCAAGGCTTTTGTTGTGGTCCAGTGTCGGGGGCAGGGGTTCAGGGTGTGGGCATCATTGGGAGGTAAGGTTTCAGCAGGGTTAGGGTGGTGGGGGTCCCAGGGGGGAGGTAGTGGATTGAGTTCGGCATCTTTAACACCTGATGGTGTAACCATCAGTTTGATAGCCTGGTAGAGCGGGCTCGGAGGCTTTGGAAACTTCTCCCTGAAGGCTGAGGTAGGGGTGTGTGGGGTGGGAGTCGATGCTGGTGGCTCTTCTGATGAGTGTGGTAGATGTCCATGAGGCAGAGCAAAGGGGTAGCGACGATCTTGCTGGCTGCGTTCACCATGCATTGCAGAGTCTTTCTGCAGGAGGAAGTGCAGTTTCATGTTAGGCTACTGAGATTCAGGAGCGTTTGAAGGCTAATTTGTGTTAAATGCAGCCTCATTTTGTTTGACGTGCTCCAACCAGGCTGTATGAGACGAGCCTGTGTATGCATGACTTACTGAAGATTACGAGATACTTGGAAGTGAAACTAAGCCATTCACCTGATGACTGCACGTGTCATGAACAGTAACAGGAACCAACTAAACAGGAACAAACAAGAAAAACTTGTGCTATCAGCTGCTTGATGATGAGCTGGTGTCAGTCTCCTCCTACATGTGAGGATGGACAAGTCGAGTTGTGTCCATAAATACCAGCCTCCAGACGGAGGAGCAGAGACCAGTCAGACCTGAAACACACTGAGCCAGGTGAGTATGCCTATGAATGTGTAGTGATGCTTATTATTTCTACAATGCTGATGATTATTTCTGACTTTGTCTTCACATTATTACAGCCTCTAACACCACGTCATTAATAAGATGGCAGGTAAGAACGTGTTTCTTCCCAACGATTCTTTCCTAGAACATTAAGAACTAATATGTTATGACTCATCAGATGTGCAGCCATAGCTTCTCATTCTGACTGCTTCTCTATTACACCTGTTTCCTCTGACTCAGAAAATACATTCAGTTTATCATGTTTGCTTTGCAGATCAAAGCTTCACGAAGGAGTTCCTGGACACCCACAACGCCTACAGGGCGATGCACAGCGCCCCCCCACTGACCTATAACAGCGAGCTGAATGCAGCGGCACAGAAATGGGCCGACCACCTGCTGATGAAGAGGTCCCTGGGACACAGCGACACTGAAGATGGAGAGAACGTCTACTACATGTTTAATTCTAGGGCTGTCAATCCAACAGGTAGACCGTCTGCTCTGTGTTCTACCTTCATGTTCATTTTCTAAAAACTATTTCACATCAGAGACTAGGCCATGTTTCAGTCTGTTTACTTTTCTGTCTCGTGTTTCAGGAAAAGAAGCTGTGGATGCATGGTACAGTGAGATCAAGGATTACGACTTCAGCCGGCCTGGATTCCAGAGCAAAACTGGTAAAACTCCACACACTGCATGACCTCTGTTCTGATGACGTAGAGACGAGAAAGTTTATTTCTGAACACGTTTCTTTCATCTCCTGCTTCATGATGCTGCTGTGTTTTCCTGCAGGACATTTCACTCAGGTGGTGTGGAAGGACAGTAAAGAACTGGGAGTGGGCTTGGCCACTGATGGTCATACAGTCTTTGTGGTTGGTCAGTACCGCCCCGCTGGAAACTTCACAAATAAAGGCTACTATGAGAAAAATGTTAGCCCAAAAGGTATAACATTACTACTGTTTACATATTTTATCCTGAGTAATACATAAGTTTAAGTTGTAAATACTGTTTTTTTACTAAGTAATCATAAAAGATGCTGCAGTCAAAGATCAGGTTCTGGTTTTATCTATCACAGGACAGAACAGCACAGACACAGACGGAGGTGCAGAGACTGAACCAGACCTGAAAAACCCTGATCCAGGTGAGCAGCGGAGATGTCCCCACTCACAGGAAGACATTTCTCTTTAATGCAGCAAAAATCACTTAAATTACTCTTGTGTCTAAGACCAACAATGATGCACATTCAGGTTATATTTTCAATCATGCAGATGATTATTTATTATTATTATTATTATTATTATTATTATTATTATTATTATTATTATGTCTTTATTTTATTTCATCTCCTGAAACCAAACCAAAGATGTCAGGTAAGGATGGTGTGTTTTCCAGCTGTTCTTATCTACAACATTAACACTAGACGCACCGCAGCCCAGCTATTTTCCTGTCTAACTTCCATACCCACAGGGCAGCCAAGTGTATGCATTAGTTTCCAGCTAACATCTCAACTCGGGTGTGAACACACACCATTGTTATGTAAGTGAGACAATTACACATGCAAAACTGAAAGGGAGCAAATGTTGCTCTGCTATTACCTGATGAATCAGTTTTGTATGTAAAGAGAGAACAGTCGTGGTTTAGAGCTACTGCATGATGTTTAGTCACATATTTGTTTTCCTGCGAGTCTGCAAGCAGCAGCAGCTTTACTGCATCCTAACACTTGTAGATGTTCACAGCATGGGAAATTGTTTGCATCGTGACTGGCAAGTGTGATTTCTAGCCTATGAAACAAGCATCCATACTAGACTATTGCTGTTATTACATATCATATTACATTACATGCAGAGCTCTGAACCTCCGTTGAAGCTATTTTCAGCTCATTATGCAACAACCGACCAATCGCCAAGCTGAATTTTTTCAATATATTTTTACAAAATGTTAAAAATCTCAAAAACTACAATGATTTAATATGACAAAAGTCAGAGCACACATCTCCTGAAGGAGCTGCAGGGTTTAAGATCTGAATGATTGAAGTGACTTGAACGGTGCAGGAGCTGTCACATGCCAAAATTGGGTGGAATCATAATAATAACTAGAAATTTTGTAAGAAGAGCAACTATGAATGCCCTTTCAGCTGCACCCTGGCAGAAGCATTGTAAAAAAAAAAATTTACCAGTGGAATAGGAATGCTTTTTTTGAAAGCTGCAGCAGTGTGTAATCAGCAGAAGAACTTAAAATTTAAATGGTTTCACAAATTATTTATTAACTTGCTTTTCTCAGCAGAAGCATTAGGAGATGAAGTACAACCATCTGACATGATTTATCAAGATCCGGCAGCTTGATTTGAATCCAATGGGCATTCACAGTAATAAAGAGAAACAGGAACATAATAGTGTGAATGCGAAGAATACAAAGAATCACAACTTTTCCACTACAGTTGAGCTTATTACGAAGGAGAAATTATTGGCCCATTCATTGGAAAGACAAGTGAAATGCCCATCCTAAAGACAAATAGAAACAAAACTGAAAACTTTATGGACAGATGTTGATTAAATCTTCAGGAAAGTGTTGTGCAATAACTTTGCATGAACAAGAGAGTGTGTTGTAGCATGATGCCAGAGACAGAGAAGTGTCTCCATGGTAGCCAGTTGAGCAGGTTATGTGTGGGTTTCCCTTCACATGTTCCGTTGGGCCTGTGCCCTGTACAGTATGCCGTCTAACCTGCAGACTATGTAGAACAGACAGGAGATGTCTGTTGACTGTTTAGCCGTTATTTTGTAAAATATAACTCGCCTTTGCTGTTTTCAACAATCGCACAATGTGGTGTCGCACAAAAAAAAGTTTTAAAATCACTTATCTGCTCCCACAAAAGTCACAAGGAGGTGATTTTCTCTCATCTGAAAGCAGGCTATTTGTACAATATTGCACAAGATGTTTAAACTCGAACCCTTTCACATGAGTGATGCTGAATAAAGAAGACATGAGAAATGGTCAAAGGCCTGTAGGACATTTGTGGTGACCAAAACAATACAGTGAGTCCTGAAAGCCCCTCCGGGTCTCAGGAGAAAAGTTCTCAGTAGACACTGAGGCTTCCAGGCTTCTTTAAGCATATTTCTCCCCTGGATCTGACACTCCGTCAAGCACTGGACACTAGTTGCGTCTGTGAATCACTAATCCTAAAGGTAATGGCTGCATTTAAAAACCAAAGCTGGCCAGTTGTTGGTCATTGTTCACTTCAAACCCCTTTTGGCTGTCCTCTGGGTGTGGCAACAGAAAGAAAACTTCTCTAATGGTACAATCAGTGGTGTGGTGGTCCCATAAGAAGTGGATGTACCTTCCATTTTTCATCCTTTTTTTTAAAAAACAGAAAAATAGTAGACCGGAAAAACGCTGTTTCAGAAAAAGTGACATGTAAGACTAAAAATCAAAAAAATCCAGCAGTATATTTGCAAATTGTCACATAATTTCTGCTCTTCGGTTTCAGGGAGTAGGAGTTATGAAATGACTAAACCAGTACTGGCACACAGACAAATGAGCTCATAGCAATATATACATATATCTTTATTATGTCTATGTTCAGACTAAAGTAAACACAGCTGACGGCTAACCAGTGTAGCATAGCTAACCTTAGCTGAGCTGCTGGGTGACTTAGATACATGTGTAGGGACGTTTGTCATTGTAAAAGCACCATCACAGGAGGTTTAGAAGTGGCTATTCTCCATATACCTGCATATATACTGGACTACACCACTGGTTAAGAACCAATATGTCTCATTCTGACTGCTTCTCTATTACACCTGTTTCCTCTGACTCAGAAAATACATTCAGTTTATCATGTTTGCTTTGCAGATCAAAGCTTCACGAAGGAGTTCCTGGACACCCACAACGCCTACAGGGCGATGCACAGCGCCCCCCCACTGACCTATAACAGCGAGCTGAATGCAGCGGCACAGAAATGGGCCGACCACCTGCTGATGAAGAGGTGCCTGGGACACAGCGACACTGAAGATGGAGAGAACGTCTACTACATGTTTAATTCTAGGGCTGTCAATCCAACAGGTAGACCGTCTGCTCTGTGTTCTACCTTCATGTTCATTTTCTAAAAATTATTTCACATCAGAGACTAGGCCATGTTTCAGTCTGTTTACTTTTCTGTCTCGTGTTTCAGGAAAAGAAGCTGTGGATGCATGGTACAGTGAGATCAAGGATTACGACTTCAGCCGGCCTGGATTCCAGAGCAAAACTGGTAAAACTCCACACACTGCATGACCTCTGTTCTATTCTATTCTATTCTATTCTATTCTATTCTATTCTATTCTATCCTCTATTATGACGTAGAAATAAATGTAGATGAGAAAGTTTATTTCTGAACACGTTTCTTTCATCTCCTGCTTCATGATGCTGCTGTGTTTTCCTGCAGGACATTTCACTCAGGTGGTGTGGAAGGACAGTAAAGAACTGGGAGTGGGCTTGGCCACTGATGGTCATACAGTCTTTGTGGTTGGTCAGTACCGCCCCGCTGGAAACTTCACAAATAAAGGCTACTATGAAAAAAATGTTAGTCCAAAAGGTATAACATTACTACTGTTTACATATTTTATCCTGAGTAATCCAGTCATATGTGTGTCAGGACTTGCTTTGTGTGTCACATGACCTGGAACTCCCTGAAAACACACACTGGTGCAACTCTAAAGATGTTGGCTTGTTTCCTGTTGTCTGTCTCACACTTGCATGCCTCTGCTGTGTTCATTGTCACATTGCAGAGTAAACTGTGTGCATATTCCAGCCAGAAGACAGGTGCTTGCAGCCTGGAAAGAAGAAGAGAACCTGCAACCTTCCTCCATCATCACATTTAACATGAAGACGTAAAATAGAACAAATGAAAAAAAACTTGATTAAACTCTCAATACTTGAAACGCAACCATGAAATTCTGCTGAACTTACTGAGGAGGTCTTCAACTTCCAGAGTTGATTTTTATTGTTTTGAGAGTTTCATTTAGAAAATAATTAAACATTCTGTGAATAAATAAAAATATTCCTTGGATGTGTGTTAGAGTTGCACTGATGTTTCTGTCTGTTAGCATCCAGCTGTTCTGCGTTCTGAGTTGGCGTGTTCGCACGCAGACGTGAGGGTCTGACAGCAGGTGTGACTCCGCTAGGAGGAAGTTTAATGTGCTTTGTTTCTCACCAGTATGTCAGACAACCAGTTTGACCAGTCTAACATTCCCTGCTGCTCCTTTAACACAACCAGCACCCAGTTACTAAAAGGAACAGTTTTCCACTTCTTGTATTAATCAAATCCAACTTTATTTATAAAGCACTTTTCTCACAAAAGCAGCTCAAATCGCTTTACATAATGAACACAAAAATAAAACTATCACACACCTGTAAAAAACAGCAACACACAGCTGATTATACTCTTTCTCACACACACACACACACACACACACACACACACTCACAGACACACACACACACAAGATTAACAGAAGCCTAAAAACTACAGGAACAAAAGAAAACGATAATATAAACATGAGAGGATGAGCACACATTAAAGTATAAAATAAGTAAATACCTTAAAATGAATAAACAAATAGACAAATAAAAAATACACTAAAAGATCAACCAAAATATCTAAATAAATCAAATAAATTCCATCTGTAAGGTTGATATTAAGCATCTTCTAAACACATCAACAGTCTCTGCATCCCTGAGATTCTCTGGCAAGCTTTTATTTATTTATTTGTTTTTCTATTGATTGTTCATTTGTTTGTTTGTTTATTTTTATTTATTCATTGTTTGTTTGTTTGCTTTTTATTCATTTATTTAAAGTGCAGCAAAGCGCTTTCTCTAGCTGCGCGTGATGACCCAGCAGACTCAACATGCCAGAGCTTATGAACAGCGCTCGGCAGGACGTCGATGTTTGTCGTGAAAATTTGTTCTGTGGTCAAATGAAAGAAAAAATTATCTCTGGAAACTGTGGAGTATGAGGAGGTTTAGCTGCAGTGGTGGGGAAGTCTGGTCCGCAATGTCCGTAGTTCTGAAAGTGCTCCATGTTTTCCTGCTCCAACACACTTGATTCAAATAAAATAGATCCAACATAGTATCAGGTTTTGCAGAGTGATTCATGCGAGAGGCCAAAGGTTGGGCCACCGCATCCAAGCAGCGCCTCCTCCCATCAAGACAACGTCTCTTTCAGGGAAGACCTTGCAGATTCCACCATGCTGGACCGCATCCTGCATCCATCACAGCAGCATGGTGGAACAGGAGAACTGGTCTGCTGCAGTCCAGACCTTTCACCAGTACAAAACATCTGAAGCATCCTGGAAGCAGAAACCCAGCAACAAGGTCAAAGACTGTCGCAACGAGAATGAGACAACATTCCTCTGCAGAGATTTATGGTTTTTAATGATTCTCCATCAGCCATTTCTGTGTTGATAAAGAGCGCCCCTCTTGTGACTGTTAGCTCCCATCACATTGGCTGCATCCTTGCACTGATTGGCTGATGTCCTGTTCAGCTTAAACCCCTGTTTTTATATGACGGTAGCAAATGTTTCAGCTTCTCTCCCAGAATGGCTGTAAAGAGGGACATATTTAACTCTTCATGCTCCAATAAGAAGCAAGGATGATTAAATACGTCCGCTAACATTTATTAGTTCAGCTCAGGATGTACATAAAAACAAAACTACATAGGTTTTTATTGGTACTAAACAGATTAGCATCACATTGCTATCTACATTAATTTAATTTTGAAGAACCTCCACAGCTGGTAGATGCAACAGGAAAACATCTTTGATCAAACCAGTTAGGTTTAACTAGTTAAGCTACAGTCTACAATTTAACATGAATTAGCTGAAACAGTCTGACTTATTAACTTAAAAAGCAACATATTACAACACTTTAATATGCAGGAAAGGATTAAAAAGAGAAAGCTACACAGTCTTCATTCAGTCACACTGGCATGTTCCTAAAGGCAACACGCTGCTCTGAAATCTCCACAAAGCTTTCTGCTCCAACACTGCCATCTCAGAAGGAATAAAGATTAGAAAGGTCACTGATACAACCCCACACCATCACCCGGCCTGGCTGAGCGCAAGCTGGGTGGTCCTACAGGTTTTTAACTGGGATCTGGGCTGGCCATTGGCTTTTGCCAGCACACCTCAGAGAAGTTATCTCTCCCTCTGGTCGACGCCAAGATAAACTTTCTCTTCTGCACAGAAGAGTTTGAAGTGATGTGTGGTTGTAATTCTGACGGATGTTTGCTGATGTCTCCGGACAGCTTGTCTCTTTTTGGAAATAAACTACAGTCCTCCAGTGATATTAGAAGGAAACATGTACATATCAACTGGTTTGTTCCTTTGACTCATTTTTGCAATTCAACACTACTTCACAACGTCATCTCAGGACACTTCAGACACATCAGTATGACCCAACTCATCAGTATGACCCAACTCATAATAAATAGCCTCACTGAGGAAACCCCCCCCCCCCCCCCCCCTTCCGGCAGAACCAGCTCAGGGAGGGCAGCCATCTCCCTGGATTGGTTAGACTGGAGAGAACTGGAAAGAGATGCCGTTCCCATGAAAACTGCTAGAGCATGCATTTTTCAGCCAAGTCTCGCAGTTCCTCCAGGCTGAAAACCTTTTTGATCCATATCAGTCTGTCTTTAGGCAAGGCCACTACACTGAAACTGCTCTCCTGTCTGTTACCGATTCCCTCGGGCTTGCCAGATCCACTGGTCACTCCTCAAGCCTGATACTGCTGGACCAGATCCACCGGTCACTCCTCAAGCCTGATACTGCTGGACCAGATCCACTGGTCACTCCTCAAGCCTGATACTGCTGGACCAGATCCACTGGTCACTCCTCAAGCCTGATACTGCTGGACCAGATCCACTGGTCAATCCTCAAGCCTGATACTGCTGGACCAGATCCGGTGGTCACTCCTTAAGCTTGATACTGCTGGACCAGATCCGGTGGTCACTCCTTAAGCTTGATACTGCTGGACCAGATCCACTGGTCAATCCTCTGTCCTGATACTGCTGGACCAGAACCACTGGTCAATCCTCAAGCCTGATACTGCTGGACCAGATCCACTGGTCAATCCTCAGTCCTGATACTGCTGGACCAGATCCACTGGTCAATCCTCAGTCCTGATACTGCTGGACCAGATCCACTGGTCAATCTTTAGTGCTGATACTGCTGGACCAGAGCCACTGGTCAATCCTCAAGCCTGATACTGCTGGACCAGATCCACTGGTCAAACCTTAGTCCTGATACTGCTGGACCAGATCCACTGGTCAAACCTTAGTCCTGATACTGCTGGACCAGATCCACTGGTCAATCCTTAGTCCTGATACTGCTGGACCAGATCCACTGGTCAATCCTCTGTCATAATACTGCTGGACCAGATCCACTGGTCAATCCTCTGTCCTGATACTGCTGGACCAGATCCACTGGTCAATCCTCAGTCCTGATACTGCTGGACCAGATCCACTGGTCAATCCTTAGTCCTGATACTGCTGGACCAGATCCACTGGTCAATCCTTAGTCCTGATACTGCTGGACCAGATCCACTGGTCAATCCTCTGTCCTGATACTGCCAAACCTGCTTTTGATACAGTCAACCATCAGATTCTCCTTGACACACTCTCTAAGCTTGGCGTCTCTAGATCTGTCTTCTCGTGGTTCTTGTCTACCTCTCAGGAAGATCCTTCAGAGTATTCTGGCGAGGAGAAGTGTCCAGCTCACGAGTTAAAAACAGGGGAGCCTCCAGGATCAGTGCTCGGCCCTCTTCTCTTCTCACTATACACCTCCTCACTTGGTGCAGTCATAAGCTCTCACAGCTTCTCCTACCACTGTTATGCTGATGACACTCAGCTTTTCCTCTCCTTTCCTCCAGATAACACAACTGTCTCAATGAGAATATCAGCTTGCCTTGCTGATATCTCGGCATGGATGAAGGATCACCACCTTCAGCTCAATGTGTCCAAGACAGAGCTCATTGTCTGCCCAGCCAATCCTTCCTTACATTTGCAATTAAGTGTGAAGCTTGACTCCGTCACACTTGTTCCTATGCCTGCTGCCCGGAATCTTGGGGTCATGGTGGATGACCAGATGACCTTTAAGGTCCATGTTGCCTGGGTTGCCCGTACTTGCCGATTTGCTCTCTAAAACATCAAGAGAATCAGACCGTACCTGACAGAACACGCGACTCAGCTGTGCATTCAGGCTCTGGTCATCTCACGCATCGATTACTGCAGTTCCCTACTGGCAGGTCTGCCTGCATGCTCTATTAAACCTCTGCAGATGATTGAGAACACCACAGCACGTCTGGTTGTCAACCAACTCAAACGAGCTCATGTCACTCCGCTGCTAATCGGATTTCACTGGCTTCCAGTCGCAGCACACATCAAATTTAAAGTTTTGCTTCTGGCTTACAAATCAACTCAAACGGCTTCCGTCTACCTTCACTCCCGAAATCCAGACCTACACTCACTCTCGACAGCTATGTTTCACCTGTTGTGCCACGATGGTGGAACGATCTCCCAAACTCTGTCCGATCTGCAGATTCCCTGTCTACTTTTAAGAGCAAGCTGAGGACTCAGCTCTTCAAGGAGCACTACCACACTTAATATAGCTATATTTGTTGGGAAAGTTTTAAACTGACAAAAAAAATGAGCATGTAAACACCTAATTCTGAATGAAAAAATCAATTCCGAAATAAACTTAATTCTGAAGTAAGTGTCTGGTTTCTTCACGCTTTAATTCCAAACTGTTTAGTTCCTTGATCATGTAAACCTATGTTGCACCCATTTAGATCATTCTGCATATGCTCCTTACCTTGTCTCATCTCGATGACATTCCACACATTTCCTGTGCTCGGTAGTCTTCCTTCTCAGCTGCTGAAAAGGTAGTAGTGGGTAGGTGAAGTAGTATGTTGTGTCGACCTTCTACTTCAAAATTAAAATCAAAATAACAGCAAAACTGGTACTTAGTATGTAAGGCAAGGCAGGTTTTTTTGTACAGCACCTTTCACATACAAGACAATTCAAAGTGCTTTACAAGAAACATGTAAATATTTCAGATGGTTTAAAAAAAAAGGCATAAAAGACAACACAAATTGCAAAAATCACAATAAAATCATACATTAAATTAAAATAATTAAGAGCAAGATTAATTAAAAGTTACTTTGTGGGATTCATGCACTGGTGCATGGATTTAAAAGTGGGTTAGGGTTAGGGGGTTACAAAACATTTGGTGAGAGTTTAATCTCCACTGCAGTTTTTTCCACTTGTTTGCAGCGTAGCAGCTAAATGTTGGTCTGGACTCTGGTCTGGTCTTTGACCTGGTCTCTTGTCTGGACTTTGGTCTGATCTCTGGTCTGGATTCTGGACTGGTCTCTGGTCTGGATTCTGATCTGG
The DNA here is from genome assembly GCF_933228915.1 of Telmatherina bonti. Lineage (NCBI taxonomy): Eukaryota > Metazoa > Chordata > Actinopteri > Atheriniformes > Telmatherinidae > Telmatherina > Telmatherina bonti. The sequence continues at coordinate 34,682,340 of NC_136611.1, forward strand.
TCCCTGGTCTGGCCTCTAGTCTGGTCACTGGTCTGACCTCTGGTCTGGTCTCTGGTCTGGTCTCTTGTCTGGACTTTGGTCTGACCTTTGGTCTGATCTCTGGTCTGGATTCTGGACTGGTCTCTGGTCTGGATTCTGATCTGGTCTCTGGTCTGGCCTCTAGTCTGGTCACTGGTCTGACCTCTGGTCTGGTCTCTGGTCTGGTCTCTTGTCTGGACTTTGGTCTGACCTTTGGTCTGGTCTCTGGTCTGGATTCTGGACTGGTCTCTGGTCTGGACTCTGGTCTGGTCTTTGGTCTGGATTCTGGTCTGGTCTCTGGTCTGGACTAGTTGACCTGAGTTTCCTTGGTTTCGTATCACAGATGGATTCTGCTCCTGAACCGTTCTGGGATTCTGTAAACCATCAGCAGTTTTAAAATCCATCCAGTGACTGACTGGAAACCAGTGTAGAGATGTTAAAACTGGTGTGATGTGTTCAGACCTTATAGACCCAGTTAAAGCTCCAGCAGCATTCTGGATGAGCTGCAGATGTTTAATGCTCTTTTTAGGAAGTCCTGCTAAAAGGCCATTACAGTCTACTGGAGATGAATGGAGGAGTTTATACTGGTCTTACTGGGAGACTAAACTTGTGTGAGGAAGATTCACATAAGTCCCAAATATCTGGCATAAATATGAGTGGAAGCAGCCTGATGTGGTCCCTTTAATCCCAGTAACATGTTCCAGTAACATAACGCTGTGATCAGTGGAGAAAGCAGCTCTGAGATCCTGTAAGATCAGTCCAGACTGGAGATGTTTGTTTCTCACACTTTTCCACACAAACTGGAGATGCTCCATCAAAAACCTTCATAAGACTCTCTGAACTGTATCAGGAAGAAAGTAAAGGTATTAAAACCAAACACATCTTCTTATTCATAGTTTAATCTTCTAAAATTGACTTTTTACTGTAACTAAACCTAAAGTATGAACTGCTGGTCCCCCGGCGGCTCGTAGTTCTGGTTCTAGTTTCTCACAAGTCCACATCCAAGGCCGTCTGAAAGCCGAGTTGAGAGACTCACACACAGCTTGGATGAACCCCGTCTAAAGTTGATGAAATCCCGGAAAGACCAGAACTATGAGTCGCCAGTTCATAGTTCTGGTCTTTCTGGGATCAGAACTACGAGCCGCCAGTTCTTGTTCTGGTCTTTCTGGGATCAGAACTACGAGCCACCGGTTCTTGTTCTGGTCTTTCTGGGATCAGAACTACGAGCCGCCAGTTCTTGTTCTGGTCTTTCTGGGATCAGAACTACGAGCCGCCAGTTCTTGTTCTGGTCTTTCTGGGATCAGAACTACGAGCCGCCAGTTCTTGTTCTGGTCTTTCTGGGATCAGAACTACGAGCCGCCAGTTCTTGTTCTGGTCTTTCTGGGATCAGAACTACGAGCCGCCAGTTCTTGTTCTGGTCTTTCTGGGATCAGAACTACGAGCCGCCAGTTCTTGTTCTGGTCTTTCTGGGATCCGAACTACGAGCCACCGGTTCTTGTTCTGGTCTTTCCGGGATCCGAACTACGAGCCACCGGTTCTTGTTCTGGTCTTTCCGGGATCAGAACTACAAGCCCCCGGTTCTTATTCTGGTCTTTCTGGGATCAGAACTAAGCTGTGTCCCAGTTTCAACAACTTTAGACGGGGTTCATCCCAGCTGTGTGTGAGTCTCTCAACTCGGCGTTCAAACGGCGTTGGATGTGGACTTGTGAGAAACCCGCCAGTGTTCTGGAGGTTCTGAGGAGAACAACCTTGACAACGGGTCAGAAGGACAGCTCGCTGTTTTTCATACCAGCCCGTATCTGAGTCTGAGTCTCGGCATTCACACACTTTGAAGAGCAAAGCGTGTGTTCTTTGTTTAGTGTTTACGAATTCTTCTACGCCTTTCTCAGCAGACATCAGCAGGAAAGGCGGGCTACACCCTGGCCGAGCCGTCCGTCCAGCACAGGAACAACACAAACTTGTTCACTCTAAAGAAAACAGGGTTGTGTAAAGTCTTGCAGAAAGTATTCAGGGATAAAAACATCTCTTGCTTCCTTCTGCAGAGGTGTTTCTCTGCTCCATCAGCCTCTCTTCACTTCATCCTCCCATTTCCCTCCCCGATGGGTCTCATCTCCTCAAAGGACCTTTCCCTGCCTCTACCCCGTCCTCTGATCGTAAACACACAACTTACTGTTGTAGAAATAATATAATATTCCGGAAATAAATATTAAAAACCCCCGAACGTTACAAACAAGTGCATCCATCACAAACAAAACGCTTGAAGTAAAGCTACAAAGAACTCCTGATTAATTTTAATTGACTCGCTTTATGATACAAACAGCTAGAAAGTCTCATGTTTGTTTCAGCTCCTCCTCAGCAGCTGACAGGATCTGGAGCTCCCCCACTTTCGGTTTGAATCGCCGCTAAAAGCATCACGGCGTCTCATGAAAAATCTCATGTCAGGACAAACCAAACAATGTGATTAGGGATGGATTGATACCAATACCAGTATGTATCGGCTCAATACCAAGCGTGTGTACTCGTACTTGACATTGATAAAAGTGTACCGATACCACACCAGTCAAGCTAGCACAGATGTGTGTGATGATATGCTTCGGACGTGTTTTAAAAGAAATAAATACCTTGAATGTTAAAATGTGACTTTTTTTGCAACACTAAATGCAAGATCTTTGTTTCAAAATCACACATTTACAGTTGTATTTAGGTAAAATGTTCTAAATCAAAATAAGTTGAAATTGTTCGATATGTAATGTTATTATCTTTGTATTGGTGAGGTAACTTCAGAAAGGATGGGTCATTTATTTCAACCTAATGAAATCTGACACAGTTATAACAACAGTAATATTACATAGTCGCAATAATGTTCACATAAACAGATCTGGTATCTGTAAATATCGGTATCAGCAGATATTCTAGTTTCAGATATCAGTATCGGATCAGAACTCCCAAAAAGTGGATCGGTGCGTTCCTAAATGTAATCATGTCTGAATGTCCACCCTGTCTCCTACACGGTGCTCTACACCGTATAGGGGTCACGCCATTCTCCTGAGGTGTCCGAATGTCCAGAGAGAAAAAAAGAGTAGTGCACTCAAAATTACCCACAATGCATTTTGAAAAGTACTGAGCATCAATAGTCAATATAGACCACAATGCATTGCAGGCAGGAGCTCAAAATGGCGCAAAAATAATCCACTTGTTTCCCTATTTATTAAGTAAATATCAACAAGGCAAGAAAGTAAAATATTTTTACACGTTTAGATTTGGATTTGGAAGGATGTGTGGTGGTTGCCGCGGTAACAGCCGTTACGGAGACGTGATCGTGTCCGAACTGTCAACAGAGGGACTTCAGTGTGTAGTGTAGCCGTGTGTAGTAACGACGGGTTAGGGACTGGCGTGCAGACAGCTCATGTCAGGTTAGCTACATGCAGATGACGGACAGCGTTTATTCAGCATCTGAGCAGCTGCAGTTTCAGCTGGAAACACCGAGGTCTGATGGCAAAACGGTTAGTAAAACAGCAGACAGAAGTTTGTTAGATAAGCTGAAACAGGATGAAAAGCGCTGCTGCTTGTCAGTCATTCACTACGTTTACATGGGAGTTTTTAATCCTGTTTAATTCTGAATAAAAGTTAATTTCCGCTTTAAACTGATAAAAAACAACCATGTAAACATTTAATTCCTAATGTTAATTTCTATTCAGAATTAAACTTAATTCCTATGTAAGTGGCTGGTTTATTCACATTTTAATCCTGAACTATTTAATTCCTCTGTCATGTAAACCTTCATTCCTCTCTAAGTTAATTCCGGTCGTTCTGAGCATGCTCGTTACCTTGTCCTGTCCCGATGAGGCGCGTTATTTTACTTCCCGTGTTTGGTGGTCTATCTTTCTTCTTGTCAGTTGCTGCAGAAAGTGAAGCAGTATGCTGGTGTTCAGCTGCTACTTCACATTTATAATAAAAATAGCGGTGAAACTGGTACTTATTATGTAGTTTTTACAAGTTATGACTGAAAAGACGAGAAGCAGGGAGCCAACTTTGTTTATTTCCGGTATACGTCATACGTCACGTGCACCCTCTGTCCAATCAGAACCCTTCCCAACCCGCCGCTCTAAAGAGGAATTAAGTCAGGACGTGTTTCCATTATTACATTATTTCCATGTAAACTTGTAAGAGAATATGTTTATTCTGAATTATCTAATTACAGATTACAGATTAAAAACCATCATGCGACCGTAGCCAGTGTGAGACTTCGGCTATGACTCCAACACATGCAGAGAAAAATTATGAGAAAAGGAAATATAAACAGTTTTACCTCTGGTGTCACACAAAGAGCACAGGGTGTTGTAACACACTGTCTTATTGTTTATATCTAATAATATCTGATAAGGTTCATTCTCCTCATGGCAAACCCTTCTGGCTTGTTGTCACGCCGCAGTAAACTGCAATAAAAGAGAAAAGAAATGTGAAATCTCACTCTAAATATTAATATCTGCTCTGAAATACACTTTTGGTCTTGTTTTGTGTGTGTTTTATTTATTTTATGTGTTTTTTTAGTCCTTATAAGAATGAAAGAAAAGAAAAAATATTCCATTAAACCCCTTATAGGCAAATAAAGTAAAGCAATAAAAATGGAAATATCAAATGAAATAAAATAAAATCTTTGTGAGATACAGAGAGCTGGATGTTTTAAAGGCCAGGGATGGAAAGTTTTCATTCAGCCGGTTGGTTTTCTTCACTATGTAACTATTTTTTCAGAACTGATGAACATCAACACAAATACTGGATCACACGTGGATTAAATAAACAGTCTGGTTTCATGAAGTTCTGACTGGATTAAACTTGCCTTGATGACTTTGTCATGAATGTGAGAAACAGGGAGGGATCAGGGAGGAACCCCGTTCGCTGCCAAGTGTCTTCACACATCGCAGCCTTTATGTGGGGATTCCTGCCATAAAATAAAACTTTTGAAACATTAAAAGTCTGTGTTTGAAAATATGAAATAAAATTTAAGCAAGTCTGAAAATAAGTCTTAAAAACCTTGAAAAGTATTTTGAACATCTGAAAAAGCAAGTGTGAGTCTCTGCCAGCATAACTTTGTGGTTTGTATTTTCCATGAGTGCAACATGCGTGTTATGCCGTTTCATCCTCACATGCTCAGAGCTTCACACCTGTTGTTGCAGCATTTCACAGTTCCACACGCCGCATGTCCCAGTCTGCAGAAACCTGCTGAAGCCTTGTAACGAGATGACAAGAAAAATAAACACATGATGTTTGGAAATAATAAAGAAAAAGTTCTGAATGATGTTAAAATAACAACTGGAAGAGTTTACTGTTTAAAAGTCCTTATTATATTATATTATATTATATTGTATTGTATTGTATTGTATTGTATTATATTATATTATATTATATTATATTATATTATATTATATTATATTATATTATATTGTTTTGTATTATATTATATTATATTATATTATATTATATTATATTATATTATATTATATTATATTATATATTATATTATATTATATTATATTATATTATATTATATTATATTATATTATATTATATAAAGGTAAACTTTATAAATCTATGGGACATCTTTATGAGCCAGGGGAAGTTATAAATTATTATTATATATTATTTATTCTTGTCTTTTTAACCTTACCTGTCCTGCGGTGTGGACATGTGGGGCTCCGCCTCTAAAACATTAAACAATCCAATTATTATCCTACAGACAGAAATCATATTATTAATAATGCTGATTGTTTTGGGAAAACTCTGCTGTTTCTTCATTGTAACATGAAATTTAATGATTAACTTTATCATAAAACTGTGCAAATAATGCTTCATAACTTATAAGATTCTGTTCAGAATGTTTTCTCAATAAATCAGGAATGACATGTTTGCATGTTTACAGAAAATAAATGTATAAATAGAAGATGTGTTTCTGTTGTTAAAACTGTGGAATGATTTAGACACTAATATAAATATTTGTCATTTATTAGGGGTTTTGAAATACTGAGAAATCAGCAGGAATATTTTTTCTCTTTGGTTTATTTTGATCTTCTTTTCCTCAGTTTCAGTTTTACATGAAGTTGTTTTTACTTTGCATGCAGGTGACACGAGCATTTAGCTTCTGCTTCGGCCGGTTCAGTCAGTGAAACGTGGATTTATTCTTGTATTTATACGATAAAAGATGATTTCTGACTGAACTAACTCATCCTAACATGAGATGTGAATACTACTGTTTGCTAAAACGTTTCAAACCTTGAAACTTGAGTTTTGAAGCATTAAAATCTTCATTCTGTCTGTGAGCTCAAACTTTCAAGGTTTCAAAATGTATTTTTTATTCCAGATTAGGGTTGGATTTTAATCCCATATTTCTGCATATAAACACACTTTCTGCAACACAACCAAATCGCTGATAACTGTTGAAACCAGCCGGGTCCGTTGTGGCAACAACCTGTCGCATGATGACAGTCATTGGGTGAATCTCCAGCCGGGGTGCAGACGGGATGTCTGTCTCCTCCTACGTACAGCGATAAGCTTCTCTGCATAAATACCAGCTTCCAGGCAGCAGAAGAAGAAGCTGCATCTGCTCCTCCGGACCCGAAGTCTCCAGAACCAGGTGAGTTTTTTGGGATAGAAGAGGATGCCTGACTCATCCTGAGCACCAGGCAGACATTTCTACTGGCTGATCCCTCATTTTACTCTTGTTTTATGACTTTGTCCATTTTTCATTTCAGTCTGAAAAAAACCTCCAAACGATGGCAGGTATAGATCCAGTGTCTTTATGTGCATCATGGCTCCCCTTTCACATTAAATGTTCTCTTTAGGAGCTTCAGCTTCCTTTCATCCTGTCTGTTTTACAGATGAAAGCTTCCAGAAGGAGTTCCTAGATTCCCACAACGCCTACAGGGCGAAGCACAACGCACCGCCACTGACCTACAACAGCCAGCTGACGGCGGCGGCGCAGAAATGGGCCGACCACCTGCTGTGGAGGAACAGCCTGGGACACAGCAACACCGGCGACGGAGAGAACGTCTACTTCATGTCAAGCTGTGCGTCTGTCACGCCAAAAGGTACCCTACTCTTCATATGTCATGACAACAAAGTCTGATGCAGTACTTTGAGGAAAATGTGCAACAGAATGTAACAACCTCATAGAAGCACAGAACAGAAACATTTCAGATGCTGAAACGAGGATATCGGAGCTTATTTTGAATCTGATGGCAGCAACACATCTGGGAGAAGATGCAGACGTGTTTTTACTGAGCTGGGAGGTGATGAACATGATGGCTTTCTAGTCTGTACGTACAGGTACTCTCAGATCTGAGTGGTCTCGCTCCTGGTCACGGTTTTTACAACAACAGCGTTGTCTGTTCTGTATGAACGATGTGCGGAGGGATGATCCTGTACTGAATCCCTGATATAATCTCCCTGATCAATCAGGAAGACCAGGATGTTCTACAAAATAAAAGAGGAAAACAAATCAGAACCAGAAAACTTGAGCAATTTAAGCAACTGAAGACAGAAAAACAGAAGCAAAACGTCCTGACACAAAGGCTCTATTTGGTTTTCACAGGCTTTAAAACGTTCGTTTCCCAAATCCAAGCCAGCCAGAGGAGCATTTAAAAGCAAATTACTGGCAATAAAAGGAGCATTTCAGAGAGGCAGAGTCTCTCAGCAGGAACTTAGCTTCACCAGTCTGGGACAAAGGGACTGGAAATTGTGGGACAATCTCTGAAAACTATGGAGACTTTGTAGATCCACTGCCCTGCTTTGGGTCTGGAAATCATCTTTTGTAAAAATGAAATAAAGGAAAAAATCCACATTTGTTGTCTCAGAAATGATCTGAAGCTGCACCGTGTTCTTTCCCATCTCGTGTTTCAGGCAGAGATGCTGTCGATACGTGGTACAGTGAGATCAAGCATTACAACTTCTGCAGGCCTGGATTCCACAGCAACACTGGTAAAACTCCACACGCAGGACACACCTGTTCATCGGGACAATGTCCTCGCCGTTCAGAGGATTTATTCTGTCGGACAACGCTGGTCTCATGATGCTGCTGTGTGTCTCCTGCAGGACATTTCACTCAGGTGGTGTGGAAGGACAGCAAAGAGCTGGGAGTGGGCGTGGCCACTGACGGCAGGCGGGTCTTCGTGGTCGGGCAGTACCGCCCACCTGGCAACTTCACCAATCCAGGCTACTTTCAGAGGAACGTCAGCCCGGCGTCACAGTGAAGTTCCAACGTTAGCGTCATAGTAAGAAATTATAAAACAGTGTTATGAAACTATTAGCTACACCCTAAATCAACCTCAAGCTTCGTTAGGAGGAACAGCGAAGTTGGGACACTGGACAAGATGTAAACACACAAACCACAATGATTCACATAAACCTCCATTTAATTTTCAACACATCACACATTGAAACTGAGACATTTCACTATTTTCATGCTAAATATGCGCTCATTTAGTCATTAATGGTAGCAACATATCTGTAAAGCAGAACAGGATCGAATAAAGGCTGGAAGAGGGATCGACCCTTCGCTAAGTCCCACCGTTTTACCGCCACTGAACAGTCATACGTTAGCAATGATAACTAGGAGAGACGGGTCTGGTAAGCTTCCTCCTGCACAAAACGGCACTTAGGTTTCACCTTTGCAAAACGCCACCATACTCTGCTTTGTTAATTGTCTTTTCATATCTTATCCTGTATGAGTTAACAATGCTGCAAAACACTAATAAAGTCACATCACAATGATTTTCCAATTGTCATCATGCTTTATTCCAGACGGAACAGAAACACCACAGTACATGCTGGAACTGAGATATTTTTTTAATTTTATGTAAGAAATTAGCATATTTTGAACCTGGTGAAAGCAGAACATCTCTGCCAAAACAGCAGCAACAGACTTTTACTTAGATCTTTGACTGAATGTTAAAACTGAGTAACTGAATAACGTTTGCAGAGTTTGTCATCCCTGTTTACGCAGATCTGAGCTGGAAGAGTCACTTTCCCTCATTCTTCCGTCATTCAGTTTTAACATTTAGTCAAAGATGTAACTGAAAGTCTGTTGTTGCTGCTGTTCCGACAGAGATCGGTACATATATCTACCAACCGCCCTCCTTTGGGTGGCTTCATTATTAAATAAATACAATATTTATGTCACAGCACCTTTAGAGCTGCAGCATCTCTGCACTTTTCAGCTAAAGTGTTCCATTGTTAGCTTTGGAAATAATGGCAAAAAAAAAAAAAAAACCCAGAAAATGTCAGTTTAGTTTATGATTTCTGTCCTTGGTGTTTAATGTTTGGTACATAAAGTTTGTGGAACAGCAGCGCTTCATTGAGTCAGTGTGATGCTTGTCTCCTGCCCTCTGGTGGACACCTGTTGCATTACAACAACCCTGACATAAACTGCACATAAGAGTCTCGTCATAGAGGATATATATATATATATATATATATATACACATATATATATATATATATATATATATATATATATATATATATATATATATATATATATATATATATATATATATATATATATATATGTACAGAAGCACCAGCTGTAAATACTGAGAGGGTCAAATTAAACAAACTTCTGTCCAAATATTATGAAAAAACCAACACAAGAAGTTACAGCAGGCAAAACGACTCACGACTCAATGAAAACTTCACAATTTATAGTTTGATGTTGTGAAATCGTCCTGCGATGGACTGGCGAGCTGTCCAGGTGTACCCTGCCTTTCACCCAAAGACTTCTGGAATAGGCTCCACCTTCCCCGCGACCCTGAATTGGAATAAGCGGTTTGGAGAGTGAATGAACGAATGACTGAATGTCGTGAAATTACACTTTTTGGCCACCAGGTGTCACTGTGGAGATGTGTTCCTCACTAGATCGGTTCTTTCATCCAGAACAATCTTCCAAATCATTCGACCTCCCAAATGTTCCACTTGTGTCTGTCAGATGCCTGTGAGAGAGAAGAATTTGTGAAGTTTAATGGCAGATACTGTGTGTAAATGTGCAGAATGTGGTAAAATGGCCTTTTAGCTCACCTGGCTGGCGTCCTCTCCTGGGGGTTCATGCAGTTTGTTTCCCCGGGGGCCGGAGCTCTCTATGAAGGTTCCTGGAGAGGTCACGAGACAGAAGTAGGGCTTTGGTTAATGGCATTGGATATTGGGTTGGGGAAATGGTTCAAGGTTTAGCTTATGTGCATTTATATCATTATTTGGTGATTTTTATATGCTTCCAAAATCCATCTAGGGAGTTTGTTTTAGTTTGTAGTGTTTTTACGATAAGGGAACACCTCGGATAGGTGGAAAGTGGTTTAGCCCAATCAGCAGCAGAGGATATAAAATGAGGCCGGTTGGCTCATTTGGAGAGCTGCTGGTGGAGCTGCACCACAACAGATTGGTGGTGGTGTCTATCTTTAACAATGAAAGACTTTTGTACCAGAGTCTTTTGTGGGTTCACTGTTTTCCAGACACTCACACAGGTTAGCATTCTCACACCAGGAATTATTGTTATTTGTAGAAAACTACATGTAAGAAGAGGTCCACATGGTTGTTCTTCTGCTGGTGTTCCTGGGATCTGCTGGAGCTCCTCAGCTCTAATTACCTCCAGCACCTCTGCTGCCTTCATGTCCTACATCTTTCCAGCTTCCACCTCCAGCTGGTGGTACTTTTCCAGCTCCTCTTGTTCCTTCTTCTTGGTGTAGTTTCATTTCGCTTTGCTAAAATGTTATGATTTCATGTGGTTGAAAATGAGCTTCTCACTTCTGCAAAAGTGAATCACTGAGACAAGAAAGCAGAAGGATGTGAAGACCGACATGTCAGCATGTGAAATGTACAGAATAAAAGGTTGTAAACATCCCTTTTTCTCAATGTTTGCTCGCATGTGCAGAAATATTCAGTGATTACAGTTTTTCTCAGTCGCTTTGCTGCTTCTCTCACAGCAGAAATAACATTCTCATTACTATTAGTTCAAACTCCATTTCTGCACATCAGCAGCATTTCTCATCACATTCATCAGACTGCAAATTGTAACTTTTGTTTTCATGCAATTCTCTGTGCTTTAATTGTAATGTAATTTGCTTTGGTCGTATCAGTCAACATGAACTAAACTTGGAAATGCAGAATAATCAGTCACCATAAGACTGATAGTCCTCATTTCACAGCTAGAGTCATTAAAAGACTTAAATTACTCATCACACCATCTTGCAGAAGATGGATTCTTCACTGGAGGAGATACTTTCCTCTCTGCATTGAAATGTTTGGATCATATCAGATGTGATGTAGAGGAATCTGCCCAGACAGACAAGAAGCACCTCAATGCACAGGCATAAAATGAACCTGATTGATTGCTATATTGGGTGCCGATTTGATTTAAATTACAATTTTCACAATTCCTCAATGTTGCAGATAATTTTAGACTTACAAAAAAAACCAAAAGTACAAAACTTTTGGGGTTTTTTTTTACTAGACCTTGTTTATTTATTTCAATTAGGAAAAAACAACACAGCAGCCAGACCATCATTCTGCTGCTATAATGCCCAAGAAGACGAGTAAAAAGATCAATAACAACAATAAAAATGACAAAGCTATTTATTTGAAATTTGTGAAACAAAAAAACAGATTTTCAATTTTTCAATTTGATATATATATATATATATATATATATATATATATATATATATATATATATATACACAGTTGCCCTGTACAGTTGTGATACGTTGTACGTTGTTAGTTTGGTTTTTTTTTCTTTGGTTTTTTTTTGTTTTTTGTTTTTTGTTTTTTGTTTTTTGCATAATGAAGCTGTGAGTAAATGAACCGTATGAAATCAAATGTGTATAATTTTACTCTTTTAGCTGTTTTGTGCATTTTTGGGGTGTGTCTGCAACATGTGACAGTTTCATATTAAAATCACTTGCAGGTTAGACAGCCACGATGAAAACACGACGAAGCCATTTCAGTACCTCGTCAGGACTTTCCATCTTCATGCTCTCACAGTTTCATAGACATAAATTCTTGTTTTTGAGGAACAGACTATAGTATAAACTCTAGTGATGCTTCTGCAGGTTTTCCACCAGGTTCTGCTGTTTGAGAAACGATGTGTCTGGTGTAAACATGTTTATGATGTTGTGAGAAAAACACCACAGCATCTGAGAAAAACTCACGTTTGCATGATAAAACACGCCACTAGGTGGCAGCATAACACACTGCAGACATCTGCTCTGATCAAAACCAGTAATCTAACATACTGGTTTCAGATTCCTTTGCATTTTCATTTCATGTATTTCAGTATCTGATTTTAAAGGATTTAAGAGTTTTTCTCTCCTTTACACGTCAGACAGCAGGAACTCTGACAGCATTTATTTCCTGTTACAAAGTTATGAGAGGATGAAGCACAACGGAGGACACATCAGTGTGTTCTGCATCAGCCTGTTTTCAGCTTCAGCAGCTCAGTAACAAGAAGCTGGAACATGTAAGCACTTCCCTGCCTTGCCGACCGTGTCTCCCCTGCTGACAGAGTTCCTCCTGGTTGGTGGCCATTAGGCTTCTTTCTTTTTTTTTCTGTGAGTAATGACTCCACCTCATCCGGACCCAAAGGAAACCATGTTGCTTCATACTTCCTTTGTGCTTTTTCCACCACTGATCCACTCTTTGTAGCTTAATAAAGCAGTAAAGAAGAATAACCCGAGCCAATAAAGAGCAGATGGGTTTAACCCTGCTTGTTGTGGTTATAACTTTGTATGAGCAGCTGCACAGAAGTCCATTTATGCATAAATGCTAGCCAGCAGCCCTGTTCGAGACAATGCTGTCACTGTGGAGCACCCTTTGAGTTTCATCTTTAAAAAGCTGTGTTTCATGTTCTCTACAGACTTTGACAGATTTTTCAAAGACTCTTGCAGGTTTGTTTTGGATGAATGCCGAGATACGCTCAGATCTTCTCTCTTCCAGCTGTAACACCACACCATGTCGGCTGTAAATACAGCAGTCATTTCTGTCTATAGGTGAACTGATAAGGAAGAAAGGAAATGAACAAGGCTCAGTGGGGATTTATGACAGATAAGACAGAAACATTCATACAGCAGAACTGAGAAAAATTTATAACACACTTTAAAAACAACAAAGTTGACCAAAGTGCCACAATGTGCAGAGTTAAAATTAAAAACTGAATGAATAACATGTAACAGGACCATTTAAATGTAAAATAATTCAATTAAAAATAAAATATTTACAATCAACTAAAAGCAATCAAAATAAAATCAGATTAAAAATGACAACTTGTCATTTAAAACAAAAATTCAGCGTAAACAGATGAAGTCTTCAGCAGATTTAATAGCAGATGGAGAGGAGGCCTGTTGAATATGTGAAGGCTTCTCATTCCACAGTTTAGATGCTGCCACTGCAAAAGCGCGGTCCCCTCTGGGCTTCCGTTTAGGCCTGGTACAGTCAGGAGGAGCTGGTCGGCCGACCTGAGAGGGTGTGTAGGGATGGAGGAGATCAGAGAGGTACAGCAGCACCATTCAAACATTTTAAAACAAATAAAAGGAACTTAAAATGGATCCTAAAGATCACGGGCAGCCAGTGAAGAGACGATAAAAGCGGAGTGATGTGCTCATATTTACGTGTGCCAGTTAAAAGACGCGTAGCTGCATTTCGTACCAGCTGCAGTCAAGATATAGACGACTGACTCACACCAAAGTAGAGTCCATCACAGTAAACCAGCCGGGTGGTCGAGAAGGTATGGATTGCTGCTTCAAAGTGAAGACATGTTAAAAAGTTTTTAATATGTGCCTGCCTGCCTCAGATTAAAGAAACCTGACCGAAACTGACCGAATCTGGCTGTCGGGCTTTCATTCTGAATCCGTTTTGAAACCAAAGTTCACAATCTCTGGTTTGTAAAATAAATGAAAAAGATCCAGATCTGTAGGGGGTACATCAGCAGACCCAGGACCAAACACCACCATCTCTCTTTTGGAGACATTTAGATTAAGAAAATTCAGTGCTATCCAGGATTTAATGTCCTCAAGACTTGTTTGGAGAAAATTGACAGGAGGTCCATAGTTCTTTTTAAGGGGAAGATAAATCTGGCAGTCATCTGCATAACAAGGAAAGGAGATGCCATGTCTCCAAAGAACTGAACCTAAAGGCAGTGAATCCATCACAGGATGAATAATAAATAAATAAAATAAATTAATAAATAAAATAATAAATAACAGGAGGACTCAAAGTCCCCAAAACAAATTGAAAAGTTTTGGTCTTTTAGATGGGACCTGAACCATTAAGACACTGTCAGCCTTTTATGTCGACCCAAAGTTCCAAACGGGAGATTTAGGCCATGTTCCCATCAGCCTTTTTGATTCTAATCTGAGTGCGTTTGCTCAGAAAGTCCGCTTTGATTGGGGAAATGTGAACGCACCAAACTAATTCTGATTCGGATCAAATAAAGCAGACCCGGTCCGCCTACAAGTGCCTACAAAAGCTGAGCGGATAATATTGTAGGAGTATTATCCGTATCCTTACTGCAGCTACCTTGTCAATGAAAAACTGCAAAAACCTTTCACACAAAGTCAAGACTAAACACATACCAGTTGAGTCTAAAGAGGGTTTAATGTGGACCAGAGTGGGGAGCTACTGGCTCGCTGTCTTATAACTGAAATAACTTGAAAGTAAAGCTTGTGTGAGAGTCAGGTTAGCCTGCAGCCTTATCCCCAACACTATGTGTTGGTTTATGACACATGCATTTTTGTAACTTGATATCCTGTTTTAACAGGATGGTCAAAGGGACTTCCCCCCAGTAACATGCTGACCATGATGCCTGTGGCTGCATAGCCTGCTGGTGACTGTCAGGCAGTGTTAGCATCATATGGACCTCCTGACTCACCTCACTGGGGAGCAGTCAAACAGGAACAGCAGTCATAAAGACCCATTACACATGGGGGAAAAATGATAAAAGTGTGTGCTTGCAAAAGCTGGACGAGAGGCAGCGTACACCCTGGAAAAGATGGCCAGCCAAAAGAAATGTGAAGATAATGCATTCGTTTGAAAATATCCTCAATGTTATGTCTTATTTAGGTGATGATTCAAAGACTGAGTCCATTCACGCTTCTTTAGGCCACATCAGTTAACATCAGCCTGTTTGCTTCGAATCCGAGTTCTTTTCCTCAGAAAGTCCGCTTCGTTTGGGGAGATGTGAGTGCACCAAATGAGTTCTGATTCGGACCAAAGAAGCGGACTCAGTCTACATACAAACGCAGGTCTCGGCCCATTGCAAGTGGACCAAATACAGAAAGCGGACCACAAAACAAATTACTTCCTGCATGCAGCGTAGCATTGCATTGTGGGTAAATACATAGCGATGGCGTTAAGGGTCCTGTGCCTCGTCTGGTGTTCATACTGCGTCCATTGTTGCAGTGTATTTCTGCAGTATACTTACATAAAACTCAATAAAAACCCAAAACAGTCATAGTTTCATCTCCATGTTTAACTCACAGGTGGAGGAAACAGTTTTCTTCTTCACGTGGGTCTTGTCCTCTTTTGCTAAATACTAGTGCAGCGCCCCCTCTGGTGGGAATGGGGATATATTATTCTAATGGTTTGGCTGGTTTCACCAAAGTGCAGCGTGAACACGATCTCAGACCGCATGGATACACCCCCCTACAACTGAGCCGAGTCCCCAATCGGACCAAGACTAGCAGACTATCCTGATGTGAACACATCCTAAGTGAGCCAACAGTGACACACTTTACACTAAAAGTAAAAAAAAAAAAAAAAAAAGGTTATTTTGCCCACACGAACATATTTTGTGCCACACAACCTTGATCCTCACAAGGCAGACCTCGTTGTAAAGGTGCCTTATCACGCTTTCCTCCTCACAGTGTTTGTATGCAAAACACTTCTTCATGACTTCTTATCAGCTGATATTGCTGACATATTGCTAGCTCAATGAGTACAAACATGATTTTTGTCCTTCCGCAGGAAATCAACCTCAATTTGTCTAAATTCTCATTACTAACATTTTATTGTTGTGGTAAATGGAAGAAAAAAATCAATAAATTGCTTTTTTTTTTTTTAAAGCTCCTGTAGCTCCTCTGCTAGCTTTTAGCTAATTCTCTTTCACTCAACCAGTTTAAAGCTCTTTTCCTTTGGCTGTCCTTCACTTAGAGCCTTTCAGTCACATCATGGTTGGATTCAGTGTCTTAGATGCGTAGTTGGAATCATATCATCCACTGGAAGACGGGCCTATCAGCTGAGAGACACTCCACATCGCTGCACATCTGAGCTAGCAATGGCGGCATCAGCACAACAGACATCTAGCTCCACAGTGCAGGCATGCAGCTTGAATGTACACACTATGATGGCATAATACTACCTCTGTTTGGTATTTATGAATGGTTTTAACTGAGCCATGACTACATCACAAAGGGTTCCTCTTCACCAGCCTGCACACCAGAGAGTGGAGGTTTGTATAATTGCACCTCACTCTAAACACTGCTTCGGTAATCAACCACCAGTGGCCTAAATCCTAGTCTATACATCAGTTATTTATTGTGCCTTTTTCCCAGCAGAATCATTGTATTCCAAAATGTTGTACAAAGCTGCTCAGGGTGTAACCTGCAGACAAACAAACACAGCTTGTCTTCATACATTTACTGGGTCTGATGTCTTTGTGTAAGGTCTGAAAGGGCTGTGGGTGAGACTGGCTGAATTCTGCTGCTGCGGGGAGTGTGTAACTTAATATCAGAGTGAATCAGTCATTCTCTCAGCAGACATGAGGATAGCTGTTCTAATACCTGTCTATCCCAATAACCCACTTCCCACAACATCATGCAGAGTGTTGCCTAGAGTGCTTCAGTTCTGGCTCCAAAACGCATTAAAGTTGGATTTTTATGTACTTATGTAACCATACAGTGTTTAAACTGGAGAAGATACCGGAGTCAATACGCTGCAGGTAGAGGCCTCCGTCTTGTCAAGACCTGACTAATGTGTGCAGAAGTAGAAGGAGCTGGTGGTGGAGACATCATCATCACACACCTGAATGTGTGATCAAACACACTGATGTGGTTTCCTACCTGTAAGGACTGCTGCAGAAAACCTTGCACTCAAAAGTTGTAAATGTGCAGACTTGACACTGGAGGACATGCAGGAACATTGTCATTCATGTGAACACTACAGAAAAAAGGAGGTCAAAGTTGTTCATGGACCTCTGCAACTGTAGGATTGTTATTGCCTGTTACTATACCTGACAACTTGTTTTCCAGTTTGTGGCTTTTTCCAGGACAGAAAGAACAACATGCGAAACATCTGTCTGTGGATTCCAGAGTCTAGTCTAGTTGTGTTAAAACCAAAGAAACGAGACCAGAAGTGCTGGTATCAGAACTAAATGATAACCAACAGGACAGTGCTCACAAGAAACTCTTGTTTCTTCAGTGTTAATAATCAGATTAGAAGTTGTCACAAGTAATCTGTCTGAGAACCTCCACTGGTGGATCTGACTGACTGCATCTATTTAGTTTGTGCCACATTAATCTGGCTGCTGAAGGCTAAAAGTTGATTGCTGCAGGAT
Source organism: Telmatherina bonti (assembly GCF_933228915.1). NCBI lineage: Eukaryota > Metazoa > Chordata > Actinopteri > Atheriniformes > Telmatherinidae > Telmatherina > Telmatherina bonti. The sequence goes on from NC_136611.1 coordinate 34,699,945, forward strand.
GCTGAGATGCTGAATCATGAGAAGCACCGCCAGTTTAGTGGGATTTTACAGACTCTCCCTATACACACTATACACTGCCCTGTAAGTACTGCAAGGGCCTCATTATAGCTGGTATGTAAGTAAGGAACTATGTATGTCGATACTGAAACTCCTTTTAATACAAAATGATAGATAGATAGATAGATAGATAGATAGATAGATAGATAGATAGATAGATAGATAGATAGATAGATAGATAGATAGATAGATAGATACCAAGTGACAACCTCCAGCGGTTAAAAGTGAAGCCAATGCGGAAGTACCAAAAATTGAAGTTCTCCCTTTATCCACTAGGGGCTCCAAAACAGAGCAAATCCCCATAGACACCCATGATAAAAAAGACCAACTTCACAGCAGAAATAAACATGTTTACAGCAGGAATAAAAATGTTTACAGCCTGGTTCAAAAACATTTTAGGTTTAATAGGTCTGGTTTACCTTCATGACAACTGTGAGGAGAGTAATTTGTTGTCTGACTCATCTCTTTATCTGTAATTTAATCTCAAAATATGGCATAATTAGGGGTGTGTTTTGATTGACAGGTACCTGATATCCTTCTGCAAGAAGGTAGAATGTAGCACAACTGCAGCTTTTAGGCAGCTAATTGCGTGACTTCGCTTTAGCCTGCCTACTTCTGTTGGCTGGTTATCTGCAGGTTACCTCAGTTAGCTTATTAGCTACAGGCAAGTCAGAATTCACTAGATGTCAATCATCTACCCCCACCCTCACAGCCCCCCTCTCAGCTCTTCTTCTTTGGCCACTTTTGTATATTCTGGGAGAGACGGCATGTGTGATGCTGCCAAAAAGGCAACAGTGGGAACCGCCCAATGAGCTTCATTTCAGATTTTCATAAACCTATGGGTGACGTCACGGAGGCTCTGCCCATCTTTTATACAGTCTGTGATCATAACCTTTTTGAAAATGAGGTTGTGACTAATAACGATTATAACTCTATAGTTTAAAAAGATGTAATACAATTATTTATGGAGCAAGTTTTAAAGGATTCAACATTAAAAAAAAAACCATGTCTGGTAACGTCATTGCAAGTTGAAGGCTGCTTTCAACAGGAAAGGACATGTTTCAGCTTTAATTACTGTATTTCTAAAAGTATCATACAGAAAATGTCTCCTGCACTAAACCAGCAGACCTGATTCAAGCCATCCATGCAAACTCAGAGCCAACACTTCCTCCACTTCAAAACAAAAGCAACAAGGAATGAATAATTGAACAGTTACAGCACACAAGCAACAGACTGCAGGGAAACAAAAGTGTCTGAGATTAAAGAAAATGCCCAGTTACTCTTCTGCATTAAGGAAACATTCGCCGTCTTTACTCTGTTAAAATGTATAGCAGTCAATCTTATCAGGGCAGTGACACAAGGCCAGGTATACTTACAGCTCATGTCATACATAATGGTGTTTAAATCTGCAAGACACAAGATCTTATTATCAAGATTTCAATCCAAACGGGAAAAACACATCTGCTAACATTAGCATGCTAAAACAACATGAGTGAAAACTCTGACTGTAGAAGTAAGGCTCATCTTCATCACCTCCTAACTTCAGTAGTTTAATCAGACATAGTTTGACCTGAGGATGACATATAATCACAGAACGTTAACAGATATCCAAATGTTTTAGTAGTTTCAGTTCCTGGCAGGCTGCTTGGCCAATCAGCTGTTAGATAGATGTATCAATGGTCAAATCTGACAATCAGGAAAAAAAAACACACACACACTAGACATCAGCATAGAGGTCTTAAACCTAAAATAAATCAAATTTGGATTCCAAGAAACGAATTTTATCCATAACTGAGGTTGTACATAACATCTGCAGAACACCTTGTTGCAGCAGAAAGCACAGAGGACTTGAAAATCCCATTTCCTTTTCTCAGCTTGATTCACGCAAACAAACTGGACATCATTTCCTGAATGTATTCACTATAAGCAGTTAAACAGAATACGTAGAATGTGTCAAGGAGCCATGAAGCAAATGATGCAAGAACAGTCTGAAACGTAGCATTTAGGGCTCTGTGTTATGGTTCTTTCCTGTTCTATTTGATTAGGCCACATCAGGTGGAGCAACTTTGCAGCACCAAAGTGATCCCAGTGCAAGCTGCCAGAAAACTGAACAATTTAGGGTAGTACCACTAAAATTTCTCCCTGTTAAGTATAAGAGCTGAAAAATAACAAGAGGGCCAAGTGCAGATATAGCGAGTAGCAGTTCATTTGCTTGAATCCTGACTCATCATTTCTGAGATAGCTCTACTAGAGCAAACAGAGAAGGCCTTTGTGTGTCAGATTACAAAGCACACAGTAGAAATTATAAGCATGGCCTACATACTGCGTGGCATGACAGGCGGTGGTGTGCCAGGCCTAGGCTGAGAGTACAAACTCTGATTTAACGAGACTTTAGTCTGCATGAAAACTAATCTACATAAAAATGCATGGCATGTTATTTAGCTGTGCTAAAAGCTGCACAGAGATCCAAGCCCTGCCCTATTGCACTGCTGTCCACTCATGTCCAGTGGGAAAGCCTAATCACCATGGCAACAATAACCTGCTTACTGATATGGGTCTAGCAACTGTACCGTTCGAGTCACAGTCGCATTCTTGCCTGGCATTCAGATTAACTATTAATAAGCTCATCTGTCCCCATTCCACAGCTCAAGCGGGCAGAACAGTACAGACGTGACTGCACAAGCTCCTGGATTTGCATTTTCATGTTTGATCCTCCCTTTCAGACTTTCACTCTGTACAGAATCACCTTTCAGGCTCTGTAACGTTTCCCATGAGGAAAATATGTACATTTTCTGTTTTTGGGGGGATTAATCAGACTTGCTCTTAGCTATGAATCAGGCATTTACATCATCACACAGCAATGGGCAGGTTCAGTGTTTATGATGATATTGTTATCCATCTAACTCATAATTATGTAGGCCTTATCATATATTAAGATAACGGATTGCCATTGACAGTTGATACAGCCCAATAGGCCTATCGTAAATGAAAAAGGCAACTGAGGCTGGTGTTTATGGCAGGAGGGACTTCATCTGGCCATGACTGGCCAGTTCTGCTGCAACAATTTTCACCATGAAGCTTGGCCTGGATCACAGTTGATCTGATAACTGTGGTTCGCTTTCCTGATAACAAAGTAGATTAAATATCCCTGCAACGTTAAAATGTTCCTTTTTGACAGTACGAGCCAATACTAAGCTATAAAATACTGTGAGAAATCTGAACACGGTGTCGCATTTCAATTCCGCCATTTCGACAAGGAAGACCAACCTCTGCAGATTAGACGTTGTCAGGCGTTGACGATTATTTTGATTGGCAGGCGTCTTGGCCAATGGTGATCAAGTATGGCAACATTTGATTAGTCCAAATTTGTGTCAGTAAACATATCTGGGTGACATTAGCCAATCGGCACGCAAGTAACTCGGAAAGGGTGGGGCTTAGATTGTAGTATAAAGAAGTGTTGATGCGTCGATCACGCACACTTCTCGGAAAAATTAAGTCTGCGGAGCGGATCAGGTAAAATATCAGCAATCATGAGGGAAATTGTCCATCTTCAGGCTGGCCAGTGCGGTAACCAGATCGGTGCCAAGGTAAGTGCATATGAAGCTGTTTTTGGGTTTCTCAGCGATACATTTTGGCTTAGAAACGCCATGTTCATTCTCTACATGCCGGTGCTTTGTGCTCGTCGAGCTCCATAAACCACACCCTGCGGAGATCAACGTGCCCTACTTTAATATCTTTCTGTTTACGTTTTTTAATTAACATCTTTTTAGATAGATACAGCATAAAGTAAAGTTGGCATTATTAATAATGAAATGCCAAAAAAAAAAAGACAGAAATTGGCACTTTCTAAAAATTTTTAAGCCAGCTGTTAAATTTTCTTAAACGTTTGATACAATGTATTTAGAATACGTTTTAATACTCCTGGATCTGTCAAAAAATCGTCATTTAATTGATTATTTGCACTGTGGAGGGAATTCAGTGGTTCCCATAGACGCCTTAATTTTTCTTAAAGTTAAATCCTGTAGTTAACCATGATTAATGCAGTGTGGAGTTTCATAGCTTTTATTTAATCTTTATTTCTATTTTATTTTCTCCATTGATTATCCCGCTTTGTTGAGGCCTGTGCTGCAGTCTGGGCGGTTACTGACGTAGCGTGACACGTTCGAATTCATAACCCAGCCAATGGGGAGTGAGGGCGCATGCGCACAACGTCCTACGGCGGGAAAATACGTCAGCATTTAAGCGTTTTTGTTGTGGAGAATTTAATTTCCTTAAGATTTAGTATTCATCACATTTCTGGAGAGATTCTTGCATGTTATATTTTTAAATACTGATACATGTTTTATTGTTTTAAATTGCAGTTCTGGGAAGTAATCAGTGATGAACATGGTATTGACCCAACTGGTACCTACCATGGAGACAGTGACCTGCAGCTGGATAGGATCAATGTTTACTACAATGAAGCTTCAGGTATGCACTGACATGGGTATAAGATTTACTTTTTTTTCTTTTTTTTTTTTTAAAACCCCAAATCTGACCTTTTTGTGTATTGTGTTGTAGGTGGTAAATATGTTCCACGAGCTGTGCTTGTGGATCTGGAGCCCGGCACCATGGATTCTGTGAGGTCTGGGCCTTTTGGCCAGGTCTTTAGGCCTGACAACTTTGTTTTTGGTAAGTTACTAAGATGGGAAGCTATTGTACGCCACAAGGAAGTGCTCGGAAATAAAATCTCTCTCCCTTGTTTTGCAGGCCAGAGTGGTGCTGGTAACAACTGGGCCAAGGGTCATTACACAGAGGGTGCAGAGCTGGTGGACTCTGTCCTGGATGTGGTGAGAAAGGAGGCAGAAAGTTGTGACTGCCTGCAAGGCTTCCAGCTCACACATTCCCTTGGTGGCGGCACAGGCTCGGGCATGGGTACCCTGCTAATCAGTAAGATCCGTGAAGAGTACCCTGACCGCATCATGAACACCTTCAGCGTGGTGCCTTCCCCAAAAGTGTCCGACACAGTGGTGGAGCCTTACAACGCCACGTTATCAGTCCATCAGCTTGTTGAAAACACAGATGAAACATATTGCATTGATAACGAGGCGCTCTATGACATCTGCTTCCGCACACTCAAACTCACAACTCCCTCGTACGGAGACCTCAACCACTTGGTCTCTGCAACCATGAGCGGTGTCACCACCTGTCTCAGGTTCCCCGGACAGCTGAACGCTGATCTCCGCAAGCTGGCTGTCAACATGGTGCCATTCCCTCGTCTGCACTTCTTCATGCCAGGATTTGCTCCCCTCACAAGCAGAGGCAGCCAGCAGTACAGATCTCTCACAGTCCCAGAGCTCACCCAGCAGATGTTCGATGCCAAGAACATGATGGCTGCCTGCGACCCGCGTCACGGCCGCTACCTGACTGTAGCCGCCATCTTCCGTGGCCGCATGTCCATGAAGGAGGTGGATGAGCAAATGCTGAACGTGCAGAACAAGAACAGCAGCTACTTTGTTGAATGGATCCCCAACAACGTCAAGACCGCCGTCTGCGACATTCCTCCCCGAGGCCTCAAGATGGCCGCCACTTTCATCGGCAACAGCACCGCCATCCAGGAGCTCTTCAAGCGCATCTCTGAGCAGTTCACAGCCATGTTCAGGCGCAAGGCTTTCCTCCACTGGTACACAGGAGAGGGTATGGATGAGATGGAGTTTACAGAGGCTGAGAGCAACATGAATGACCTGGTGTCAGAGTACCAGCAGTACCAGGAGGCCACGGCTGAGGAGGAGGGAGAGTTTGAGGAGGAAGGCGAAGAGGACCTGGCTTAAGTTTACTGTTCCTTGCAAAACAATTCAGTGTTTTTCCATGTTCCTGCAAAACTTCTGTTTCCTGTCTTCTGAATTCCTAAATTACTGTCACTAAGATTTTCAAAATAAAGTCACTGCTTATAAGTCAATTTGTTTTTTTTGTTTTTTTTTAAATTAAATTTGTGCGCCACATGATTAAATTGTAGCTCTAGTGTAAACTAGAAAAGAACTCGGACATCCTTAAAAGATTCTTGGATCCAAGCAGTGATTCGGATCACCACCAAAATCGGTGCTTTTCACATTTCCAACAACTCCAAATCATGAAAATCAGTCTATAGCAATGTTAGTGACACTGAGCACAAATGCCAATAAAAATGACCTCCTTGGAGGTAATGACCTGCAACTGGAATCAGATGCTGCCTCTGAAGTTCTAAATGCCTCTTGGAAACGCAAACCTAATAAGTACTTTAAGGCCATTGAAGGTCACGATATTTAATATCAAGCAACATATAGATAGCTTTAAAATGCTGTGTTACAGTTCAATCAAACTGGAAATGTAATGGTTGAAGGAGTTGCTGCCACAAGGTGGCAGTGTTGGCTAAATTCTCTTCCAGATCAGGTAGATGAGAATGGATGGAGCCAGAACCAGCAGTGTCCAACAACACACTTTCTTCACAAGGCCCTCCAAGTCCTCCTTTTTCCCGAAGCGTGACACAAACCCGCTCTGTGGGGAGTAAAGATTGTAGATTAACTCAGGTGAACTAAACAGGTTTGTTTTGCAGACCGCAAACTTGATATGTGGTGATAAGAACCGGTTTGCTTGGGGAAGTGCAGGGCTGCCATTACCTACTGTTTGGTCCCTGGGCTGAGAAGTTCTGTAGGCCCAGTCCTGTCCTCAAAATGTACCAAGTCCAATTATAAAAAACTATCCAGATTTACACTGAGGTTTTCTTTATTTACTTGTATTAATATATTACCAGGTTAGCATTACAGTGGTTACAGTATTACAGTGGTTTGGTCAGTGGCCTTTCTGTGTGGAGTTTGCATGTTCTCCCCGTGTATGCGTGGGTTCTCTGCGAGGGTACTCTGGCTTCCTCCCATCATCCAAAGACATGCATGTTAGGTTAATTGGTTACTCTAAATTGCCCCTAGGAATGAGTGTGAGCGTGAGTGGTTGTTCGTCTCTGTGTGGCCCTGCGATGGACTGGCGAGCTGTCCAGGGTGTACCCTGCCTGTCACCCAAAGCCAGCTGGGATAGGCTCCAGCTTCCCCGTGACCCTGAATTGGATTAAGCAGTTCAGAAAATGAATGAATATATTACCATGATTTCAATGAACGGTATTGAGTACAACATTGAATAAATAAAAGCAGCAACAGATCAAACATCCCTGTGAAGCTTCCTAAACAAATATATCAACATGGCTTTTCAGACACTGCAGCCACAACATAGGAAAACCTGCAGATGCTTACATGAAACACTGCACTGTTTCGGGAAGCGCTTTCTACCTACAATGTTACCCAGTTCCCGCTGTTTGTGTGCTCCAACACAGATATTATTTTTTGACAAGTCAGCAGTCTAAGTCATCCCCCAGATGCCCATTCTAATTAAAATGAACATATGATTGACAAGTACCATAAACTGCATGTTTTAAGTGTCAAGATGGCAAGATAGAGTGGACTTGATTCAACACCATTCACAGACACTGTTGGTGTGTCCAACGTAATATTTAATATGGGGCGTTCATGGCCTATTCTGTGTGTTGGGAGGAGAAAATGTAAATATATCAATTTAACATCCGCGATTTGATCTATTAAACCGTGGAGCAATGTTGCTGATAGAAACTGCGTCTATATTTTGACATGTTTCTAAAGGACGTGCAGACAGTCTGTGTGTGTTATTGCGCACAGGACAAGAAGGAGACGCAGAAAAATGCAATCTTCCCTTAGATTTGTGGGACGAATGAGGAGACATCATCAGAACATTGTTTGTCCAGCATTTTGGAGCATTTTGGGGAAACTCAGGAGGAATGTGCTGTCCAAGTCCTAAATGTCATGTGTTGCCGGATGGTAACAGTTATTGGTTTCAACGTAGTCATTAACTAAAACCAAAACGTTTTTTTTTCCAGTAGCTTTTCTAGACTATTGTTCTTTTATTCACCTTTCAGTGTCTTTATTCTACCTTTTTCCTTCATCCCTTCTGCACATTTAACCGACAGCATTAACTTTTTCCTAAATTTGCTCCCACACAGCGTTTATTTGTGTGTCTATCAGATTTCTTTGCTGTAGGTCATCTTTTCCCTTGAAGCTGCCCATGCTGCAAACCCTTATTTGAACAGTCTGAAACATGTTGGCATCTGCCGCCCATTTATACGATCACGAAGTCCCCTACAAACTGTGGGTTGGCCCCACGGAAAATTCTAGATTGCACATGCACATGGAACATAAGAGATCCGGCTTTAGCTGTGCCCGTGTGACTACATGCACCATTGCGCGTCCATGTCAAAGTGCTGGGCTTTCCATTTTGAATTTGCACACACGGGGCAGGATTTGGCATGGTGGCAACAGGTTTATTAGGATCAATCAGCACTCTTAGATGTGCATAAGATGCTGATTGACAGCAGAACTTACAAGTACCATAACAATTAGACTTTTTAGGTAATTTTGTCCAAAAATTCATAGACCCCTAAACTTCGTGGGCCCCTGGGCTGAAGCCCAGGTAAGCCCGTGCATTGAGGTGGCCTTGGGGAAGTGGAAACGTATATGGTCCAGGATTAGGGGCCAAAAATGCACAGAATGCTGTCCCTGCATAAACTAGACTTTTCTAGTTTTGACTGAAGATATTAACTCACCCATCCTCCCTTATCTCGTATTTCGGAGCAGATGACCCTCTCCACGTAGGCTCCCACACATTCTTTTAGCTGGGGCAAGACCATCTCCATGCCCCTCTCGTTGCAGTGCAGAGCCATCTGTCCAGCCAGCACATAGACTGACAGCACGGCACTCCAAGCCAGGTCCCTGCGCCGCCCCCTTGGGACAGGGGGGAAGAAGTGCTCGTCCAGGATGCTAATTAGCATGGGGCATGCCGTGTTTACTGTCACATCCTGGAAGACCCGAGGCCAGCGCCTGAAGAAGATGGGGAAGCGAGTAAGGAGCTCATCTCCAGCATGTCGCAGGGCTGCGGTGCAGGCCGTAGGGGCAGGACCCATCGTCCCATCAGCCCCCCCTTTGGTAACATAGTCTATATAATCATAGGCCATGAGAAAAGCCTCTCTTACCAGTGGGTCAGGACTGCTCAGGCCCATTCTGGCTTCTGGCACCTCCGATTGACACATGATCAGTTCTGGCTGCCACTTCTCTACTCACCAAGGTGTTTTCTCATGACACAGCAGACAGACAGCGTTCATCTTGTCTGTCAGTCAAAGATCTGTCTGGAAATGTCGGGCTGAACAGAAAAGTTGGAATTTTAAAGAAGGAACTAACAAAGTTCTTGCAGTATCATCTGAGGAAATAAACTTTCCATAACGTACCTCAGTCATCAGGCAAACTGATGGTTAGCAGCCAGACAGCAGGGATGAGGAGTAATATGGTCCAGAGGAGTGTACTTTTGTATGTGTAGCCACAGACTGGGTCACCCAGTCCCCTTGCCTGCTAATTATAGAGCCCTTGTTGGAAACTGACACTGATCTCCAATCTCATATGCACGATCATGGCTGTCCCGACACGTATCCTCATTCCAACACATGCAGCACGGCTAATTTAAGAGTAGTGACGGCCTTCAGACTGAGAGGAAACAGATTAGCTTTAAAACATAAGAACAAACAGACGGACAATCCTGCTGATGTGGTGAAGATTAAAACATCACCAGCGCTTTGTCGATTAAAATAATATCAAAACCTGAGTTGAATATATTTAGGTTTGATGTTTTTCTTTCACATAAAACCATTATGAAGACCAGTGGTGAGCCAAGGTGGCAATGGCCACCTCTGAAATCTGACTGGACACCCCAGATGCCACCTCAGGCAATTGATAGGTCAGTGGAGGAGGACAGCAGCATCTTTCCAGAGATGCTTTATACAGAAATATGCTTTCTTTGGATCACCTGTATCACTACATGTTGAAAAAAAAACATCCCAACCAATAAAAATAGGAATGACAGACCAACATAATCTTGGTAGAGTAAATTTATCTTGCAAGGAGTTCACTTTCAGCACAAATACAGAAAACAAGAAGTTTTAAACTGAATATGAGCTTAGAGTGAACTGAAAAACAGTTGCTGAAAAGGAGTGTTAAAACTGAGTTATCTTCTTTAGCATGGTCATTTTCAGCTTTCCCGTAAGAAAACTCTGTAATGTATCCACTAAAAATACAGTTCCACACAGACGCAGGTACTATGTAATATTCAAAGTACAGGATGTTCACATCACAGAATATGATTCACATACTTTGCTTACAATGGTATTACGAACAAAACAGTTATCACAAAAAAAATCTCACTCATCAGAGCCAGGTATTGGGATACAGTTCTCAGGCACCAAGTCAGGTATCAGGATGCAGTTCTCTGTCGTTAGTGTCAGGTATCAGAATACAGTTTTTGGTTGTCAGAGCCAGGTATCAGGTATTCTCAGTCCATTGAGAACATTTTCTTGATAGCTGACTAATTTTTTTTTATTTTTTTTTTATGAAACCCAACTCTGATGAATGAGAAATTTATCCTGATACCTGAGAGCTTTCTCTCTATACCAAAATTACACTTGAATACTTTTGTCTCGATACCTGATGACTTTTATTTCTGACACTTGACACTATACTCTGACCACGACGATGTCCTAAAATGAACACTGTATTAATGCTAAAATATTAGCCCACAACAAATGCGCACAACTAGTCTCTCTCAATTGCATTTGGGAAGTCGCATATATACAACTGAACACCTGTTTTCAGAATTACCAGTTTTTGTTTCAACTGGTCAACTTATATGAGAAAGTGGGGATAAAATACCTTCATTTACAACTCTGATATGGGGAACAAACCCGTTCCCTAATGAAAAAAGGAAGCATATTTCTGTATAAAGTTCTTTCAAGAGTGCAGCAATTTCTGTATATCCATCTGATGGAAAGCTCACAATGTTCTGAATTTCCCCATAAACACCATCACTGAGCTTAGCAAAACAGTCCCTTCTTTTTTACTAAGGCTGTAGTTTTTGCTGGTGTACAACAGTACTTTATGCACCATCCTCTTGTGGACCACAACTTCATCAGGTGAATATATATGAGAAGAATCAAAGGTATGCTTTTAATCATGTGTTGTTTGAGTCACCTTGTTAGTATCTAGCCCAGTTGTATCCTGAAATTTAGTTACACTCCTAACTCTCGAGATATTTGTCAGTTCCTCACAAAACCCCTTCACTTATTCGCTGACTGCATATTTTGGTGAAGAATTGTATTGCTCTATGCAACAGAAATTTGTTGACAATCTGTAAAGCCACACACTTTGTTCCATGGAACAGTGTTAACAAACTACCATTTGCACTTTCAGAAAAATGCAGCGAGTGCCCACATCTTCACTGACTTTGAAAGATGAGTCAGTCAACATTGAATGTCATTGAAGTTTCGCCATACAGCATTTTAAAACCTTGCCACAAACTCAAACAGGATCTCATCTGCTATGTTGATGTCCTCAAAAGTGATTTTCTCTTTGAGAAGTAAGAATAGTGCAGAAACCAGTAGGCCCAGGTGCTTCAAATGCTATGGCAGCAGGACATCATTGAGGACAGGCCAACAGTAAAACAAGAGCCACGAACGCCACTCTGAGGCCTTCCAAAACTTCTAATCAGCAGGGGGTCTGGGCAGTCTTGTTAATGAGCGAGGTGGTTTAATGTCCCTGATCCTGTTCTCTACTACCATCATTGTGCTGTGACTCACAATTTAGTAATGCTGATCACTGTTGCTCAGGAGAAGTTTTGTGGGCAGTCTAATGACTCCAAGTAACACTGCATGCATAAACTGGGAACAAATCCTTGCACAATATCAAAATATGGCATGTTTATGAGTAGTGACGGACTTTTCACTCCTCTAACATTTCTACTTTGTGCTACAGCCTGCTTCATATCTGCCAAGACTTCTTTGGCTTTTCTTTCAGGGTATTCTAATGCAGTCACTGTGCATTTCACCTGTTTATCTACAAGAGTGCTAGGGTCTAAACAAAATGAGCAACCAAAGTATCCACTGAACTGTGTGGTGTTTTGTATTGCCTTTGAATCCACACAACAACAAAGTCCAACAATCTTACTGTTCACACTAGTTTAATTTTTTTCTTCATGATACACCATTGGATGCCAATGTTTTGGCCTGATCAACAAAGGGCCTGAGGAAAATCTACACAAGTGGCTCTTGAGCACCAAACCAAAGACCAGCAAGAAAAACATTTTTGAATCTCATTTTGGGGAGTTCATTCAGATGAAGTTGTATTGGCCAAATTGAAAGCCTGGAGAAGTGATAAATAGGCGACCCATCAGAATTGAAAGTGAATGATAAATTGTTAGGATGAGACAGAACTTCATCCGGTCTTGACGTGTTTTCATCAATTCCCCATCATACATGTCAGATATGACATGGTCACATTCTGCCCTTTGTTGTTTGTAGTTAATGTTGTTTTGAATTTCAGGGGTTTCGAGAAGTGTTTGAATTTGAGATTCAATGGGGATATTGACAAAGAAGTTTCCACTGTTCAACAAATTAGTTTTAATAGGAGTCTTACAGTTTACACACTGTGTGATGTCCTTTATGTCTTCCTCCATCCATCCATCCATCTTCTGCCGCTTATCCGGAGTCGGGTCGCGGGGGCAGCAGCCTAAGCAGGGAAGCCCAGACTTCCCTCTCCCCAGCCACATTTGCCAACTCTGCAGGGGGGATCCCGAGGCGTTCCCAGGCCAGCCGAGAGATATAATCCCTCCAGCGTGTCCTGGGTCTTCCCCGGGGTCTCCTCCCAGAGGGACGTGCCTGGAACACCTCACCAGGGAGGCGTCCAGGAGGCATCCTGACCAGATGCCCGAGCCACCTCAACTGGTTCCTCTCAATGCGGAGGAGCAGCGGCTCTACTCTGAGCCCCTCCCGGATGACCGAGCTCCTCACCCTATCTCTAAGGGTGAGCCCGGCCACCCTGCGGAGGAAACCCATTTCAGCCGCCTGTATACGAGATCTCGTTCTTTCGGTCACGACCCACAGCTCATAACCATAGGTGAGGGTAGGAACGTAGATCGACTGGTAAATCAAGAACTTCGCCTTCTGGCTCAGCTCCTTCTTCACCACGACAGACCGGCGCAGAGCCCGCATTACTGCAGACACCGCACCGATCCGTCTGTCGATCTCGCGCTCCATCCTTCCCTCACTCGTGAACAAGACCCCGAGATATTTAAACTCCTCCACTTGAGGCAGGACCTCACTCCCGACCCGGAGAGGGCAATCCACCCTATTCCGGCTTAGGACCATGGTCTCAGATTTGGAGGTGCTGATTGTCATCCCAGCCGCTTCACACTCGGCCGCGAATCGCTGAAGCGAGAGCTGGAGATCACGACCAGATGAAGCCAACAGGACCACGTCATCCGCAAAGAGCAGGGACCCAATCCTGAGGCCACCAATTCGGATCCCCTCAACACCTCGGCTGCGCCTAGAAATTCTGTCCATATAAGTTATGAACAGAATCGGTGATAAAGGGCAGCCTTGGCGGAGTCCAACCCTCACCGGAAACGAATCCGACTTACTACCGGCAATGCGGACCAAGCTCTGACTCCTGTCGTACAGGGACTGGACAGCCCTTACAAGGGGGTCCGGTACCCCATACTCCCGGAGTACCCCCCACAGCAGCCCTCGGGGGACACGGTCGAATGCCTTCTCCAGGTCCACAAAACACATGTAGACTGGTTGGGCAAACTCCCATGCCCCCTCCAGGACCCCAAAGAGGGTATAGAGCTGGTCCACTGTTCTGCGACCAGGACGAAAACCACACTGCTCCTCCTCAATCCGGGATTCAACTATCCGGCGGACCCTCCTCTCCAGGACCCCTGAATAGACCTTACCAGGGAGGCTGAGGAGTGTGATTCCCCTGTAATTGGAACACACCCTCCGGTCCCCCTTCTTAAAAAGGGGGACCACCACCCCAGTCTGCCAATCCAGCGGTACTGCCCCTGATGTCCACGCAATGCTGCAGAGGCGTGTCAGCCAGGACAGCCCCACAGCATCCAGAGCCTTAAGGAACTCCAGGCGGATCTCATCCACCCCCGGGGCCTTGCCGCCAAGGAGCTTTTTGACCACCTCAGCGACTTCAGCCCCAGAGATAGGAGAGTCCACCCCTGAGTCCGCCAGCTCTGCTTCCTCATCGGAAGACGTGTTGGTAGGATTGAGGAGGTCTTCGAAGTATTCCTTCCACCGACCCACTACGTCCCGAGTTGAGGTCAGCAGCTCCCCATCTCCACTGTACACAGTATTGATGGAGCACTGCTTCCCCCTCCTGAGCCGCCGGATGGTGGACCAGAATCTCCTCAAAGCCGTCCGGAAGTCTTTCTCCATGGCCTCGCCGAACTCCTCCCATGCCCGAGTTTTTGCCTCGGCAACAGCCGAAGCTGCATGCCGCTTAGCCCGCCGGTACCCATCAGCTGCCTCCAGAGTCCCACAGGCCAAGAAGGCCCGATAGGACTCCTTCTTCAGCTTGACGGCATCCCTCACTGTTGGTGTCCACCAACGAGTCCTGGGATTACCGCCACGACAGGCACCAACGACCTTACAGCCCCAGCTCCGGCCGGCCGCCTCAGCAATAGAGGCACGGAACACAGCCCATTCGGACTCAATGTCCCCCGCCTCACTCGGGACATGTTCGAAGCTCTGCTGAAGGTGGGAGTTGAAGCTCGCTCTGACGGGGGACTCAGCCAGGCGTTCCCAGCAGACCCTCACAACACGTTTGGGTCTGCCAGATCTGACCGGCCTCCTCCCCCACCACCTGAGCCAACTCACCACCAGGTGGTGATCAGTTGACAGCTCCGCCCCCCTCTTCACCCTAGTGTCCAAGGCATGTGGCCGCAGGTCCGACGATACGACTACAAAATCGATCAGCGAACTGCGGCCCAGGGAATCCTGATGCCAGGTGTACATATGGACACTCTTATGTTGGAACATGGTGTTCGTTATGGACAATCCATGACGAGCACAGAAGTCCAATAACAAAACACCATTTGGGTTCAGAGGAGGGGGACCATGCCTCCCAATCACTCCCCTCCAGGTCTCACTGTCATTGCCCACGTGAGCATTGAAGTCCCCCAGCAGAACAATGGAGTCCCCAGAAGGAGCACCCTCCAGTACTCCCTCCAAGGACTCCAGAAAGGGTGGGTACTCTGAACTGCTGTTCGGTGCATAAGCACAGACAACAGTCAGGACCCGTCCCCCCACTCGGAGGCGGAGGGAAACTACCCTTTCATCCACCGGGGTAAACCCCAACGTGCAGGCACCAAGCTGGGGGCTGATGAGAATGCCCACACCTGCTTGGCGCCTCCCACCACGAGCAACTCCAGAGTGGAAGAAAGTCCAGCCCCTTTCGAGGGTACTGGTTCCAGAGCCCAAGCCATGCGTCGAGGTGAGTCCAACTATATCTAGCCAGAACCGCTCAACCTCGCGCACAAGCTCAAGCTCCTTCCCCACCAGAGAGGTGACGTTCCACGTCCCTAGAGCCAGCTTCTGCAGCCGGGGATCGGACCGCCAGGGTCCCCGCCCCTTGCTGCCGCCCAGCTCACACTGCACCCGACCCCTACAGCTCCTCCCGCAGATGGTGAGTCCACGGGAGGTTTTATGTCCTCCTGTGCACCAATATATAGTTTAACAAAAATTAACAATGTTAATGTTTAACAAAAATTTTAAAAAACAATTCTGACATTGTAGAGTCCCAGTTTTACTACAAAACATGCAAGCTATATATTGGTATTTATGTCCTCCTGTGCACCAATATATAGCTTGCATGTTTTGTAGTAAAACTGGGACTCTACAATGTCAGAATTGTTTTTAAAATTTTTGTTAAACATGTATTTGGATCTGGGTAACACCTCTTTGCCAAACAGAGAATTTATGAGTTGTAACATGTCATCCAGTTGTGTCCCTGTAATATTATGTCATACTGGATAACTCATTACCCTCAGCCTCAGTCCTTGTTGTTCCAGCTGATATTGTTACCGAGTTCATGTCTGTGTCAAAGCCATTCAGTTGGAAAGGGTTGTTTTCAGGATGGTCTTCAGTTTCTGACTCGACTTCAAAAATGCTGTCTTCAGACAATTCAGTAGCAGTCCATTCATAGTCACCAGGTGAAGACATGAGTTGGAAAATGACAACAAAAAAAAAAGCTAAGCAAATAAACATATGAGGACATGATGAGGACATTACAGCATTCATATGCTATCACAGTTGACACTTTTTCTGAAAAACACTTGTTATATTGAACAAATCATGTACATTTATGCTTGGTGCTGAAGTCACCACTCCAAAAAGCTCAGTGGCTTTGACAAGCAAGATGCGTGGGTGAACCCAGAAACAAGAAAAGCACCTAAACAAGACTGAGCCCATTTACCATTTATAGAATAGAAAAAAATAAACACTTGATGACATGAGCCTGTTGTGGTGACATACAGGAGCAATGAAGGTGCTGAGGTGTATTGCCTTCTGAAAAAAGTCAGACCTCATAATCACTTGACATTATTTTTCTCCTTTTATATCACTGCACATCTGTTGAGAGCTGTGCAGCGATGGCTGCAAGCGATGGAGTAAATGTAAATGTTAGTAAACCAAAGATATGCAGGTGTAATGTATAACACACTGCTCAAAAAGAATAAAGGGAACACTAGAGTAACAAGTTGCAGATCCGAATAAATGAAATATTTTTCTTAAATACTTTGTATTTTCCATAGTTGAATGTGCTGAAACGAAATCACACAGAAATTATCAATGAAAACAAAAGTATCAACCCATGGAGGTCTGGATTCGGAGTTATACTCAAAATTACTCCAGTCCAAAAATATAGACAACACAGAAATACAGGCACGGTGTGGTAAGGCTGGACGCTGGACAGAAAAAATAATGGATATTAACAAACAAAAAAACCTTAATTTAATATGATCTTATTCTTGAAACGTTCTAATTTAATTAATAAATTGTTCGAATCTGTTATATCAATATTTTTTTATAGTACTGCATTGTAAGTATTTTAGTTTTTCACTCAAGACAAACTATTCTGAAATCTTTAAATTGTGTTTTCTATTTGAATATTTTAATTTCTAGTATAGTATGAGAAGCTGGTTATGCTGGACCAGCACCCATCATAAGCAGTGTGAGATGCTGGTGACCAGCATCAAACCCAACATAACCAGCATACACCATGGTGGTTTTGCTGGTGACCAGCCATGGTGGTCTATGCTGCTTTTCCTAACAGGGCTGACATCCAGGACTTCTCTAAACCTAGGCATGTTTCATGAGTTTCATTAGTTTATTTTTCAAATAACTCTGTTGAAGCATGGTTGGAGTGCAATGTCTGACTTTCATGGGACAAATTTCATGGAATTTTTATTTAATATTACTTTAGTAAGTCATTTCTGTGATCATTGTGAGTTTTTCTTCTATTGGCCAAAGGGAACCAACAAGTTTTTCCACTTCTGTATGTTTGTTATTAAACTGATTTACCGATGGAGCAGACATAATCAGTTTAGCAGCTCTGTGCATATTGTAAATGTGGATGGGAGAGAAGATAATGAGGATAATCATGCAGAAACAACCTCAGCCAACCTCTTGCACACACACACACACACACACAGAGACATCACACTTACACAACATTTCAGATGTGTTATCAGAGGGAGTGTTGTTTCTCATTGCTGAGCCAGGAACTGAGGAAGTGACATGGTTGATAGGAGCCCCTATCAGCCAGGAGAATCTTCCTGTCTCCTATAGAGAAGATTTTGCTCTGTCTGCAAGGCTGCGTTGGAGAGGACGGTGTGAGACTATGGTCCACTCTGTAAACAATACCCTGTTACCATGCTACGCTAAAATGCTGATGTCTAGCAGCAAATTTATCGACATTCGTCGTGTGTGTGTGTAGCCTGTTAGCAAGATCTTTCTTTTTGACAGTACGAGCCAATACGAAGCTATGAATTACTGTGTGAAATCTGAACACGGTGTTGTATTTCAATTCCGCCATTTCGACAAGGAAGACGAAAATCTGTGGATTAGACGTTGTCAGGTGTCGATGATTAACTTGATTGGCAGGCGTCTTGGGCCAATAGTGAGCAAGTATGGCAACATTTGATTGCTCCAAATTTATGTCAGTAATAATAGCTGGGTAACATTAGCCAATCGCCACGCAAGTTACTCGGAAAGGGTGGGGCATAGATTGTAGTATAAAGAAGTGCAGATGCGTCGACCACGCACTTCCAGGAACACGTAAATCTTTGAGAAACGTCAAATATCAGCAATCATGAGGGAAATTGTCCATCTTCAGGCTGGCCAGTGCGGTAACCAGATCGGTGCCAAGGTAAGTGCATATGAAGCTGTTTTTGGGTATCTCAGCGATACATTTCGGCTTAGAAACGCCATGTTCATTCTCTACATGCCGGTGCTTTGTGCTCGTCGGGCTCCATAAACCACACCCTGCGGGGGATCAACGTGCCCTATTTTCCCATCTTTCTGTTTACAATTTTAATTAAAATAACGTTAGACTCATCTCAAACTATGAAATACAAACGTCTCGGTCGGGCAGTTTTTGAATATTTTAAGCTAGCTGTTAAATTCTCAAGCGTCTGTTACGTCTGTAAAATCAACTCGTTTTAATGTCTGGATCCATAAAGATCGTCATTTAATTTATGGTTCGCAGTGGGGAGGGGATTCACTTGTCCCCATAGACGCCTTAATGCTTTTCTAAGTTTAATCCCTTACCTAATCGCGATTAATGTAGTGTGGAGTCACGGCATTTATTTAATCTTTATTTCTATTTTATTTTCTCCATTGATTATCCCGCTTTGTTGAGGCCTGTGCTGCAGTCTGGGCGGTTAGTGACGTAACATGACACGTTCGAATTCATAAACCAGCCAATGGGGAGTGAGGGCGCATGCGCACAACGTCCTACGGCGGGAAAATACGTCAGCGTTTAAGCGTTTTGGTTGTGGAGAATCTATTTTCTGTAGTTATTTTCATTTCTGGAGAGATTCTTGCATGTTTGTTATATTTTTAAATACTGATACATGTTTTATTGTTTTAATTGCAGTTCTGGGAAGTAATCAGTGATGAACATGGTATTGACCCAACTGGTACCTACCATGGAGACAGTGACCTGCAGCTGGATAGGATCAATGTTTACTACAATGAAGCTTCAGGTATGCACTGACATGGGTATAAGATTTACTTTTTTTTTCTTTCTTTTTTTTTTTTTTTTTTTAAAACCCCAAATCTGACCTTTTTGTGTATTGTGTTGTAGGTGGTAAATATGTTCCACGAGCTGTGCTTGTGGATCTGGAGCCCGGCACCATGGATTCTGTGAGGTCTGGGCCTTTTGGCCAGGTCTTTAGGCCTGACAACTTTGTTTTTGGTAAGTTACTAAGATGGGAAGCTATTGTACGCCACAAGGAAGTGCTCGGAAATAAAATCCCTCTCCCTTGTTTTGCAGGCCAGAGTGGTGCTGGTAACAACTGGGCCAAGGGTCATTACACAGAGGGTGCAGAGCTGGTGGACTCTGTCCTGGATGTGGTGAGAAAGGAGGCAGAAAGTTGTGACTGCCTGCAAGGCTTCCAGCTCACACATTCCCTTGGTGGCGGCACAGGCTCGGGCATGGGTACCCTGCTAATCAGTAAGATCCGTGAAGAGTACCCTGACCGCATCATGAACACCTTCAGCGTGGTGCCTTCCCCAAAAGTGTCCGACACAGTGGTGGAGCCTTACAACGCCACGTTATCAGTCCATCAGCTTGTTGAAAACACAGATGAAACATATTGCATTGATAACGAGGCGCTCTATGACATCTGCTTCCGCACACTCAAACTCACAACTCCCTCGTACGGAGACCTCAACCACTTGGTCTCTGCAACCATGAGCGGTGTCACCACCTGTCTCAGGTTCCCCGGACAGCTGAACGCTGATCTCCGCAAGCTGGCTGTCAACATGGTGCCATTCCCTCGTCTGCACTTCTTCATGCCAGGATTTGCTCCCCTCACAAGCAGAAGCAGCCAGCAGTACAGATCTCTCACAGTCCCAGAGCTCACCCAGCAGATGTTCGATGCCAAGAACATGATGGCTGCCTGCGACCCGCGTCACGGCCGCTACCTGACTGTAGCCGCCATCTTCCGTGGCCGCATGTCCATGAAGGAGGTGGATGAGCAAATGCTGAACGTGCAGAACAAGAACAGCAGCTACTTTGTTGAATGGATCCCCAACAACGTCAAGACCGCCGTCTGCGACATTCCTCCCCGAGGCCTCAAGATGGCCGCCACTTTCATCGGCAACAGCACCGCCATCCAGGAGCTCTTCAAGCGCATCTCTGAGCAGTTCACAGCCATGTTCAGGCGCAAGGCTTTCCTCCACTGGTACACAGGAGAGGGTATGGATGAGATGGAGTTTACAGAGGCTGAGAGCAACATGAATGACCTGGTGTCAGAGTACCAGCAGTACCAGGAGGCCACGGCTGAGGAGGAGGGAGAGTTTGAGGAGGAAGGCGAAGAGGACCTGGCTTAAGTTTACTGTTCCTTGCAAAACAATTCAGTGTTTTTCCATGTTCCTGCAAAACTTCTGTTTCCTGTCTGTCTTCTGAATTCCTAAATTACTGTCACTTAAGATTTTCAAAATAAAGTCACTGCTTATAAGTCAATTTGGTTTTTTTGTTTTTTTTTTTTTTAAATTAAATTTGTGCGCCACATGATTAAATTGTAGCTCTAGTGTAAACTAGAAAAGAACTCGGACATCCTTAAAAGATTCTTGGATCCAAGCAGTGATTCGGATCACCACCAAAATCGGTGCTTTTCACCTTTCCAACAACTCCAAATCATGAAAATCAGTCTATAGCAATGTTAGTGACACTGAGCACAAATGCCAATAAAAATGACCTCCTTGGAGGTAATGACCTGCAACTGGAATCAGATGCTGCCTCTGAAGTTCTAAATGCCTCTTGGAAACGCAAACCCAATAAGTACTTTAAGGCCATTGAAGGTCACGATATTTAATATCAAGCAACATATAGATAGCTTTAAAATGCTGTGTTACAGTTCAATCAAACTGGAAATGTAATGGTTGAAGGAGTTGCTGCCACAAGGTGGCAGTGTTGGCTAAATTTTCTTCCAGATCAGGTAGATGAGACTGGATGGAGCCAGAACCAGCAGTGTCCAACAACACACTTTCTTCACACGACCCTCCAAGTCCTCCTTTTTCCCGAAGCGTGACACAAACCCGCTCTGTGGGGAGTAAAGATTGTAGATTAACTCCGGTGAACTAAACAGGTTTGTTGTTCAGGCAGCAACCTTGAACCATGGGGATCAGGGGCCTCATTTCTAAAACTGCGTAGCAACGATGACTACAGGTGGCATACGTACAGAAAAAAGGAAATGCGCAAAAAACCTGATTCAGAAAGCAGTGCGCATGCACATCCCACGCCAGTTTTGCTTTATAAATTTGGATAGCTTGTCACGCCCACATGTTAGCTATTAAGTCAGATGAACACCCCTGATAAATATTAATCCATCTCATTTCCATGACGGTTCTGCAGGGAAAAACAAAAATAGGGATTTTCTGGAATATGAGATAGAAATTCTAATAAGGTTGTAAAATGTAAAAATATTTTTTCTGGTGGAAGTGGGATGGACATCACCACCAGAAAGGCAGAGGAGCCTCAGCAGATGACAAATGCTGTGAACGTCTCATCAGCGACTAGAATTATCCAGAAAATAAAAGTCGCCAGACAATTGAATTTAGGGAAAGAGCGCGTCTTTGTCCACAGGAGGAGTATGTTTGCCAGGGAGGTAGAGGGGGGCTGCCGCCCACTCCAACAGATTAGAAGCTGGTGAGGAAAATGAACAAGTAGCCACACAGATACTGTGTGGCGGGTAGTGCCAGAGACCTCGGATGATGCTGCAGGTGGTTTATTCCTTTGTTTCACTTTATAAAATAAACACATAAATGAGACGTCTATGTACACCTGGCATCAGGACTCCCTGGGCCTCAGTTTGATTTTGTAGTTGTATCATCGGACCTGCGGCCACATGCCTTGGACACTCGCGTAAAGAGGGGGGCGGAGCTGTCAACTGATCACCACCTCGTGGTGAGTAGGCTCAGATGGTGGGGGAGGAAGCCGGTCAGATCTGGCCGGACCAAACGTGCTGTGAGGGTCTGCTGGGAATGTCTGGCAGAGTCCCTCGTCAGAGCGAGCTTCAACTCCCACCTTCAGCAGAGCTTCAACCATGTCCCGAGTGAGGCAGTGGACATTGAGTCCGAATGGGCTGTGTTCTGTGGTTCTATTGTTGAGGAAGCCAGCCGAAACTGTTGCCGTAAGGTCGTTGGTGCCTGTCGTGGCGGTAATTCCAGGACTAGTTGGTGGACACCAGCAGTGCGGGATACCTTCATTTAAAGAAAGATTCTTATCAGGCCTTCTTGGGCAGAGGCAGCTGCTAGGTACCGACAGGCAAAGCGGCATGCGGCTTCGGCACATGGGAGGAGTTCGGCAAGGCCATGGAGAAAGACTTCTGGACGGCTTCAAGCTGATTCTGGTCCACCATCCGGTGGCTCAGGAGGAGGAAGCAGTGCTCCGTCAACACTGTGTACAGTGGAGATGGGGAGCTGCTGACCTCCACTCGGTGGAGGGAATACTTCGAAGACCTCCTCAATCCTACCAACACGTCTTCTGATGAGGAAGCAGAGCTGGGGGACTCAGGGGTGGACTTTCCTAGCTCCGGGGCTGAAGTCGCTGAGGTGGTTAAAAAGCTCCTTGGTGGCAGGGCCCCGGGGGTGGATGAAATCTGCCTTAAGGCTCTGAATGCTGTGGGGCTGTCCTGGCTGACACGCCTCTGCAGTATCGCATGGACATTGGGGACAGTGCCGCTGGATTGGCAGACTGGGGTGGTGATCCCCCTTTTTAAGAAGGAGGACCGGAGGGTGTGTTCCAATTACAGGGGAATCACATGCCTCAGCCTCCCTGGTAGGGCTATTCAGGGGTTCTGAATCGAGGGTCCACCAGATAGTCGAATCTCGGATTGAAGAGGGGCAGTATGGTTTTTGTCCTGGTCGCAGAACAGTGGACCAGCTCTATACCCTCTTTGGGGTCCTGGATGGGGCATGGGAGTTTACCCAACCAGTCTACATATGCTTTGTGGACCTGGAGAAAGTGTTTGACCGTGACACCTAGGGGCTCCTGTAGGGGGTACTCTTGGAGTATGATGTACCGGACCCCCTTGTAAGAGTTGTCCGGTCCCTGTATGACAGGTGTCAGAGCTTGATCCGCATTGTTGGCAGTAGGTTGGATTAGTGTCCAGTGAGGGTTGGACTCTGCCAAGGCTTTATCACCGATTCTGTTAATTTATTATATGGACAGAATTTTTAGGCACAGCCGAGGTGTTGAGGGTATCCGGCTGGGTGGCCTCAGAATTATGTCTCTGCTTTTTTAAGATGATGTGGTCCTGTTGGCTCCATCTGGTCGTGATCTCCAGCTCTCACTTGAGCGATTCGCAGCCAAGTGTGAAGCGGCTGGGATGAGAATCAGTCGTCGGGTCGTGACCGAAAGAACGAGATCTCGTGTACAGCCGGCTAAAATGAGTTTCCTCCACAGGGTGGCCGGGCTCTCCCTTAGAAATTAGGTAAGGAGCTCAGCCATCCAGGAGGGGCTCAGAGTAGAGCCGCTGCTCCTCCGTATTGAGAGGAACAAGTTGAGGTGGCATGGGCATCTGGTCAGGATGTCTCCTAGTTGCCTCCCTGGTAAGGTGTTCCAGGCCTCTGGTAGGAGACCCCGGGGAAGACCCAGGACACGCTGGAAGAATTAAATCTCTCAGCTGGCCTGGGAAAGCATCAGGATGCCTCCTGCAGAGTTGGCACATGTGGCTGGGGAGAGGGAAGTCTGGGCTTCCCTGCTTAGGCTGTTGGCCCCGCGACCCGAACCCGGATAAGTGGCAGAGGATGGATGAATGGAAATGAGACGTCTCTGACTCCAGTTTATTTACTGGTAATATACTGGTGTTCCTGTGTGTCCCAGCTGGGTTGCAGCGCTGCAGCTGTGGTTGGAGAGGAGGAGGCCAGTGATTCCACCTTGTGCCCCCCAGCAGGCGTGTCCTTGCAGAGGAGCCAATAATTGCCATCAAAGAGGTGGTGCAGGGGATGGGGAGAAATAAAGATCATCCTGACAGAAATTACACTAAAGGATAAACTTGTGAATAAATCAGAATTCTCCACCTCTTGTGTTGCATCCATAGACCGTATATGAAACCTCCGGCGGTGAAAAGTGAAGCCTATGTGGAAGAGCATAAAACTGCAGTACTCCCTTCATCCACTAGGGCTACAGAACAGATCAAATACGCATAGTTAAAAAGACCAACTTCACAGCAGAAATAAACATGTTTATAGCAGAAATAAACATGTTTACAGCAGAAATAAACGTGTTTACAGCCTGGTTCAAAAAACCCTTTTCTGTTGAATAGGTCAGGTTTACCTTCATGACAACTGTGGGGGGGAGTGAATTTTTTTTTAACTCGCCCGTTCAAAAGTAATTTGATCTCAAGATATATTTAAGCTTGTTACATACTCCACAAGAAGCAAGAACTGAGTTCTTGTTCTCGAGGCTGCATTAAGCAGGTCTGCAGTGGGGAGGTATCACTGCGGGGGGCGATATCTGCTTTTATGTGCAATGAACTCGGTTGTTACCTCAGCCAGGTTATGTTTTTCCCGGCTTCTTTTTGCTCAAGATAACTTAAAAGGTTACAGAGGGATTTTTATCAAAATTCTTATAAAGAGTTCTTGGAAATGTAAAAATGAAAAACTAATTAAATTTTGGTGGTGATCCGGATCACAATTTGGATCCAGGAATTTTTAAAAAGGATTCTTTAACATTGTGCTTGGCGGAGGTTTCCGCTTTCCGAGTGCTTTTTTCGTTTCATATTTAATGAGCAACTTTGTTGCGGCAGGGCGGGTTGTGCATGCGGCTGGGTCCGAGTGTTTTCATGCCATATGTAAAAATGTTCATACTTTCTCACCGCCTCAATCAGCTGTTTTATCAAATCAGTCGATTTTACTTGCAAAAGCAAAAACGTGGAAGCTGCAACTCCGCTTCATGCTTTTCCGTGTTAACAACGCCCACCTCAAATGTCCAATGACCAGTCACACGATACTTCTCGTAGCCCCGCACGAAAAAAGTTCTGCCAGCCTGGTGAGTCAAGAACTGTTTTCAAACGCGTCCGTTAGAACAAAATTAAGTCATTTTCTTCTCGGAGCCTCGAGAACAAGTAAAAACGTTCTTGTTTCTCGTGGAGTATGTAACAAGCTTTAGGGCATGTCCTTTTGATGACAGGTACCCAATCTCCCGCTTCAAGTCATAGACATAGAACAACTGCGGTTTTTAGCTGGTTAACAACATGACTTAGCTTTAGCCCTCTTACCTCTGTTAGCTGGTTAGCTCCTGTTATCTCCGGGTTAGCTCGGATAGCTCTTAGCTACAGAAAGCTTGGAGTTCTCTTGATGTCAATCATCCACCATGACACTCACAGCCCCTCTCTCAGCTCTACCTCTTTGCCTATATTTGTATTTTCCGGGCGAGACGACATGCCCCTGCCAAGATGGAGATGGTGGGAACCGCCCACTGAGCTTCAATTCAACTTCAGAAACCTATGGGTGATGTCATGGAGGCTACGTCCATCTTTTTATATACAGTCTATGATTGCATTACTTCTAGACGTAAAGCACCAGTTACATTCCAACATGAGGGTTGGCGATTGCGAACAACAGCGCTTGTCGCAGCTGAAAATGACATTTCCATTTAGTACCATGTTATGTAGCGTATCCACTATCTGCACACATTTGCAGCTGTACAACAGGTTTCCTCTTGTGCATTCAGGCATCTCCGTCTGGACTTCATCCCGATGGCCACTACACCACGGCGTCTGGTTATGGCGCACACAGTTCCATTATTCTGCTCTCTGGGTTTGGAAAAGGCGTGAGCAGCCTGAACCTGTCAATCACTTCCCTTTGGAAGATGCTGGCTCAACTCCAGAGTCTTCATGCGCCATGTTCACCAGCAGGGACAGATAAGCCACTGTGCGCCTTTCCGTATTCGTGTGCATTTTGCATTCAACCACCACTTCATGTTCATTACATCTGCAGGTGGAGGAAACACCCTGATTAGCCTAATGATGGGAGACCACGTCATTTTAAATACAATTACTCATTTAGACCTTCTGGCAGCTTCTGTATGACTTATTGTGTGATGTGGCTTTTATAACAAGTAGAACTGCTTCGTTTCAGAACAGATTTTGGTGGTTGATGTTTTATGTGGTGGAGGAACAATATCAAATGTGCATTTTCTTATCTTTTTGCAAATGCTGTTAACATTCTGTGTGAAATTTTATATTTAATTTTGAAGAAATGTCTCAAATTTCACACCATTTCTTTCATTTCCTATTTCTCCACGTGTTGTGCATACAGTAGGTCAGAGTTGACGTGGTGGTAGGGACATTTTACCGGCAAGTTGCGTTTTTGTTACAGCTTTATAAATGAGGCCCCAGAACTGGTTTGCTCTGGGAAGTGGAAACGTATATGGTCCAGGATTAGGGGCCAAAAATGCACAGAATGATGTCCCTGCATAAACTAGACTTTTCTAGTTTTGACTGAAGATATTAACTCACCCATCCTCCCTTATCTCGTATTTCGGAGCAGATGACCCTCTCCACGTAGGCTCCCACACATTCTTTTAGCTGGGGCAAGACCATCTCCATGCCCCTCTCGTTGCAGTGCAGAGCCATCTGTCCAGCCAGCACATAGACTGACAGCACGGCACTCCAAGCCAGGTCCCTGCGCCGCCCCCTTGGGACAGGGGGGAAGAAGTGCTCGTCCAGGATGCTAATTAGCATGGGGCATGCCGTGTTTGCTGTCACATCCTGGAAGACCCGAGGCCAGCGCCTGAAGAAGATGGGGAAGCGAGTAAGGAGCTCATCTCCAGCATGTCGCAGGGCTGCGGTGCAGGCCGTAGGGGCAGGACCCATCGTCCCATCAGCCCCCCCTTTGGTAACATAGTCTATATAATCATAGGCCATGAGAAAAGCCTCTCTTACCAGTGGGTCAGGACTGCTCAGGCCCATTCTGGCTTCTGGCACCTCCGATTGACACAAGATCAGTTCTGGCTGCCACTTCTCTACTCACCAAGGTGTTTTCTCATGACACAGCAGACAGACAGCGTTCATTTTGTCTGTCAGTCAAAGATCTGCCTGGAAATGTCGGGCTGAACAGAAAAGTTGGAATTTTAAAGAAGGAACTAACAAAGTTCTTGCAGTATCATCTGAGGAAATAAACTTTCCATAACGTACCTCAGTCATCAGGCAAACCGATGGTTAGCAGCCAGACAGCAGGGATGAGGAGTAATATGGTCCAGAGGAGTGTACTTTTGTATGTGTAGCCACAGACTGGGTCACCCAGTCCCCTTGCCTGCTAATTATAGAGCTCTTGTTGGAAAGTGACACTGATCTCCAATCTCATATGCACAATCATGGCTGTCTCAACACGCATCCTCATTCCAACACATGCAGCACGGCTAATTTAAGAGCAGTGACGGCCTTCAGACTGAGAGGAAACAGATTAGCTTTAAAACACAAGAACAAACAGGCGGACAATCCTGCTGATGTGGTGAAGATTAAGACATCACCAGCGCTTTGTCGTTTGATGTTTTTCTTTTACATAAAACCATTATGAAGACCAGTGGCGAGCCAAGGTGGCAATGGCCACCTCTGAAATCTGACTGGACACCCGAGATGTCAACTCAGGTAAATGATAGGACAGTGGAGGAGGACAGCAGCATCTTTCCAGACAGGTATGGATCACCTGTTTCACTACACCAATATGAAGTGAATTATGAAACAGTGGTTTCAGTGAGTCTTTCTAGGGACCACACGTTGACTCCGTTTCACAAGCTGATACTACTAAAGATGCTCAAAGATTACCTGAGTGTCTGGGCTACTGAGTGCTGACTAAGGTAGCAGTTTACAGTTTAAATAAGATACAGTTTAAATAAAGCTTGTTCCATACTCCATGAGAAGCAAGAACTGAGTTCTTGTTCTCGAGGCTGCAAGAACAAGAAAAAAACGTCTTGTTCGTCAGGTCCATACATACTCCACAAGAAGCACGTCTGCAGCGGGGAGGGATCACTGCGGGGGGCGATGTCTGCTTTATGTGCAATGAAGCTGGTTGTTACCTCTACGGAGGAGGTTATGTTTTTACCGGCGTCTTTTTGCTTAAGATAACTTAAAAGGTTACGGAGGGATTTTTATAAAAAATTCAAGAGTTGTTGGAAATGTAAAAATGAAAAACTAAAAGCATTGTTTAATATTTTGCTTGGCGGAGGTTTCCGCTCTCCGAGTGCTTTGCTAGATTCATATTTAACGGGCAACTTCCGCGGCAGGGCGGGTTGTGCACGCGGCTGGGTCAAAGTGTTTTAATGTCACATGTAAAAATGTTTGTACTTTCTCACCACCTTGATCAGCTGTTGTATTTAAAAAACAATCCGTTTTACTTGCAACAGCAAAAATGCGGAAGCAGCAACTGTGTTAACAACGCCCGCCTCAAATGTCCGACGAATCATACGATACTTCTCGGAGCCCCGCAAGAAAAAAGTTCTGCCAGCCTGATGTGTCGAGAACTGTTTTCAAAGGCATCCGCGAGAACAAAATGACATCATTTTCTTCTCAGAGAACAAGAAAAAAGTTCTCGCTTCTCATGGAATATGTAACAAGCTTTAAACTGGATACTCGGAAGACTGCAAATTTTTTTTTTTTTTTACAAACTTTATTTATAAATTTACATTGGAAAAATTCATTACATTCTTTCTGTATGATATGGCAAAACCCAACCACCCCAACCCTGGCTTTTAGAAGAAAAAAAAAAAGGAAAAGCCGACAGGGTATATCAGTTCACACACTTCTATTGCACACTTTTTCAGATATCAAAGGGAAATGTGCCCTGCGATGGACTGGCAAGCTGTCCAGGGTGTACCCTGCCTGTCGCCCAAAGCCGGCTGGGATAGGCTCCAGCTTCCCCGCGACCCTGAATTGGAATAAGTGGTTCGGAAAATGAATGAATGAATGAAAGGGAAATGTTTTTATGAAGTCGACAAAAAGATTCCAGGTTACAAAAAATTTCTGTTGCCACAACATCACTCTGTACCTAAGATTTTCAAAGGTAAGAAAGAAAGCCCCTCCTTCAACCACTGCGAGAACGATGGTACCTTATCTGATTTCCAGTGAAAAAGTATAAGCTTACGTGCAAGTAAAGAGGCAAATGCAATAGCATTTGACTGAAAACTGTTCACTTTGTAAGTTGGTGCTACAATGCCAAAAATGCCAGTCCAACAATCAGGGGTTAAGTCACCAATATGAGACAGTAACTCAAAAATATGTCCCAATAGTTATCAAGATCAGGGCAGCTCCACATCATGTGACCCACTGTAGCTGAACTATGGGCATGTTATGTTTATACACTTACATAACCCTTTTTAAGAAGCACAGACTCACGATGAAGTTCAACTGCTTCTTTACTGAACGAGTCAGATCAACCATGTCTTTTTTAAATTGCTCCGCTGAAACACCATACAGCTTTAACAGATGCACATCAGCACAACATAAAGTAGTGCTTACGACACTGAACTCTATGCAGGACTTAGAGCAGGAATACAACTTTCATCCAAATACATAACAATTCCTCCCTTTCAGCTTTGATGCACCCATAACTCCAACAAAAATTATGGTGGCAGTGTGTCTCTTAAAATGCAATCAACACTTTTCAATTTAAGAAGCATCACAGCATTTACACCATTTTTACAACAAGAATAGGCCTTTTTATTTATTTATTTAAAAAACACATTTCTTTTGTTTTTCTCTCTCTCTCTCTTTTTTTTTTTTTCTTTTTTACATCATAAATCAAGTCTGTCCGGTGGTTTACGAACCCTCTCAGGATATCTGTGTCCAGGAAGATCAGGCAGATTTGGCATAAGTTCGGGTATGTTCATCATCTCTGGTTTGGTTATGTTTTCCACAGTTGTAATGTCCAGTTTTTGAGAACTGTCCTCAAGGTTTTGTGGAAAAGCAGGTGTTACGTTTCGGTTAGTGGCATTTCCAGGCGAAGCATCCAAAAGTTGGTCAACATGTCTGCGCCAGATGACATTAGGCTCAACACTCACAGTATATGAAAGAGGTCCAGTTTGTGACAGGATCTCTGCTTTTTGCCACTTGTCACCTTGGTTCCGATAGTCTCTTGTCAGTACTTTTTGTCCAACATCAAAAGATTTTAGCTTTCACTGTTGTTGAGTGGGTGAACATTGTTTGTTTGAGACATGGCTTCGAATTTCCGGTTTCAAATGATCCAAGCGACATCTTAAGTTCCTTCCCACGCACAACATTGCAGGTGACTGTCCAGTAGTAGCATGTGGAGTGTTTCATTGTTTCATTAACTGTTTAAAGGTTTGAACGAAACGTTCAGCTAGTCCATTAGTTGCTGGGTAGTGAGGAACAGAGGTTATGTGCTTTATGCCATGGCGTTTCAGGAAGATTTGAAACTCCTCACTAGTAAACTGGGTACCATTGTCACTCACAAGCTGAAGTGGGTATCCTGTGCGAGAAAAAAGCATTTCAAGTTGTAACTGTTGTAGTTGATTTCTTTACAGTGAAGATTTCTGGTCACTTTGAATGAGCATCAACTACAATAAGGACCATGTGTTCCATTACAGGTCCAGCATAGTCGATGTGAATGTGTTGCCATGGAGCGACAGGCCACTCCCAGGTGTGGACAGGAGCGATCTGAGGTTGGCGTTGAGTCTGGTGGCAACCTGTGCATGTCTTGACCAGTGTTTCAATTTGGTGGCCAGGCCACCACACATAACTTCTAGCAAGACTTTAAATTTTAACTACACCCATGTGTCCCTTGTGTAGTGAGCTTAATACTTTGGGTCGTAGTTTAGGAGGTACAATGACACGCGACTACCACCTAACACATTCTTGGCACACAGTGAATTGGTCTTTTCTGGTGAAATAGTCAGAAAGCTTAGTATCTGTGAGTTTTGCCCAACCATTTACCGTTAAGTCATACACTCTGGATAGCAGCGAGTCATTTTTTGTTTCTCTGCTTATCTTTGCACTAGTCACAGGAAGTGGTTCTACCTGTAGCATATGAAGGGATAGAGCGGGATCAGTAACCTTCTCTGATATTGGCTGAGGAAGATGAGACAATCCATCTGCATTTCCATGAAGTTTTGTTCCTTTGTATTCAATGGTATAGGTGTGTCCTCCAAAGAAAAGAGCCCAGTGACAGCCATTGTAGGAACACCTTTCTGTGGACTGAAAATGGAAAACTAGTGGTTGGTGATCTGTTATTAGGGTGAAATATTTGCCATACAGGTATTGGTTAAACTTCTTCACACCCCACACAAAACTTAAAGCTTCTCTGTCTATTTGTGCATAATTTCGCTTCGCTGGTGACAAAGAGCGTGATGCAAAGGTTACAGGGCGTTTGGTGCCATCTGTCATTTTGTGTGACAAAACGGCGCCTATAATATAGGGCGAAGCGTCACAGGCTAGGCGGAGGGGTAACTCTGGGTTGTAGTGTGTCAACACTTTGTCTGAGATGATGAGTTTCTTTGCCTTTTTAAATGCCTGTTCACAGTCTTTGGTCCAATCCCACTTGGTGTTTTGATGCAGCAGTGGGTGCAGCACGGCTGAAACGTTTGGCAGAAACTTGTGATAATAGTTAACAAGGCCAAGAAATGAGCGGAGCTGACTCACATTTTCTGGTTGTGGAGAATTCACAATGGCCTGAATTTTGTCCTGAGTTTTGTGAAGTCCATGTTTGTCTATTTTGTGTCCACAATATTCAATTGACTCCTTGAAAAACTCACATTTCTTCCTATTTGCTTTAAGTCCATATTCTTCCAGTCAGGTCAGAACTGCATCCAAGTTGGCCAAGTGTGAGTTTTTATCTGAGCCTGTAACAATAATGTCATCTATATAACATTGTGTACCTGGGACACCTTGTATTACTTGGTCCATTGCACGTTGCCAGATTACTGGAGCACTTGTGATGCCAAACACGAGCCGGTTGCATTGGAGTCCTTTGTGGGTGTTTACGGTGAGACACTTGCATGAACCTTCGTCCATCTCCATCTGTAGGTAGGCTTGAGCAAGATCAATCTTTGTGAAGTGCTCACCATTTGCCAGAGATGCAAATATGTCATCGATGTGTGGAAGTGGATATTGGTCTGCATGCATAATGGGGTTAAAAGTTACTTTAAAATCACCACAAATGCGTACCTTGTCTGAAGACTTTTTAGCCACAGGCACGATTGGTGTGAGTTGGCTCAGATGTTGGGGGAGGAAGCTGGTCAGATCTGGCAGGACCAAACATGCTGTGAGGGTCTGCTGGGAACGTCTGGCAGAGTCCCTCGTCAGAGCGAGCTTCAACTCCCACCTTCAGCAGAGCTTCAATCATGTCCCGAGTGAGGCGGGGGACATTGAGTCCGAATGGGCTGTGTTACGTGCCTCTATTGTTGAGACGGCCAGCTGGAGCTGTGGCTGTAAGGTCGTTGGTGCCTGTCGTGGCAGTAATCCCAGGACTCGTTGGTAGACAGCAGTGAGGGATGCCGTCAAACTGAAGGAGTCCTATCGGGCCTTCTTGGCCTGTGGGACTCTGGAGGCAGCTGAAGGGTACCGATAGGCTAAGCGGCATGCGGCTTCGGCTGTTGCCAAGGCAAAAACTTGGGCATGGGAGGAGTTTGGCAAGGCCATGGAGAAAGGCTTCAAGGCGATTCTGGCCCACCATCCAGCGGCTCAGGAGGGGGAAGCAGTGCTCCGTCAACACTGTGTACAGTGGAGATGGGGAGCTGCTGACCTCAACTCAGGATGTTGTGGGTCGGTGTAGGGAATACTTCGAAGACCTCCTCAATCCTACCAACACGTCTTCCCATGAGGAAGCAGAGCTGGGGGACTCAGGGGTGGACTCTCCTATCTCTGGGGCTGAAGTCACTGAGGTGGTCAAAAAGCTCCTTGTCGGCAAGGCCCCGGGAGTGGATGAGATCCACCCGGAGTTCCTTAAGGCTCTGGATGCTGTTGGGCTGTCCTGGCTGACACGCCTCTGCAGCATCGCGTGGACATCGGGGACAGTGCTGCTGGATTGGCAGACTGGGGTGGTCATCCCCCTTTTTAAGAAAGGGGACTGGAGGGTGTGTTCCAACCACACTCCTCAGCCTCCCTGGTAAGGTCTATTCAGGGGTCCTGGAGAGGAGGGTCTGCTGGATAGTTGAATCTCGGATTTTTGTCCTCGTTGCAGAACAGTGGACCAGCTCTATACCCTCTTTGGGGTCCTGAAGGGGGCATAGGAGAATCAGCACCTCCAAATCTGAGACCATGGTCCTCAGCCGGAAAAGGGTGGGTTGCCCTCTCCAGGTCGGGAGTGAGGTCCTGCCTGAAGTGGAGGAGTTTGGAAAAAGTGGAGGTCTGTTGTGGTGAAGGAGCTGAGCCAGAAGGCAAAGCTCTTGATTTACCAGTCGATCTACGTTCCTACCCTCACCTATGGTTATGAGCTGTGGGTCGTGACCGAAAGAACGAGATCTCGTATACAGGCGGCTGAAATGAGATTCCTTCGCAGGGTGGCCGGGCTCTGCCTGAGAAATAGTGTGAGGAGTTCGGTCATCCGGGAGGGGCTCAGAGTAGAGCTGCTGCTCCTCCGCATCAAGAGGAACCAGTTGAGATGGCTCGGGCATCTGGTCAGGATGCCTCCTGGACGCTTCCCTGGTGAGGTGTTCCAGGCATGTCCCTCTGGGAGGAGACCCCGGGGAAGATTCAGGACACGCTGTAGGGATTATATCTCTCGGCTGGACTGGGAGCGCCTCGGGATCCCCCCCGCAGAGTTGGCAAATGTGGCTGGGGAGAGGGAAGTCTGGGCTTCCCTACTTAGGCTGCTGCTCCCGCGACCCGACCCTGGATAAGCAGCATGAAGATGAAGACGATTGGTGTTGCCCAATCAGACCAGTCTACTTTGGAGAGTATCCCTTGATCCATGAGGTGTTGCAGCTCAGCTTCGACTTTAGAGCGAAGAACGTATGGGACAGGGCTAGCTTTCTGAAACTTGGGTTTAGCCTCTTCTCGCAGTTCCAGATGTGCTTTAATGTGCTTCATGGTGCCAATGCCCTCGCTGAACACAGGTGCATGCTTCTCAAGTATTTCTGATAACCGTTGTGTGGAAGCAATACGCATGGTCCTTATTTCATGCCAGTTAAGTTTAATCTGTTTTTAGCAATCTTCGACTAAACGAAGGCACACCACCATCTTTCAGAACAAACTACTCGAGATGACATGTTTGGTTTTTCTATTTCATTTTCACTTTGAGTTTTCCCCAAGGTGCAACTTTTTCACCCGTGTACATTTTCAGCTTTATACTTGTACGTGACAGTTTTGTGTCTGGGAACTTTTTCTTGTAGTCTTTGAAGGATCTGATGGACAGTGCTGATCCTGTGTCCAGTTCCATCTTCAATGGCACTCCGTTGACTTTTGGTGTCAACCATATCACATCGTTGTCATCCTCTTATGTAGCATGTAATCCTAAACAGGCCAGATCTTGGTCATTTGAGCTGTCAGAGTCTGTTTGTGCTACTTCATGAAGCCTTTGTCCCCTTTTTGCATTTAACTGGTCTTTTGGTTTGCTGTACTTGGATTTACACATTTTCTGTGTGTCCTCTTTTGTAACATTGTCGACAATCTTCATCTTTGAACCAACACTTTGCAGGGTCATGTGACTGTTTACCACATCTGAAACAGGGCTTTGCCTTTGAATTGCGCTGCTTGGTGTGTAGTTTGTACACAGAGCATGTAGCTGAGCTTTTACCTTGGAGTTCTCTGGCATCCTTTGCGGCTGTCTCCACTGAAACAGCTATTTCCACTTCTCGCTGCAAGGTGAGATTGTCCTCCGTCAAAAGCCATTCTTGAATGCTCTCATTGTGCAGCCCACACACAAACTGGTCCCTCAATGCGTCAGCTAGTCCATCCCCAAACTGACAATGTTCAGCCAGTTTCCTCAGCTCAGCCATGTATTCTGACTCCAACTGTCTTTGACTGGTTCCTCTTGTGAAACCTAAAATGTTCGGTGATCACTAATGGTGCTGGATTCAGGTGAATTTTTCGTATTTGCGTTATCTCCACAAACATTTTGTCCACCGGTTTAGCCGGCGTAACCAGACTGCGCAGTAGATTATATGTTTTCACGCCTATGACACTCAGTAGTACTGCTACTTTTCGTGCGTCTTCAATCTCATTTGCTGAGCAGTACTGTTAAATTCTTTCCACATAAATTGTCCAGTCTTCCACCGAACTATCAAAACTGTCCATGTGTCCCAATATCCCGGACATGGTTCGAATACTGGTAGCTTTGACAGTTGCACATCAACACAACATAAAGTAGTGCTTACGACACTGAACTCTATATAGAACTTAGAGCAGGAATATAACTTTCATCTAAATACATAACAGGCCACGTCTGGGGAGAGCCGAATTTAGACCAGGAAAAATCTTCATCAGCCTGTCTCTTGAGTAGTGAAGACAGTGGAGCACCTTGAACTGAATTAGACCATGTCGAATGCATAGAGAGGAATTATGTATACGAGTTAAACAAGATTCTTCGTCAGATGGGTCAATACGGATATCTTTTTCCCAAGCACTTTTTTGTCTTTTTCCATTTAACAGGCTTTATTTGTTGCATCAGATTGTATGTTGCTTAAATACATCTATTGCCAAATGGGTCCAGCTCCAGAATAAATTCTAACTGGTCTTTCGGTGGCAGAAAGAGAGATGAAGGAAGTATTTTTTTTGTAAAGCTACATATCTGTAGGTATCTAAACATATGTGAACGAGGTATATAGTGATCCCCAATCAAAGTTTCAAATGTGTTAAATGCATCACTTGTAAACAGTTCATGGAGGAACTTTAGACCTTTATTGTGCCAAGTTTGGAAGGCCTTATCTGAAACAGATGGTAAAAAAAATAGTTAGAAATAGGAAAAATCTGCTGGCCTGTCAAAGGGGGAAATGTTTCCTGAACTGCAGCCATATCCTAAGTGAGGTTTCCACAACTAGGTTTACAATAGGTTCTTTATGGTCATGTGGTGATGGACACATTAAAAGAGGCACTGGACAGCAATTCCATTTATGCCCATAACTTGCCCTCCTCCTTTTCATATGTATATCTCCAATGTAGTAACATAACAATGTTTGCTGCCAAGTAATAAAAAGTCAAACTGGGCAGGCCTAGTCCGCTTGCCTCCTTTGGCACCTCCAAAAATGTTTTTTTCATTCTGTGATTTGAATTATTCAAAATGAATGTTGCTATCGATTTGTCCAGAGTTTTGAAAATTGACTTCATTATAAAAATAGGGATCATTTGAAAAATGTGGAGGAATCTTGGTGATACTGCTACTTTAATTCTATTTATACGCCCTGCTAATGAAATTGGTAAGACTGCCCATTTTTTAAAGTCTTGTGATGTTTGTTCCATCAGTGTGTCAAGATTATGAGTATGTAACCCCACCATAGAACGACAAATATTTATTCCTAAATACATTCTTCTCTAATTTAAAAGGGAAGCTGGTAAAATCACCATCAATATGATTGACTGGAAATAGGACACTCTTTGTATAATTCAATCTTTATCCTGACAGTTGGCCAAATTCCTCCATTACATGGAGCAGTCTAGGCACGGATTCAGTCGGATTAGATATATATAACAGGAGATTGTCCTTGTAAAGTGACACTTTATGTGTCCTACCACCTCGGGAGAGCCCCCTTATCCCATCGTCCATCTTAAGGGCGATTGCGAGTGGTTCGATTGCTAAATCGAACTAATAGGGGGATAGGCTACAGCCCTGTCTACATCCCCCGCTTAGCCTAAAAAAATCTGAAATTACATTATTTGTCCGCACTGCAGCAACACGGGGGTGGTACAGTATCTGAATCCATTTTTGAAACAAAGGGCCAAAGTCGAATTTCTGTAGGACTGCAAGCAGGTATTGCCAGGTATTATCGCCAGGTGTACCTAGGTCTAGGGCATTCAGGGAAACAAATATCCAGTTGTACTGGGCTATGATCTGAGATGACAATACTGTTGTATTGGCAACCTATAACATGGAGGACAAACTTACTGTCTATAAGAAAAAAAATCTATTCATGAATATGATTGGTGTACTGGGGGGAAAAGAAAGAAAATTGTTTAGTAGTTGGATGAGTGCATCTCCAAGGTTCAACAAGCCCATAAGACTCCATGAAGCCAGGAATGACCGTACCAGCTTTCGAAATCCTACTATTCGGCCCTGGATTTGATATATCCAGATGTGAGTGGAGCACACAGCTTAAATCTCCCAATACCAACTGATATTCCGGAAGATCAGGTAAGGCTTCTGTAAAAGATGAGTAGAAATTGGGGTCATCCCAGTTTGGCCCATAAACATTAGCTAGGGCACTGTTTTTGCCTTTCAATCTGCCTGTAACAATTACATACCTCCCCTTATTATCAGCAATAGTTGACTGTGGAATGAAAGGAATTCCCCTACTTATAAGAATGGCTGTGCCCTGTGTTCTGTTGTCATTTTTGGACCAAAATATGTGCTCTATCCATGGTTTCTCAAGTTTTGACTGTTCGGTTGATCGGAGGTGTGTTTCCTGCAAATACATTACATCTGACTTTAATGATTTTAAATGATTAAAAACCCTGGTACATTTTATTGGGTTATGCATCCCCCTTATATTCCAACTTAGAAAGCGAAGTTGACAGCTATTCTGAATGTCTCCCATTCATGAGTACCTTATAAAAGTTTTGCAAGGCTTGTTCCTGTCATAGAACCAAAAACAAAAGAAAACAGAGCCTCAAATTCCCATCTGCAAATCCCCCAGAGATGGCATCCCTTACTGCCAGTATACTGTGAAAACAATTCCCATCTGCAAATCCCCCAGAGATGGCATCCCTTACTGCCAGTATACTGTGAAAACAAATCATACTACTAACTATATAACAGTCCCCAACAGGGCGAAAATTAGGGAATATATATTTTCACTCCAAAAGTACTACATTTTGACATCATACTCCTCCATTGAGGGCACCATCCCCTCCGAGTATATAGTAAAGGGATATTAAAACTGAAAAACTTAAATTCCTGGTATAAAACCTGCCCCCCAAAATAATTAATTCATCCAAACATAAACAAGACAAGCAGAGAACTTGGATTCTGCCTGCGTGATCAACAAGGTTATAAAAACAATAATGACACTGATAATAGATAAGTAGGCAGGCCAAATTGCTTACTTTTAGGTTACAGTCAATGGTTGGCAGCTCAAAAGCAAAATGTAAAGTTAAATTTAACTCACAACTTAGAACTTCACAATTTGTTTAAATTGTTTATAATACCTTTCTTAAGAGTAGATATCAGGACATTGGCATCACCAACATATATGAGCGCTCCTCAGGCTTCTTTAGCAAATTCCCCGTTGTCACACCAAAGCACCGGGTTGGTTTAATCTCACCCTGCATGTCCGTGTCTCCAAGGTTGCAGAGTTTTCTTAATATAGTCCACTGCCTCCAATGGATCTGTAAATCGCTTTTCTTGACCAGCTGCTGAGGTAATGCGACAAACCGCAGGGAATAGAAGCCCAGATTTGACTCCGATGCAGCCCCGGAGTAGACGTTTGGCTTCCGCGAACACTGCTCACCTCCTAGCCACTTCGGTGGTGAAGTCTGGAAATATGCTTATTTTCTTACCCTCCAGTAACAGAGGAGCCGAACTGGCAACCTTACGGAAAACCTCCTCCTTTTCTTGATAGTAATGAAATTTTATCACCATAACTCTCGGGAGTTCTCCATTCTTTGGCAGTATCTGGAGGCTGTGGTGGGCTCAGTCCAATGTCGCTGCATAGTTGAGGCACAGTAGTTCCTTTAGCATGGTGGCACGACATCTGTAGGCTCCCCGTTGTTCTCAAAACCTTCTTTAATTCCAACAATATCAGCATTTCGTCTGCGCTGGCATCCCTCCAGATCATCTAGCTTTTGGGTTAGCTTAGCAACTTCAAATTTTAGCTGGCTAACGCCGCTCTCCATGGTCCACGGAGTATTCATTTAGGTCAAATTCTATATCTTTCAGGCAGGTCTCTTGTCCTCTACTATTGAGTCTATTTTTACATTCAGGTCCTTAGTGCACAAGTTTCCTTCATTATGCCTGACACACCCGTAGGGTCTTCCTGAGGCTTTCGTGGCCTTGTCCTTTCCTGATCTGCCTTTGCTCATATCTGTGGACAGAGCACTCTCAAAAGTGGCTAAATTGGAGTGCAAGCAATTTATTAACATGTTGTTTCAACTTTAAAGTATACTGTGTTTATTTGAAGAGGTCAAATTGATCAAAAACTCCCTCCCTGTTGGGGAGCCCCGCAAAAACATGTCTTTGTGATGAGGTTATGTTTTGCTGTGTCCTTTGTTCCTGGTTTCCTGTTTTTATTTTGTAGGTTGTTCCTGTTTTGCTTTTGTCTGTGTTCAGTAGTTCACCTGGGTTCATTCAGTTAATTTGTTTCACCTGTGTCTTGTTGTGTTCTGTGTATTTATACCCCTCAGTTTTTGTCTTGAGTTGCTGGATCATTGTATCAGTCCCCAGTGTTTGTCTGTTCATATTAAATCAGTCTTAAATCTGCGTCCCATTTTTCTCATGTCTGATGTTTGGGTCCACACCTTCACTGCTACCGTGACAGTCTTCACATGTCAACACTCACCAGTGCCCCCCGCAAGTTGGTTTTAAAGTAGCTGCAGCATGAAAATGTGGAGAAATGTATCCTTCAACTGGTCAGATTTTGTAGGATGATATAAGAATGAAAAGATAGGGGAATATTTTATAAATAGACTGTTTTATGGACATTTAAGACAGTGGAGAGAGAAATGGCTGTCTCTCATGTGACCAGTCAGTAGTGTGTGTTAGAGAGGAACACAATTTCCTTGCTTTCTATCAGACTATGCGGGGGGATTATATAACTTCCTTGATGTTTATTTGAATTACTTTGCATTTTACTGTTGAAATGTAAACAAAATATGACGAGGTATTAAAATACATTTGTTACGGACTGACAGACTTTATTGTGTGGGAAGCAGATGGAATTATCTCGACCATGATCAGCTACACCTCTGAGACTCTGCTTAATTCTGCACATGCAATTAACAGATCTGAACGTGTACTTGTGAGTGTATATTTAAGTTCGGATGTCAGCAGTGAAAGCACTTTGTTTTTATCATGAGTGACAAGCATAAAAAATACGTAAGGGAAGAATAACCCCCCCAAATAAAAGAAAAAGCAAAAAGTAAGACAAGTAATTGAGTTTATATCTGTCCTGCTTAGTTTTAGGCCTTTACAGGACAGTATCCTGGTCAAACATCGAATAGTTTTTTAAGATGTAGCCATTAGCCATTAGCCAACTGCTAATGAATCTTTTTTACAACCCTCAGTAGAAACAAGACACAAAGCTATTGATGTTTCTAGTTTTTTAATCATATTCAACTCTCTTTTCTTTCACACTTGAATGAAACAGAAACAACAAAGTTAAATATAAATAAAACAATGTAAAAATTTCTAAACTTCATCAATCCATATTTTGTCCCCAGCACAACAAAAGCAACATGTCAGATGCTGAAACTGGGACAATTTACCATTTAATGAAAATATGAGCTGATTATGCAGCAACACATCTGCAACACATCTGTAAAAAGTAGTTCCAGGATGATGTTTAGCATCATTAGCAGCTGTTAGCATGTGTAAAAAGTAGTTCCAGGATGATGCTTAGCAACATTAGCAGCTGTTAGCATGTGTAAAAAGCAGTTCCAGGATGATGTTTAGCAACATTAGCAGCTGTTAGCATGTGTAAAAAGTAGTTCCAGGATGATGTTTAGCATCATTAGCAGCTGTTAGCATGTGTAAAAAGTAGTTCCAGGATAATGCTTAGCAACATTAGCAGCTGTTAGCATGTGTAAAAAGCAGTTCCAGGATGATGTTTAGCAACATTAGCAGCTGTTAGCATGTGTAAAAAGTAGTTCCAGGATGATGTTTAGCATCATTAGCAGCTGTTAGCATGTGTAAAAAGTAGTTCCAGGATGATGCTTAGCAACATTAGCAGCTGTTAGCATGTGTAAAAAGCAGTTCCAGGATGGTAAGACTTGGACAGGATTATATGTTCTAAGTGGATAATTCAATATTATTTACAATTCTGAGTAGTAAACAAAACTGTCTATAATGTTCAGCAGCTCAATGTTCAATGTTCATTCAACAGCAACCAGTCATCACAAAGACTATCAAAATCTGGTCTGCTGAAGCTGAAGATGCTCTTAGAGGAGGCTTTGAGACTACAGACTGGAACGTCCTCTGTGAACCTCATGGAGACAATGTCAACGCCATGACTGAGTGTGTGACAGATTACATAAACTTCTGTGTGGACAGCATCGTCCCAACAAGAACAGTGAGGTGCTTCCCCAATAACAAACCCTGGATCACCAGTGACCTGAAAAAGCTGCTGAACATCAAAAAGAAAGCCTTCAGGGATGGAGACAGGGAGTTATTGAGGGCAACACAAAAACTACTTAAAACCCAAACTAAGAAGTGCAAGGAGGACTACAGGAAGAAGTTAGAAAGTCAGCTCCAGCAGAATAACCTGAGGGATGTGTGGTCTGGAATGAAGAAGATCACCGGCTTCAAGTTAAAGGGGGACCAGCCTGATGGAGGTCTGGACAGAGCTAATGAGCTGAACATATTCTTCAACAGGTTCAGTTCACCCCCTACCTCCAGCCCAACAGACCACACACCCTCCATAAGCCCACTGCTTTCCTGTCACGCCTCCAATCTGTCACCCTGCAGCTCAGTCATGGACCAGAACACAGCTTCATCTCCCTCCACATCAGGACATCCTGAGACCTCCACCTTGTTTGTCTCCTGCAATCAGGTTAAGAAGCAACTTGAGAAACTGAACCAGAACAAGGCTGCAGGTCCAGATGGTGTCAGTCCCAGAGTTCTCAAGACCTGCTCAGAACAACTTTGTCCGATTCTCCAGCACCTTTTCAACACCAGTCTGAGACAAAATAGAGTCCCAGTGCTGTGGAAAACCTCCTGCCTTGTTCCAGTGCCTAAAAAAACACAACCAGCTGAACCAAGTGACTACAGACCAGTTGCCCTG
Source organism: Telmatherina bonti (assembly GCF_933228915.1). Lineage (NCBI taxonomy): Eukaryota > Metazoa > Chordata > Actinopteri > Atheriniformes > Telmatherinidae > Telmatherina > Telmatherina bonti. Next base: position 34,742,250 of record NC_136611.1, read on the forward strand.
ACATCTCACATCATGAAAGTCCTGGAGAGACTCTTACTGGCTCACCTCAACAAGCAAGTAAACACCTTTCAGGACCCATTCCAGTTTGCATATCGTAATGGACTTGGGGTTGAAGATGCCATCATATACCTGCTCCAGAGAGCACACTCTCATCTGGACCATTCAGGCAGCACTCTGAGGGTCATGTTCTTTCATTTCTCAGTGCTTTTAATACCATTCAGCCTGCTTTGTTATGTGAGAAGCTCCATAAATTCCAGGTGGATACCTCCACAACCACCTGGATCTATGACTACCTCACAAACAGACCCCAGTTTGTGAGACTGAAAGGTTGTGTGTCTGAGATGGAGGTCAGCAGCACTGGTGCACCACAAGGAACTGTACTCTGGCCATTCCTCTTCACTCTGTACACCTCAGACTTCCAGTACAACTCTGAGTCCTGTCATCTGCAGAAATACTCTGATGACTCTGCAGTTGTGGGGTGTATCAGGGATGGACAAGAAGCAGAGTACAGAGAACTGGTCAGTCAGTTTGTTAAATGGTGCGGTGACAATCATCTCATATTAAATAGCAGCAAAACAAAAGAGATGATTGTTGACTTCAGGAGGAAGAAGAATAAACAAAGCACTGTTTCCATCCTGGGAGAGGAGGTGGAGGTGGTGGAGGAATACAAGTATCTTGGAGTTCAGCTGGACAACAAACTGGACTGGAAATGCAACACTGACTACATCTACAAGAAAGGTCAGAGCAGACTGTACTTCTTAAGGAAGCTGAGATGGTTTAACGTCTGCACCAAGATGTTGCATATCTTCTAGAAGTCTGTTGTGGAGAGTGCAGTCAGCTTTGCAGCATCTGCTGGGGTAGTAGCATCAGAACCAGAGACTTGAAGAGAATCAACAAACTGATCCAGAAAGCTGCTTCTGTGCTTGGAGTAACTCTGGAGCTGATTGTCCAAAGAAGAATGCTGCACAAGCTGATGAAGATGATGGAGGATTCTTCACACCCTCTCCACAACACAGTGATGAAACAACAAAGTGTGTTCAGTGAGAGGCTTCTTCAGGTCCGATGCAAGACTGAAAGATACAGAAGATCATTCCTGCCAGCCGCCATCAGCCTCCGGAACAAGCCCTCCTCTAGTTAATTATTATTATATACTACAATACTGAATTTCCCTTTGGGGATTAATAAAGTATTTTTCATTTCATTTCATTTCATTTCATGTTAGTGTGGAGGCAGGATAATGTGTTTCTGGCTTCATCCTGTAAAAACATGCAGCCAGGTCTGCTTTTCACCACACGGGAGCACTAATGTATTTCTGGAGACACGCTGCCTCTCATTACCCACACTGTGTTCATACATGCATGTAGCTGGCTCGCTGAGAATCTGGAAGTTTTCATAACCTTTTCTGACAATAACTCCAGGTTACAGTGACCTCCCAAACAAAGAGGTTTTGAGCGTTGAATCATAAAATGCCAATTAGCCCTTCTTGCACCTCCATCAGCACACTTACTTAATCATAATTTAAGAAGACTGTCCATGTTAAGGCAAGCATGAGGAGCCATTTTAATTAGGTGAATTTTAAAAATGTGTATGATTCCCCGTGAGATCTCCTCTACAGGATAACACATATACTCCTGTCTAAACTCCTGTTTCTCATCACATGAAACGGCTTTATGTGCCACATGGGGATCAATTGAATTCTCTCTGAATGGCATTATGTTTGTTAATATACTGATTTAGCAAAGGAGCAGGCGTGATCGGGTACCTTTAGCGGCTCTGTGTTCTCAGACCATCTGGTTCAGCATATATTGTAAATGTGCATGGGAGAGAAGATAACACTAATCATCCAGAAACAACCTCAACCAACCTCCTGCACACACACACACACACACACACACCAGGCTCACACACTACTTCAGATGTGTTATCTGAGGGAGTGTAAAAGGCTTCATAGTTGTTCCTCATTGCTGAGCCAGGAACTGAGGAAGTGACATGGTTGATAGAAGCTCCTATCAGGCCTCTCATGTGGCAATATCTATAGGCAGGGGACATTTCCTGTCTCCTATAGAGACGTTTTTTGTCTTTCTGCAAGGCTGCGTAGGAGAGGACGCAGCCTACACAGTTTAGCATGCTAACATGATACGCTAAAATGCTGATGTGTAGCAGCGAATTTATCGACATTCGTCATGTTTGTGTAGCCTGTTAGCATAATATTTGCTACTGAGTACTAAACCCAGATGAGGCTTATGACTATGCCATGACCGTTGCTCAGAGGGACGTCTGTATCCACTACTTGTTTGGATAATCGCTGAAAGTGTAACTTATAGGGAAAGGTTGTCTGAGTCAGCCAGTCCTTCTCTGATCCTTTCTCTTCACACACATCTATGAATGTTCCGCCCTTTCTGACACTGGGACAGTCTGAGACTCTTCACTCTGCTGTCCAACAAAGGAAAAGTACACCACACACTTACCAGACACATGGGAGCCTGATCCGAGCTGCTTATGACCCAGATAAAAGCGTGTTATGTGAGCCACATGTGGTCCAGATGTCAGCTTCCGGTCTGGATGTGAGTTACAGGAAGTGTTCGGGCCAAAATTGGTCCAGACATGAGAAGCCGACTTGGACGTGGATGAGAGCTATGTCCAGTCGGGCCACATGCAGTGGGATGGTGGTTGAGTGTGGGAAGCTACGCTCACATGGAGTCAACACTGCGACTGGGCCAAACTACACTTCTGATGCAACACCAAACATGTCTAACTGTCGGGGACAGACACTCTGAAGCTGGAAAAGGACAAAATGTGTCTTCCTGAAATATTAACGTCACTTTTGAAGAAAAATCGGACCGAGTTTATGGTTTAACTCACGCAGTACAGTGTTGTTCAATTGGAATAGCTGAACAAAACTATGGCTGCTACCTGCGATGGACTGGCGAGCTGTTGGGGGTGCACCCTGCCTTTCTCCCGCATACTGTTGGGATAGGCTCACGCTCTCCCTGACCCTGAATCGGACTAAGCGGTTAGGATAATGAACGAATGAATGAACTATGGTTGCTACCTGCTGTTGGGGACATTTTACCAGCATGTTTTAGCTTTTGGCTAAATCTGACTGATAAACACAGAAACATAATCGGCCATGAATGTGTCTGATGTGCTCATCATCATTAGGACTGGATTAACTAACATGTCACTGATTTACCTGTCATCTAAAAAGCAACCTGGACCTCAATGTTTGGTTTACATGATATTTATATTAAAGATGAAGCTGTGTTAGTTCACCTGACATCTAAAAGATATGTTATATCTTTAATTAGAAATGTAATTTACGTAATATTCAATAAGCCTTCGTCTTAGATTAAACCATTTTCTGTTACATTCAACATTACAAGTGAAAGGCCTTTCCAAAGAGTTTATACTTAAAACAAAATTAAATGAGATTTGTGTTAAATTCTCTATTCTTAAGGTCATCAATCAAATCAAAACAATGATTTAATTTACTAATAATATAATATAATATAATATAATATAATATAATATAATATAATATAATATAATATAATATAATATAATATAATATTATTAACAATCAAAATAGTAAAAGTAATACATTTTACATGGAATATAAAACATAATAAATCTGATTTACAATATTAAATTAAATTAAATTATTAATAACTTTCTGCAGGAGGTTACATGCAACTTTGACATCTTCTACACTTTTTCTGACACAAGACTGAATGACTAAATAATAATCAAAATAATCACAAAACGTCTATAGTATGGTTTTCAGAGCACAATTTTAAATTCACCCAAGAGAAAAATACCAGAATTTATGACATTATCGATAATAAATTAGCAGCATTCTCATACTGATACCAGCATCAGGTCAGATGACGCCCAACAGGCTTCTATGGTATTATGGACATTATCAACATCACTGTACATCAGCTGCTCCATCTTATCAAGGTTTTTCTTTCAGTACCTCTATGCTCCAGGACACCTTCTAACACACACACACACACACACACACAACCTGTCTGCTATATTTCAGTGTAAAACATGACACCCCCCCGTCTCTGCTAGAGGAAGCCAATGCAAACAGCAGACCTGCAGACGAGTATTGAGCTGAAGGCAGCAGCGATCGGAGAAGCACTTTGCTAAGCAGCAACAACATAGCTGCTGAATGGAACAATGATCTGCATGTGTGTGTGTGTTCATGTGTGTGAGTGCATAAGTTTGCTTGTTATCTGTAAGCAGCACAAGAGTATCTCTTGCTCTCAGGAAGTGGCTTATCTACATCTACACAGAAGTTGAAATGCACTTTGAAGTTTCTACCCAGCGCAGAGAAAAAAAGAGAAAAGGCTCCAATAAAAGCTGCAAGGTGACAGAGGAAGGTTGAACAAAGCAGACGGAAGAAAAGCGACCTCCTCCTGCTCCTCCCCACCAGCCCACAGTCAAACAATTGCGTTCTCCACGCCTCTTTGTTCGGGACTCCCATCAGTCTCGCAGTGGGGGGTGTGGTCAGAAAGGAGAGGAAATTGTTCTGAATTTGTGGGTAATTGAAAACACCTCTATCCCCCTGTGTCTCCATCTCTACCTGCTTTAAAAACCTCCACACCCATTCTTCCTCTCCGGCGCCCACCTTCTATACCAATACTCTCTTAATGGCACCCCATCCCCGTCCTGTCCTCCATCTCCCACTGGACTGAATTGATGCAAACGATTGCGTGTCCATTTGCCGTCTGAAGGAGAGGTGACCTGCTTGTGTGGTTTGCCCGCTGTCTCCTGCCCTTCCTTCCCCAATTGCAGGTATTGATGCCCCACCATTGTTTCCCCCCTGCCCAGGGGGTGGAGTGTTTTGTGGGAAAATTGGGGGACCCCTCAGGTGTTTGATGGTTTTTATCGATTCACACCAGACTCTCCATCTCCCATTTACCCTCTGCTATGCTGTTCAAGCTTTTCAGACAGCAGCAGAGCTGCGGCGCCTGCTATTGTTAAGTGGTTTTATGCTGTTTGACTGGAGCATAAGAACACTTTTCTCTTGTTGATTAGCATCTTAGTGCGTCTGCATCTCATACCAGGCTGTTTTCCTTTCAAATCTCTGGGTTTAATTGTGGCATCTGTTATCTGGTAACCAGAATCTGTCCCTCATAGCACTCTTCAAGCTGTAACAACCACATGACAGAACCCAAGTCGTGACCTCTGCACTCTGCATATGATCGCCGAAGTTACAGCAGCGTCATTTTAATCCTGTTTGTAAAGCTGTGCGGAAAATTAAAGGGATTTTTTTTCCCCCCTCTTATTTAAAGTCTTGAGTTCTACAAGCACGGCTAAAAATAACCAGTTTGCCTTTCAAGCTGAAAATAAAAGTGCAATAAGAAGCCATTTGTTTGCTGCTCACCCATCAGAGCACAAAGTAACTCAGTAGAGAGAAATCAAGACCCAAAAATCAACAAACATCTTGGCAGCGAATCGACGGATACAAAACAAGGAATCATTTCTACAACAGCTGATAGAGGCAGCATCTGCATTTATTAATTCCAGGTAGAAACACTCACCAGCCTCTTTATTAGGTCCACCTTGTACCAGAGATGTATGAAGCGTCACAAAGCTGCTACACATCCATGATGACCACATCCCAAAGCTGCTCTGTTGCAGCGGTGTCCAACCTGAGGTCCCCAAAGAGCACCAGGGGTATTACACTGAAGGCCTTATCCACAGAGAAAGAATCTGCCTAAATGTTTTTGTTTTATAATTATCATTTTTAGGGTGTTTCATTCTCATGGAATTGGTATTTTGGAGCCTGAAAGCACAAACTGTTTAATCCTGGTGGGACTGAACATGGACCCTTTGTCAGAATAAAAGAGCTTCTTAACAGGCCAGACCCTGTGCGTCCAACCAGTTTAGTCCATGTAGCTGTGGTATCTGGGTAGTTCATGTCTACTCTGGGTTTTTCCTGGGGTTTATGGCTTTTTGGTAGTTGCACAGAAGGCGGTCTTTAAGGAACAAAGGATGTGAAGCACTGCTCTGCTGGACGGAGATCTGGTGACTGTGAAGGCCGTTGGAGGACAGTGAACTCATCGTCATGGTGGAGATGATGTGAGCTTTGTGACATGGTGCATCATCCTGCTGGAAGTTTCCATCAGAAGATGCTACACTGTGCTCAGAAAGGGATGGACATGGTCAGCAGCAGGACTCAGGTAGGCTGTGGAGGTTAAACCATGTCATACTGGTACTAAGGGGACCAAACTGGGACCAGAAAACCTCCCCCCACCGTTCCACCAGCAGCAGCCTGAAGCGTTGATCCTGACGGCAGGATGGATCCATGTTGTCATGATGTTTCCAGCAGATTCTGATCCTACCATGTGAATGTGGAGCTGAACTGGAGACTCATCAGACCAGCAACGTTTCTCCATCTTCTATTGTCCAGTTCTGGTGAGTCTGTGTGAATTGTAGCCTCAGTTTCCTGTTCTTACTGACAGGAGGGAACCCGCTGTGGTCTTCTGCTGCTGGAGACCATCTGCTTCCAGGCTGGACGGGTTGTGTGATCAGAGATGATGATCTGCACGCTGTGGTTGGAGTCGTTCTGACATGAACTGGACATAGAAACCTGAGATGTGTGAAAATCACAGTAGAGCAGCAGTTTCTGAAACACTCAGACCAATAACCATGTCATTTAATCTCCTTTCTTCCTTGTTCTAATGGTCAGTTTGAACAGAAGGATCAAATCATGAGGTCAGTGAGGGTAAATCAAGCTTAAGATCCTCTTGCAATAAAAGAAAAGTCAGAGGCCTGAGACATGGTTTGTGTATTCTTTGTCATTAATACTGGTGGTGTTTCTACAGAAGAGCGTACCGGGCATATGTGATGTCTAAGAGTTGACAGAAGTAAAAGGAAAGAGTCCTGTGAGTCTTTGCAGAGCTGATAACAAAGATGAGAATGGATTAGATTTATAACATGTTGGGAAAATTTACAACCTGATCATTTCCACATACATTTATCTTGATATTGATACAAAGGACTTGTTCCATATAAGAAGAGTGAACTAACACAGATCAGGCTCATATGCTGTGTTTGTGAAGACTCTGTAGAACCCAGTCTGGTTTCAGGTGGAGGTTAGTTTCAGCCATAGCGGGACTCCAGCTGCAGTCTGGTTGAGCTCACACCCCATCCACACACTCAACAGCGGCAGGGATTGGCTGAGGAGGGTGTATGCAAGGCCTTGAGTAGAGTAAAACCCTCTTGGAGGAAGACTGAGTTATAAAGCAGTGTCTACAGACTCTACTGAACTTGGTTCTCCTCCTGCAGCTGATAAATGCCACGAAGATGACTGGACCTTTGTGGATTTATGTCTTATCTGCAGCTTTATGAAGAATCTCCACTAGAAAGTACGATGCATTGTTCATTCACTCCACAATCACATTGTTGGTGGTAACAGCATGTGTGGTCACAGCTGACCTGGGTGGAAATGTACCTGTCAATCACCAAACACTCATTTATACCCAAATATTCTTGAAGGCAAGGTGGAAACACCTGCTAACTAGGAGTGTGTCGTAATCTGCTGTTCCTCATAATACTGGTGGCTTTGTAGAAAGTAATAAAACACATTTCCAGCACAATGATATCATTTAACTGCATCTTAACACACCCAGGATGGGAAACATGGCACAGCGAGGCTGCGCTGCGGTTTTACCACCGGACTTGGTTCCCAACTTGAGCCACTACTGTTGTCGGAAAGGGCATCGAGAAAGGGATTGGATCAGTCCTAGTTTACGGGTTTAACATCTGTAGTTCTGCTGTAAACATTAAACTAACCTGCTTGCATCAGAAACTGGTCCAGAACGGACTGCAGGATACAGTATAATGTCATCACTTCATGCCCTGGGAGGTAGTTGTAGTTAGCAGATATAATTTCATTACTGTGTCCTTGGTAGCCTTCAGTGTGCTGCGGGTCAGCGTGCTATGAGTGGCAGTGGGAAAGGATTTAATTGGCTTCCTCAGTTGGAGCCATTCATTAGTGCTGCTGCAACCCGAGTTAGAAGGGAAAGCAAACTGTCTGGTGCTGTTTTTGCTCTCAAACGCAACAGTCCAACCATTATTCTGAAGATGAAACACTAAGTAGAGGGTTGGAAAACATGACAGGCTCGTGTAGGAGAGGAGCCGAGGTACATGCGGTCTTTCAGAAAGGAGAAAGCGGGCGAAAGGTGGTGTGCAGGATGTGGTTGGACCATCCCAGGAAGGCCTGTTTTTACCGTTTTTGGGGTTTTAAAACAAAGAACAGATTTATGGTTTTCTTGTTTTGGTTTTCTAATGAACTACAGCTCTTCACCCTCAGACTCCATCTTTCTGCAGTCTGAAACGCCAACTAGCATGAGCAACAATAGCCACACAGCTGAAGACAGAAACCGTGCCACTTAGAGAAACTCTGACTTCAGAAACCCCCCGAAAAAAAAGACGTGTGACTACAAGACTCGCTGATTGATCTCTGGGAAGTGAGCAAAAACTGCAGTAATGAGCGCTTAGCACCAAACATGTAGACAAACTAAAGATGGAGAATAACAAGGAACTTGCAGATTACCACTTTAACAGCCGATTGAAATGTGGAACAATCAGCGGCAGCAGGATCCAGTCGGAGCATACAGAAATAGAGCTTTAGAGGCTGTTGTGCTCAGCGTTGTGAAGGAGAAGCAAGCTGAGGATCGGCTTTGGTGCAGAGAGCAGGCTCTCCATGCCAATAACCACCTCTTCATCAGCACCCCTTTGACACCAGTATTCACCCACTGGAAAATATATCACTGCCTGCTCTCCAGCTATTTCATTTTCAACTTGAGGTGTGCTTCTTGTTTATATAACAAAAGCTTCCACTCAATTAGAGCACCCGAGGGTGGGAGGAAGCGAGGGTGCATATCTGTGCCCCTCTTGCTCCCCCTCCCCTCAAACACACAGATTTATGAACAGTCACACATTCAGCTGCTCTGTTTCGCTCCCTCTCTCCACCTGCATGGCTGTTTCAGAGATAATGAGATTAAGAACCTACTTTTGTCAGTCTGGAAGTTACGTATCAGTGGGAACGTTCCGCTTTCATTACCAAAATAAACACGAACAAACGAGCTTTTCTCATTCTTGCTCTTTAATGCCTGACACGCTTTGTTTTAACTTACTTGCCTGGTCCTCTTTTTTTTTTTATTTCTTCCTACATTAATTGAACATTGGCTTTGTCCTCCGGCTCTTGCAGGGAGTGCTATCCACGGCTAAACTATGCAAGTGAGAAGAATAGTAACACAGCAGTGATGAAAAGTTAAGTATGTTAGCTAAAGCCAGGTATGAAGAGAGCAGAGCAGCTGAGGTAAACGTTGTAGTCCTCATCTGGCAGCTTTTCTACATGAGATGGTCATATAGTAAACTGCTGCTAATAACGATTGCTAGGCTACTTCTTCTGTAGCGGAGCTTGGGTGGGGGCAGAGGGAGCGGGCGCCCCAGACAAGTTCAGAGATTTCCACCAAATCGCATCGCTGGTGCAGCCAAAACAAAGATTCTCACTGATTCTATGCTGGCGATGTGGCATCCACCAGTCACAAGTCCACTGGCGTGCACTGGCAGAGTTACAAGATGGCCAGTTGTCCAAGTGGCCAGGGGTCCAGAATGGCTTGCGGTCCAGGCTGCCAGTGGTCCAAGTGACCAAGGAACCAGGCGGTCGGTGGTCCAGGTGGACAAGGATCCAGGATGGCCGGTGGTCCAGGCGGTCGGTGGTCCAGGTGGCCAAGGATCCAGGATGGCTGGTGGTCCAGGCGGTCGGTGGTCCAGGTGGACAAGGATCCAGGATTGCCGGTGGTCCAAGTGTTCGGTGGTCCAGGTGGCCAAGGATCCAGGATGGCCGGTGGTCCAAGTGTTCGGTGGTCCAGGTGGCCAAGGATCCAGGATGGCTGGTGGTCCAGGCGGTCGGTGGTCCAGGTGGACAAGGATCCAGGATGGCTGGTGGTCCAGGTGGTCCGTGGTCCAGGTGGCCAAGGATACAGGACGGCTGGGGGTCCAGGCGGTCGGTGGTCCAGGTTGGCGGGGATACAGGACGGCTGGGGGTCCAGGCGGTCGGTGGTCCAGGTTGGCGGGGATACAGGACGGCTGGGGGTCCAGGTGGTCGGTGGTCCAGGTTGGCGGGGATACAGGACGGCTGGGGGTCCAGGTGGTCGGTGGTCCAGGTTGGCGGGGATACAGGACGGCTGGGGGTCCAGGCGGTCGGTGGTCCAGGTTGGCGGGGATACAGGACGGCTGGGGGTCCAGGCGGTTGATGGTCCAGGCAATCGGTGGTCCAGGTTGCCAGGGGTCCAGGACGGCCTGTGGCCGCCTGCCACATGAGGGTAGAACTGCTTCTTACCCAGATAATCGACTGCTTCAGGCGGAACCAGGAAACTTTAAACAGTAGAACTCTGGGCTGAAGTTTGCCGCAGATCATCAACGCCTCATCAAGAGTTCTCATGTAAACACGGATCTTTTCAGGCTTTCCTGGAAAAGCCATGTGGCAGGTCTCTACTGCGCTGGCTGGACCTCTACATAGTTGTAGACTCACAGTGTAAACTGTCATGATATTATCAATATTACTGCTTTCTTTCCACTTGTTTCACAAAGGACAACACCTGATAGTAGTTTGACAAGACTGCAGTAAGAACATTTCTGGTTCTTTTCCCTTCTTTAACTCAGCTGGACGCTCTGCTGCAGAAGCTGTTTGGGTTTCAGACACTTTTTCCTGGAAGGTTCTGTAGCAGTAGCTGTTATTGGCTCTCTGGGTGGTTCCTTTGCATATTTCCAGTGCTGTTCTGCTCTGCACCGTGAGTTAAACATATAAGTAAAATATGAAATATTCCCTCATCAACATTAATTACCTCTGTAATGGTATACATAAGCTCAAAAACAGCATGAGGTAGTCAGATTATTCACAATGAAATAAAAGTAGCAGTAGTGGGATTAGTAATAAATTAGAATATAATTTCTAAAGCAGTTACCCAACATGCTGCTTACATGCTCTGGAAAGCTTATCAGCTCCTCCACTGGTTTAACTTCCTGGTGATGAATTGGGTACTACTAGAAAGGGTTTCTCTTCAGCCACATTTGTGTAGAAAATGCATCAGTCGGATGAAGAGCAGGGTATGTGAGTTGTGCCCATGAAAAACTTACCAAACCTGCTCTGACAAAAAGCGGATTCTCTGAACAAACTAGGACCGTCCTAATGATACAATGACTGGAGGATGCAAAAGTCCTGTAGCATGACAGCTTAACTCTTTATGGATGAGCTGTATCTCCACAAGCATGAACCGCTGTTGCCTGTTATATTTTAATTCACAGTGAGACATGCCTGTTTCCAGAGCCACACTGGCCTGATTGTTGCAACTCTCAAACATTTCAAAGTGAACTACTTGACAGCGTATTCATAAAATTACTGATGTTGTGTTTATGCATCTGCAGCAGGTGGGAAAATCTCAACAAGCTGTGTTAGCATTAGCATTAGCACACATGGTCTGCGGCAGAGTCTGGATTCAGTGCATGATGGTTAAATCCTACCACAGCGTCCAGCTTCTGTCACCACATGACAGACTTGTAGAGTTCAGTGAATGAGAGACGCGCATTCTTTTCTCACAACTAGCAGATGTTGGCTTCCTGCCTGCTGATGATAAAGTTTGGCTACATTAGAACCTGCTGCTAGTGAAGTCCACGGTTTGAAAACAGCTGCAGTCTTGGCCGACTTCGCCAATATTTGTACAGGCTGAACAATGTTTCTACCTTCTTTTGAACCTGTAAATGGAACACAAACTAGCCATTAATGTGGGAAAAGTTGACTCAGTTTAATTAAATTTATGACAAATTACACTGAAATTTCAATAACCTGTCATGATATAAAACATATAAAACAGTCCCATGTTTCTATATCTGCTTTCATGCTAAACTGAGTTTCTTTGATGGAATTAAATGTAAAAATTGAGATGTTTTGCCCTCACAGACATGCTGTACATATAAATACATATACATATAAAAATCCTGAAAGATAATATTGTTTCTGCAATTTGCATGAAGTGACCCTTTATTTGACATTTATGACTGATGCACCGTTTGCATATAAATCTGGGAGACTGTCTTTCATCAATAACGACTTAGTCAATGATTTGTAAATTATTCTGAACTCAAAAGTACAAAGAAACATAACCAAGTATTCAAACTTTTTAACTTTTTAAAAAGTTTGGTCTGGTTTTGAGGGGATCCGGCTTGGTGGCCTCAGGATTGGGTCCCTGCTTTTTGCAGATGACGTGGTCCTGTTGGCTTCATCTGGTCGTGATCTCCAGCTCTCACTTGAGCGATTCGCAGCCGAGTGTGAAGCGGCCGGGATGAGAATCAGCACCTCCAAATCTGAGACCATGGTCCTCAGCTGGAATAGGGTGGATTGCCCTCTCCGGGTCGGGGGTCAGGTCCTGCCTCAAGTGGAGGAGTTTAAATATCTCGGGGTCTTGTTCACGAGTGTGGGAGAAAGAAGGAGATCTTGTATACAGGCGGCTGAAATGGGTTTCCTCCGCAGGGTGGCCGGGCTCTCCCTTAGAGATAGGGTGAGGAGCTCGGTCATCCGGGAGGAGATCAGAGTAGAGCCGCTGCTCCTCCACATCGAGAGGAACCAGTTGAGGTTGCTCGGGCATCTGGTCAGGATGCCTCCTGGACGCCTCCCTGGTGAGGTGTTCCAGGCACGTCCCTCTGGGAGGAGACCCCGGGGAAGACCCAGGACACGCTGGAGGGATTATATCTCTCGGCTGGCCTGGGAACGCCTCGGGATCCCCCCGCAGAGTTGGCAAATGTGGCTGGGGAGAGGGAAGTCTGGACTTCCCTGCTTAGGCTGCTGCCCCCGCGACCCGACCCCGGATAAGCGGCAGAAAATGGATAGATAGATTTTTCATAAGAAAAAATTGGAACCAGCAAACAAATTCAACATAGTTGAAAACAGAAAAAGCTACAACAAGTTTGTAAGTACAGGAGCATTCCTGGGATGCAAAGAAGAAGAAAATGTGGATCATCTGGTCAAATCTTATGGGATTAAATGATTTATTGTTCTGCCCAGTGTGTTACTGGTCTGTAGGACAGGTCTCATTAGCCACTAGGTCTGATGCCATTGCTCATTTTAAAGTTATTCCAAACAGAAAACCTCATCGTACCATCATCTACAATGCTGTCAGATATTCCAAACTAAAAATTGTCATGGGAATATGGTTTATTATCAATTTTAAAGGAATTATTCTCACACAAATTCAGATGTTTTCACTAAAAGGATCACAAAGCTTACGTCGATGGAGCAGCCAGAAACTGTACATGTTGTGTGAAGTCTGGAGGAAACAGCGCATTAATGGGGTCTAAGCAGCTCACATATGCCCCGGAGGGATCATTTGCAAGTCAAATAGCCGTGCAGAACGGACTGATATCATTACAACCCAAATAAGCTTTAGAGTGCTGGCGGCGCGACAGTTTCAGAAACACCACCATACTGTACGTGTCCGGCTTCGGCCACCCAGGCAGTTTACATATCAGACTGGTAAATGAGGGACCCGCCTCGGACCCAGTCCTGAGCATCACTGATCCTGCAGGTTCACCTGTGTGATGATCCAGCTGCATCCAATTCCCGTTATGACAGATTGCAGCAGTTTGTTCTGCTTTGAGGTAATGTATTGTATTAGTATGAGCACTGGGAGGCAAGCTGTGCAAACAGAGCCGACGGGATGTGCTGGGATTGATCCGAGGCTAAAGGTGGTGAAGTGGTGCCAACAGGTCTGGACCCCACAGAGTGGAACCGGTCAAATTGACCATTATTTGAGTTAAAACTAAGCAAAGGTTAATGGAGTCTGTGACTTTGGAAATGTAACTCTATGATGTTTCAGATGCTGAATATATATATCGACGGAAGCATGAAGTTTATGCATCACAGCATTCACTCTAAAGTTGTTATTATTTTGTTTTTAGCTTACTGTTGTGCTTTTAGTACACACACTAATGGTGTATGACCCCGCTGACCAGCTAGGCTGCAGATGTTTCTGAGGCAAGATAGATTTACAAAACAGCAAAAAAAACAAAAAAACAATTAATATTATATGAGGACATAATAAGAAAGGAGTGAAAAATACTAATAATTAAAGTTATTGAGGACAAGTAACCAATTAGATCTGTTCAACAATACAGTGAGTTCAGACACAGTTGCATGAAAAAAATGGTTTTATTACAGGGTAACAGAAAATGTTGTTTCTCCTTGTTTAGTATGGACTCTGGTCTGGCCTCTGGTCTGGCCTCTGGTCTGGCCTCTGATCTGGTCTCTGGTCTGGCCTCTGATCTGGCCTCTGGTCTGGTCTCTGATCTGGTCTCTGGTCTGGCCTCTGATCTGGCCTCTGGTCTTGTCTCTGGTCTGGTCTATGGTCTGGTCTCTGGTCTGGTCTCTGGTCTGGCCTCTGGTCTTGTCTCTGGTCTGGTCTATGGTCTGGTCTCTGGTCTGGCCTCTGATCTGGCCTCTGGTCTGGCCTCTGGTCTTGTCTCTGGTCTGGTCTCTGGTCTGGTCTCTGATCTGGCCTCTGGTCTTGTCTCTGGTCTTGTCTCTGGTCTGGTCTCTGGTCTTGTCTCTGGTCTTGTCTCTGGTCTGGTCTCTGGTCTGGATTCTGGTATTGCCTCTAGCCTGGCCTATAGACTGGTCTCTGGTCTGGTCTCTAGCCTGGCCTCTATTGTGGTCTCTGGTCTGGACTCTGGTCTTGTCTCTGGTCTGGTCTATGGTCTGGTCTCTGGTCTGGTCTCTGATCTGGTCTCTGGTCTGGCCTCTGGTCTTGTCTCTGGTCTGGTCTATGGTCTGGTCTCTGGTCTGGTCTCTGATCTGGTCTCTGGTCTGGCCTCTGATCTGGCCTCTGGTCCTTTCTCTGGTCTGGTCTATGGTCTGGTCTCTGGTCTGGTCTCTGATCTGGTCTCTGGTCTGGCCTCTGGTCTTGTCTCTGGTCTGGTCTATGGTCTGGTCTCCGGTCTGGTCTCTGATCTGGTCTCTGGTCTGGCCTCTGATCTGGCCTCTGGTCTGGCCTCTGGTCTGGTCTCTGGTCTGGTCTCTGGTCTGGTCTCTGATCTGGCCTCTGGTCTTGTCTCTGGTCTTGTCTCTGGTCTGGTCTCTGGTCTGGTCTCTGGTCTTGTCTCTGGTCTTGTCTCTGGTCTGGTCTCTGGTCTGGTCTCTGGTCTGGATTCTGGTATTGCCTCTAGCCTGGCCTATAGACTGGTCTCTGGTCTGGTCTCTAGCCTGGCCTCTATTGTGGTCTCTGGTCTGGACTCTGGTCTTGTCTCTGGTCTGGTCTATGGTCTGGTCTCTGGTCTGGTCTCTGATCTGGTCTCTGGCCTCTGATCTGGCCTCTGGTCTTGTCTCTGGTCTTGTCTATGGTCTGGTCTCTGGTCTGGTCTCTGATCTGGTCTCTGGTCTGGCCTCTGGTCTTGTCTCTGGTCTGGTCTATGGTCTGGTCTCTGGTCTGGTCTCTGATCTGGTCTCTGGTCTGGTCTCTGATCTGGCCTCTGGTCTGGCCTCTGGTCTTGTCTATGGTCTGGCCTCTGGTCTTGTCTATGGTCTGGTCTCTGGTCTGGCCTCTGATCTGGCCTCTGGTCTGGCCTCTGGTCTTGTCTCTGGTCTGGTCTCTGGTCTGGTCTCTGATCTGGCCTCTGGTCTTGTCTCTGGTCTGGCCTCTGGTCTGGTCTATGGTCTGGTCTCTGGTCTGGTCTCTGATCTGGTCTCTGGTCTGGCCTCTGATCTGGCCTCTGGTCTGGCCTCTGGTCTTGTCTCTGGTCTGGTCTCTGGTCTGGTCTCTGATCTGGCCTCTGGTCTTGTCTCTGGTCTTGTCTCTGGTCTGGTCTCTGGTCTGGTCTCTGGTCTTGTCTCTGGTCTGGTCTCTGGTCTGGATTCTTGTCTTGCCTCTAGCCCGGCCTATAGACTGGTCTCTGGTCTGGTCTCTAGCCTGGCCTCCAGTCTGGTCTGGTCTCTGGTCTGAACTCTGGTCTCTGGTCTCTGGTCTGGTTTCTGGTCTGAACTCTGAACTCTGGGCTCTAGTCTGGCCTCTAGTATGGTCTCTGGTCTGGTCTCTGGTCTGGACTAAACTACTAAAAATCCTCCTATGACTGGAACCACTGCTCAAACAGAAGGACTTTTTTCAAACCTGTTGGAGTTGTAAATAATAAATGATAAAAAAAAAACAAAAAAACCCAAAAAACAACGTGATATAATTATCAGTGCATATTGATCAGCTGGCAGATCAATATAATAAATTATAATATGAATGAATTTGATGGCCTCAGCAGATCTGTAAGCAGCTGGAACTCCAAGGTTTTGCAATTTGGGGAAATAAATAAATAAATGAATAAATAAATAACTTGGGAAAAAATTAACCTTTAATACACATTAATTTACATATTCTGTTTCCACATGCATCTGTTTGTTTATTTCAAACCTCATGCCTGACCTTCTTCACAGACGGCTAACCACTGAAGCAAAGTTCAGAATCTGGCAACCACCACATGGGCTTTGGAAAACTGTTATTTAACTCGGTGCCCCCAGCCTGGTCTCTGTGGGAGACCTACAAAGATAGTAGGGTGACAACAACCCACTCAGTGATGATAAAGTCTACACTGTTTAACTAAGGTTGAATAAACACATATAAAGTACATCTTCAATGTTGGAGTGTTGCCTGGCAACCGATGTAAATTTTGGAAGGTGGTTTATGTAAAACCCCTGCTGACGATGTTTTACTAAACCAGCTCGGCCGTTCATTTACTTCGGGAAGCCGCAGGTTATAATTAACTACTGACTCTCACAACCATGTTTAACATGTTTAACTCCTGCAGTTTGGTTCTGGTTGAACTGGTGTGAATGCAGGCCGGTTCTCCAGAAAGCACTGAGACCTGAGAACAGAACCAGAACCCTTCAGACATTTACAGTTATGTTACAGGAAGTGAAAGACAGTGGCAAAAAGGCCATTGCCAAGTATTTAAAAGTATTTTTGGTGCTAAAACAGAAAAAAAACTACATTTCCCAAATAAGACTGCACTTCTGAACTAATCCACCCAATGAAAGCAGGACTTGGTGGAGCAATTAGAGCCTTTTCAGCAGCACCATTATCGTGCCATCGCGCTTCGCTGTTAGACTGTAAAACTTTTCCACTTCTACCAGCTCCTAACGTCAGCCACTCAGACGTGAGTATTGTACACTTCTTAATGAAGGTCTTTGGCGAGGGTTCACTGGTAACGCAACCATTAGGGGACGGCTTAGGAGTGCACCATACCTGCAGTTTTCTTATTTATTGCTGTAGAGAAGTGTAGTTCAGGTTTCACATTATGAGTTCGGCTTTGGTGGTCTCGGTGGTTAGCAGGGGGCTGTGGGAGCTTCTACCCTGCTGGCTAAACGCACCATCAAGTCAAACCAGATGGGCTCATTTATGGCCAATTAGTGTGTGTGAACAGAGCTGCACAGACTCACCTTGCATTGTTGTTATTACAGCTTTATCTGAGCTCTACAGAAATGCAGCGGCGACCACGTTGGGCTTTTGATACTTGCTTGACCCCGGACGCGTGAGGAAACTGGAGGCCTGGTGCTGTGAACACAAGTAGCAGATGTGAAAGGACACTTCCAGCTTCACCACTGAGCAGGAAAACAAAGCGCAAAACAGCAGCGCCTCTAACTGGATACGGGCAACGTGCACAGACAAGAGTGTCCTGTTACTGAAAAGTGGGATCAAGTCCCACGTAGGAATGTTGCTCTTGCTCTCCCGCCCCTTTGACTCCCCCTCACTCTCGTCTAATCGTTCCCTCCATCACTTACTTGGCCTTTGCTTGACTCCCTCTGTGATGGTCCACTTCACTTAGCTCATAAACAATGCCCCCAGCCCCTTCTACACCTTCATATTTCTGCCTGAATATGAGCTCCAGCCTCTCACTGCTGCCTACCTCCAAGTCATATCAGACCTTTTAACAATAATTAGTTGAGGGACTGCAGCACAGCAAGATATTTCCCTCATTTATCCCCATCTCTGGGATAGGAAGAGCAGTAAGGCAAAGCTCTGCTGCTTGGAGCCTGCTGAGATAGTGACAGGCTCATCATACACTTCCAAACAAAGACCAGACTTGGTGGAAAAAGGGAAAAAAAAAAAGTCCTTTTTGTTGTCCTCATTGTGTGCAACCAGCATCACAAGAGAACTACATGAAAAGGAACGTGGAGGAGTCAGACCAGCTGCCACAGTTAGTTGTCTGGGTGCATGTTGAAGGTAAATCAATGCAATTACAGCCATGAAAAAACTGTTGTTCTCAGAAGGTTGTTGCTGCACCCAAGAAGTGGACTTTACCAAACTGGAGGGAGTCATTTCCAGCCCCGTGCCATGTCCCAGGGGACATCAGCCACCAATGACATCTCAGCAGTGTTTGAAAGCCTCTCAATGAGAACTCCTACCTCTAATTGTCCCTGCAGTGCTTATCAACGCTGCCAATCCCAACTAGAGCGGAAAGACAGAGCAATTTTCCCATTACAGCGGGAGCAGAAAATGGAGGAGAGACGGGGGAGCCCAGTGTCTCCAGAGAGCAGTGCAGATGGCTTCATCTCCAAGTTCAAAAACAGACAGGAGGGATGGGGGCGAGGAGCGCCGCACAAACACACACACTTCAATGTCCTTGTGTGCAGATATGCTGCGCAGACAGAGACAGAATCTGTGCACTCTGACAACATGAAATCAATTACATGTTAACCTCTTTTCTGCAGTCGGTTTCTTTCAAGGCCGCGGTTGCAGAGCTCAGCCGTGGAGGGATAATTTCACCGAGCACTGAGATCATCGCTGTAAGCTGACTGACCCCCCACCACAGCAGTCAGATAAGCTCACTTCTGCACTCTCTGTCCTGCGCTTTGATGCCTCTCAAACTCAAGCTGAGGCTCCGCAGACATCCGAATGTTTAGAGCTCTTCTCCCAACATGGAGGTCCAGGTTAAAAGAGGACTGGAAGAGCAGCAGCTCCAGGCGGCGCTGGTAGCAAAGCCACAAAGTGTCCACCTGGGGCCCCCACGTGTGCCAGACATGACAAGACATCTTGGTTTTAAAAAGCAAATAAATAAATGTGTGTGTGTATTTATGTATGCATATATATATTCCTTCCATCCATCCGTCCATGCGGACCGAGACCGTGTTCACACTGCACTTCGGTCATACCAGTCAAACCATTAGAATAATTGATCCCCATTCCCACCAAAGGTGGCACTAGTATTTAGCAAAAGAGAGGACAAGACCCGAAGAAGAAAACTCTGTTGCAAGTTAAACATAGAGACGAAACTATGGTTGTTTCGGGTTTTTATTGTGTCTTATGCAAGTATCCTGCAGAAATCCACTGCAACAATGGACGCAGTATGAACACCAGACGAGGCAGAGGACCCTTAACGCCATCACTATGGATTTACCCACAATGCAAAGGAAAGGACTTTTTTGTAGTCCACTACCTGTATTTGGTCCGCTTGAAAGGGACCAATACCTGCGTTTATAGGTGGACCGAGTCTTTGGTTCAAATCAGAATTTGTTTGGCATATTCACATTTCCCCAAACGAAGCGGACTTTCCGAGCAAACGGATTCAAATCATAAAGGCTGATGTGAACATGCCCTTATTTAGATACCAATTCCAAATGTCACATAAACCACTTCACATAATAAGTTTAGATTAATACTAAACCATTAGTCTGAATTTGCTTACATAGTAAGGCTGGAAATCTCAAAGTCTCACCAGTATGATGACAAATGAAAGGGTTTATAAAATGATCAATCATCAGTAAAAGTTGAACACCAGTGGTGCTGAGGTTCTCCCAAATCCATTTCCGCTTCGGGCCCTATGAAGGCTTGTGCCGGCCCTGAATGACTGTAGCAGAAGAATGCAGCGACACAGTGCTGGGATGGTTATAACAACAGCCATGATGGCATCCTGATAACATCACACAGAGCAGGATTCAACCTGAGCTCCATCCACTAACCCAGCTGTGCTGAGAGTAATCTGCTTACTTGCCTTATTGAATTAGTGTTTATTCAGAAAAATGCAGCTTTGAACACTTTTCCCTCTCAGAGCCAAAGAGCCGAAGAGTGTTTTCTTAGTGTTTGCAGAAAGAGAGGTTCCCTAAACCAAACTCTCCTTCATTATCAACGCAGTCATCTTTAAGAGTCTGCCGTCTGGCTCCACTAGGCTTATCAGTTCCTCGTTGCCTTACACAATTATAGAAGTGTGGAGCCACACATACACCCAAAGCCATGTTTGTGTGCACACAAAAACACACTTATGCAAAGAGGCCTTTAGAAAACCCACTTAAAACCAAAATAGATCAACTTATCCTCCTCAAAGCAGCAGTGTGGCTGCAGACGGTAAGAGCATGAGTCTCAGACGGACGGAAACACAAAGACTTGTCATCAACCCCAAAAAATGAGGCTCTGCTTCGGCTTCCCTCATTTCTGAGGTCATGACAAGCAGAGAAAACAAACAGAGCAAAGATGAAGAGTGAGATTGGTGGAGGGCTGTTGGCCTGATTTCTTATCTAGCAGCATCTTTGCAAAACCTCCACCGCCAAGACTGAACCTGAGTCAACTGCAGAAACAGTCAGAGGTGTCAAACGCCAGACCCTGACCTGATTCTTCTTCATTTCTGCTCCTTCCAATCTAGTTCAAGTTTCACAAACCAGTATCAGTACTGGTGGTATCCTGGGCCTTCCCCTCCCTGTTCATCTGTTTGCCTTCCCTCCAACCACTATACACACACACACACACACACACACACACATCCTATTGTACTGGCTGTGCAGGTGTATGGGTGCTGATAAGACGAATGGGCGCCCCATGGTACATCAAGGTGAGGCCGCGGTGGGCTGAGCTCTGCCCTGACCCCCCTACTGGCATTTCCATGTTGGGAAGGTTCTGCTGAAGAGGGCAAAAGTGGCAGAGCTTATCAAGGCAGCAGCTTAGGACCAGACACCCAGCAGAGCCATGGGGACTTGAACTCCCACCCTACATCCCAGTAACTCACCCAGCACTGTCTGGCAGCAGGGCCCCCATTTGAGTCAGGAAACCACAGTCCAGCAGTCTCAGGGCCAGACTGAACACATGCCCCACCCCCTCTCTGAACCAGCAGCGAGCACCTCTCACCCCGCTCCGCAATGATATCTCTGTCTGAAATGCCAAACCTCAAACACACACACACACACACACACACACACACACACACACACAAGACACTGACATTTCGGCTGTACCTTTGCTCACCAGCAGCTCATCGGGACTCCATTTACTGAAGAACTGAGGTGAGATGCAGGACAAGCTGTTGTCCATCTTCATACTGTGTATAAAATAAAATAAAATAAAATAAAATAAAATAAAATGAAATAAAATTACCTGGCCCCTATGGGCTCCAGTGTTCTGGCGCCATTTACCCGGGCGGGGTAAAGGGCCTTCCTCCGGGACCACAGTTTCCCTGCATTCAAACTGTTTCTAACTATGTTAATACTTTTCAAAATAAACAGGTTAAAGATGAGCACATTTAATCGCAGTCTGCTTTCCAATCAACACAGAACGTGTGTCATGCACGATTTCCTGCTACTCAGAGGCACATGTCAGAGCTCGGCCAGCAATTCAGCAATCTAGCAACTTTGTCAGCCAGATCGGGGACTCAAGTCAATGGCGCTGCATCAGATCCCGGTGGTCCAGTTGACCAGATCTGTATCAGAACTTTGACCACATTCTTCCACGTCTGACTGCCAACTGTTTCTCTGGTCCAGAGGCATCTATCATCACACATGCATGTGTGTTTTGGTTTTTGTTTACCCACCAGCAATTCACTTTGTTATGTAGTCCGCTTCCTGGATTTAGTCTGCTTGGAACAGACCGAGACCTGCATTTGTAGGCAGACCGAGTCTGAATCAGACTTTGTTTTGCATGTTCACATTCCCCAAACTGGGCTGCAAGGTGGCATGGTAGTTAGGACTGTGGCCTCACAGCAAGAAGGTTGCTGGTTCGATCCTTGGCTGGGGTGAGGTTTGGTCAGTGGCCTTTCTGTGTGGAGTTTACATGTCCTCCCTGTGTATGTGTGGGTTCTCTGGCTTCCTCCCACCATCCAAAGACTTGCCTATTAGGTTAGTTGGGTACCCTAAATTGCCTCTGTGAGTGGTTGTGTGGCCCTGCGATGGACTGGCAAGCTGTCCAGGGTGTACCACACCCTTTGTCCAAAGACTGCTGGGATAGGCTCCAGCTTCCCCACAACCCTGAATTGGATTAAGCGGTTAGGTGAATGAATGAACATTCCCCAAACGAAGCGGACTTTCCCAGCAAAGGAATTCAAATGAAAAAGGCTGATATTAATGTGGGTTTTTTTGGAGCATTTTTCAGATTGTCGCCAAACTTCTTCCCAGTCAGCTTTGGGTGCTACCCCCCCCACCCCCGGCGAACATGCAACAGGCTTCTTCCTCACACAGCTCAAAGCTCCGCACTGCAGTCAGGACAGCAGATGATCACCTCCTAGACCTAGAAAACCTGGAGGATGGTGGCCTTCCAGGACCAGAGCTGGACAATCTGGTCTAAACACACTCTTCATCGATGCCTTTTGATGAAGAGTGTGGATGAAAACATATAAAAAGTTAAAAGTACAGTATTTCCACTTGTGCTTGATCGATCACACCAATCCTCTTGTACCAGGAAATCTCCTCGTTTTCGTCCCGATGCTCTACACGGTGACGTATCCTGTCATGGCATTTCATGAGAAACATGTGCAGTAAAAAGATCACCTACATTTAAACTGTCGCTGCTGTCTGCCCCCCCCCCCCCCCCCCCCCCCCCCCCCCCCCATCATGCTCCCACTTCTCATTTATTACATCACGAAACACATTTCTAAACGTGATTTAGTGCTTGGCAATCATAAAACACCAGTCAGCATCGGCTTACTAACTGGTCCCAGGATGATTAGTTACAAAATTCACCGTAAATCTGCAAGCTGCTTCTATTGTGTATTTTTATTTATGGGCCAGACCTGATATGAAAATGATCATGTAAACAAAACGGGCGAATGGATTACTGTGTAAGCAGCAGATGCTCATTTTTGGTTTGCTTCTTCAGATATGGAGTCAAAATGAAAATAACTGAAATCTGATGTGCGCACTTCACGTACTGTACACCTTTTAGACCTTTTTGTAACGCTACAGCTAGCGTAAACCCAACATGGCTGCTGAAACTCCTCCTCCTGAGACCTCAGGTGGCAAGGATGGGATTTTATGAGTTCATTTTGATGGGGAAGAAGGTTGTGGTTGCTTCACTGTAGGATCTGCTGGCAGAGAGCAGGCGGGGTTGAAAAATTCTCAGGAAACGATTGTTTAAAGAAAACAAACAAACTCTGATAACTCTTTTCCTGGATCTGTAGGAGACCAGTGCAGGTCATCATCCATTCCTTCATTCATTTCTTCCAGCGCTTAGACCATTTCAGGGTCACAGGCAGCGCCGGGTCCTGAGGGATTGTTTCTAAGAGCACATGACAAAGAATCTATAAAAATCTCATTCAAAGAAAGATCTTTCAGCTTTGTTTTTTATTTGTTTGTTTGTTTGTTGTTAGTGTGTCATGTAAATAAAGCTATGATGCTAAACTGAGATAGCAAACATGCTGAAGGGAGCAACGATGTGCTAAAGGTGGCAGTTAGTTCACAGCGCTATTGTCAACTTAGTGTTGATGAAATATGAAAAAAGATTGTGACTACAGTGACTGTGGGTCCGTGTGCATGTCAGTGAAAGTTAACCTGTTAACTTTGGTTCAGTTAACTGGTAACATCTAAGCCACTCCCCCTCCCCCAACACACCTCTCATCACCTGGCGAGCATCCGCACTCTCCTTTACCCACTCTGTTTGTCTTGATCTGTCAACTCCCCCCTTCCTTTCACTGCTCAGTCATCTCGCCACATCCTTTATTCTACCCCATCCATCCCTCCATCCATCCATCCATCTATCCATCCATCCATCCATCCATCCATCCATCCCTCCATCTATCCATCCATCCATCTATCCATCCATCTATCCATCCATCCATCCGTCCTTCCATCCATCATCCATCCACCTATCATCTATCCATCTATCCATCCATCCATCCATCAACCATCCATCCATCCATCCTCCAAATATCTCTCTTTTTATCCTTTCTCCCTTTTCTCATCCATCCTTCCTTTTGCCATGCACCCTCACCGTCTCCTATCCATTCATCCTTCCTCACTTTCCCTCATTATCCAACAATCCTCTACTCTTCATCCCTCACCCATTCATCCTTCCAAGCTTTCTCACACATGCATCTGCCATTCCTCCCGTCCTTCATTCCTCCTATTCTATCCCCCCTCTGTTCTTTTTCATCCTTTTCATCTGTCATCCTTTCCCTCATTATCTATGGTTTCTGTCTCTGTGTGATGAAGCTGGAGTATTGAGGGAAATCCAAGGCAAGCAGGTTTTCAGTCTCCACAGTAGAATATCCAGGCTGAGATGTGAACTTGAACCCTTCATGCTGCAAAGCAACAGTGCCAGTCACCCCATGAAGACCCTAAAAATGCATCCCATCACTGCGATGTTGAAGCAGGATGAATCCTGTGTGTTAGAAGGGTTCACTACTGATTCACATCTTCAACATATTTTACGTTGCCATGGTTAAGTCAGTTCACCCGCTAGTGCTGAGTATGAAGTTCATTTCCATGTTTTCACATGCATCAGTAGAAGTAATGCACTGCACAAAGTCATTAACAAATGTACTAAAACACCAGAAGCGGAAGAAGAAGAAAACCCATTCTGGTCTCAACTTCTGTGTCTTTTTCTGGTACTTTCTATTTGGTGGTTTGTGCATCGTTTTCTTCTTGTTCCTTTTCTTCTTCTCTGGTTGTTCCTTTCTCTGGTTGCCGATCTCAACCCTGCTCCCATGATTTCCAGTGAAATTTCTCTGTTTTCTGCCTCAGGTGATGGACAGCTAAGCACCCTGAAAACTGACAAAAATACATGCGTAGCAGATGCAGGAGATGGACAAAACTGAGCATCTGCCAGCGTATCCATCTTCTGCATTCAGCATAAGTGTGTTTTTATGGTTACAGTCTGCATCCCCAGTTGCTCGGATCGGGATGGTTTCTGTGGTGCTGACCTTGGGCATCATGGGTGGGGTGGCTCTCAGCATGGATGGATTCCTAATGGTTTCCTCACCTGATTCCTCTGCATTAATACATATGTTGTCATTTTAAAGTCTTGCTGTGTTCGAGGCAGTCTGTTTAGAGTGGGGTTGGTGGCTGAGAAGTGGGCTCTTTGTGTGTGAAGACAGAATTTGATTAAAGTTTATACAGTTTATACATCTATGATGTACTTTTACTTCTTTGCATCCAATAAAAAGATAAATGTGTACTTTTAATCATTTATAAAATGCGATGTCATCCCTGGTCCAGCTTCATGTTGCACCTCCTTCCACAGTAACACGTCTTCCAGGTTTAAGGCTCATAAAAACAATGAAGAACGACGTCTCACACACACACACACACACACACACACACACACTGCAGGATTTACCAGGTTGACTGTACAGCCTGATGTGAGGAGGTCAGCAGAATCAGCTCGATCCAGATCCACAGATGGGGCATTTTTCCAGCTCCTGCAGCTCCCCTGCACCCACTTCCTTCAAGATAAAAATAGTCTGACATAAGGGGAATGATATATGATCTCAGTCATTCATCTAAATTGGACAAATGAGGCCCACAGGTCTGAGGTGTGAAAGACCCCCCTCCATCCATCCCACCACACAGTGTGTGTGTAATGTGTGTGTTTTCAGCTGTGTGGCTCTATTTATTTCAATGTGAGAAAGTCTGTCAGCATGAATGGCTGCCAGTGGATGCATGCGTGTCTGAGAATAAATACACATCAGCATGACCTCCTGTAGTACTCGCTTTAGTGTTTGTGTATTTTCAGAGTACGTGTGTGTGTATGAGGCTCTTTGTGTGGGACAGCGATAGAGTGAGAGGTGGCATTAATGCATCTGCTCCTCATTAACGGGCGCTAATGAATGCACGTGTGTTCCGCCTGGCTCGGTGGAGTCGGGGGGTTGATGAGAGCCTGGCCTTTCCCAGCTCGCCAGTCTATCTCCAGACTCACAGGAGAGCTTGATCTCCAGACACTGCTCTGACAACAGTTTGCTGGTTCCTCCTCTCATGATGAAGGTGATGCAGGACTGGGACTGTACTGTTAGAAAAGACAGTAGAATTCCCATTACAGAGCGGGGAAGCAATGGGAAATGGTGTGGTCAGTTTGGTCCTGGGTGAAACAGATGGCAGATCAGTGGCTGTGTGTCCGTAACTGAGGAGGGAAAACTGGAACTCGTTGAAAATCAAGGACATCAAATTTAGTTCGGTTCAAGTCATTATCTAGATGTTTACATTTAAAGTGATACGGTGTAACTTCTGACCCAAACATTATCCTTTTGTGAGTAATAATGGATGATTTCTGGGGTTTTAATGCGGGTTACTCTGAGGGGGCGGCCTTCTTCAGAACCCAGACATTGCAACTTCACAGGAGCGGATCCGTCTCTCATTGGATCATGTGACCTGGAAGCTTTGTTTTATGCCCACGCCCCCCCCCCCCATCTATAAACACAGAGGACCCTGCTTTGTGCTCCTGTTTTCTCCTCTTCCAATAAAAGTTTGTCATGGCTGACAAAGTAAGAAAGTGAAAACAGTGTCTGAGGAGGCCAGAAAGAGAAAGCAGGAAAGGGATCGCTCCAGCGGAAATAACAGGAGTCCACCTTGGCAAAGATTTGTCTGGATGGAGTCTGATGGAAGAACAGTGTAGATGTAAAACTCACTGTTACTGCCTCAGTCTTATAAGACCGCTAAGTTAGCTCTTTACCACAAACGTAGTAAAATATGATGAACTTCTTTGTTTATTCAGAACAATGTCTGTGATGAGCTGCAGAACGTTGCAGGATACGTCTCTGCCTTTATTTTTATGTTTAATTAAAGCTAAATGCAGCTAGCTGAAGCTAACAGACTACCGACCAATGATAACGTGTCTCATACCGCATACCCCCACCAGGGCCCTCTCCATTTGTGCTCAAGAATCCTTTGAGAAATTCCTTCATCTGAATTATTTTGCTATCAGCTGGTCAAAGTGGTTTCAAATCAAAACAGGGATGGAGACAAGTTAATTTTTACAGGAATGTTGTGTAGCCTGGGAGAAATTACAGGTACCCGCCTTAATTAACTATCAACAGCCTAACTTTTTGGGTGTATTTTTTCTCATGAGGCTGGGGAAGGGGTTTGGTTGGGGTGGGGGGTTGCTCGCGACAACATGGGACTGGAATCTGAATGTAATGAAAGCACTTTAAAATTATTTCTACAATTGCCAACTGGCTGTATTATTTTCATAAACAGGCACATAAATTTTGGCAAGTTAAATCACTGTTTTATCACTCCATTTTAGGGCGTCACCATAGCAACACGTTAATCAACTGGTTCAGATCAGCTGCTTTTGACAGGTGAATGAGAGAAACACGCTGTAGCTTGACAACAGTTATTTGGCATAAAAACTACATCAAGGCCAGCATTAAATAGTTTCCATACTTTAGCATATTTAAAAAAGTTTTGTAAAAAAAGAAATAAATATTTGTTATTAAATGTTTACCGTGTGGGACCATGGTATAAGCAAATTAAACATCTGGTATCCATACGTTACATGGTTTTAATGTACTTCACAGAACTCTTGTGAAGTGTTCCCTACTCCATATTGTGCATTAAAACTGTGTAATTCACGGATCCTTACTTATAAAATACATGTTTTTTTGTAAAGTATGTTATTTGTAGGCTGCACGGTGGTGTAGTGGTTAGCACTGCAGCCTCACAGTGAGAAGGTTGCTGGTTCAATCCTCAGCTGGATGGCATGGGGGGCAGTTTGTGTTTTCTCCCCATGTGTATGTGTGGGTTCTCTCCTGGTACTATAGCTTCCTCCTACAGTCCAAAGACATGGTTGATTGGTTACTCTAAACTGTCCGTGAGTGGTTGTTTGCCTCTTTGTGTTAGCCCTGTGATGGACTGGTGACCTGTCCAGGGTGGATCTGTACCTGTCTCTCACCCAAAGACTGCTGAGATAGACTCCAGCTCCCCCCAAGCCTGAATCGGACTGAGCAGTACAATGAATGTACACATATACCTTTATATACTTTTTCTTTTTTACAATAATTTATATTTTTAAAATTCCTTTGTATTTTATTTTATTTTATTTCATTTTATTATGAATAATCCATAGATGATTGAATATTTAATTGCAGGTATGTGGAACTGCTCGGGGTGGTTGGGGTCTGTGATCAGGCTGCTTATCACCCAGGTCTCTGGCTCCTCCTGGCCTGTTTTGACCTTTGCGTAGGTGGGGTCACATGACACGATCACTTTTCTCTGAACACTCCTCCCTCTGAATATTCTGCATGCTCACAGTGACTGTGTTGTTCTGTAGGTTTACCCACCAACAGCATTTAGTTGATTTTCTTTGTGTGTTTCTGGTTTCAGCTGGAATACATGGTTTCTTTTTAGCTTGTTCATCCCTGGTGCTCCTGACAGTTGTGGACTTTCTCTTCCTGCGTGTGTTGAACGACGATCTTTGTTGTGTTTCTGTACAGGTGTAGCAGAAGTTTAGAATCTGTGTTTGCATTGCAGCGTTTTCTATGTTGTGAATCGTGTCTCTGTGCAATTTTCCTTTTCTGTTCTCTTTCCATCCTTTTTCTATCCTCTCTGGTCAGGTCCAGCAGTATCATGTAAATTACATAAAACAAACATTTATTCAAAATAAACATACAAAGAAATTGGAATTCAGATTATCAAGAGGATCTTTATATCTATGAAGCTCCTGAGCAGATGTGTTCAGCAGAACACAGCATCCAGACCATCATTCTGCTCCTTTAATGCTGGAAAAGGTAACAAGGTAAAAAATCCTGCAGTAATCCTGCAGTCTGTTGTGGAGGAAAGATGTGGATAATAGAACCGCTTGAAATGTATTAAACATAAAAAATGCCACTGCAAATGGAAAAATGAGCATTCACAGTCAGGATCTGTGTTATTTTCCCATGGGCCAGACTGGACCCTCTGGTCGTACCCAGTTATTAATCATTTTAAGTTTGATCTAAGAAAAAAGCATGACCATTTTTTCTTTGCATTTTCATTTCTACTGGAAAATAATAAGAATCAATGTTTTCCTATGACTAAAGGTGCAGTAAGTATAGTAGCAACAGTTAAATGGTAAAAACTGGAAGCAGTAGAGGGAAAATAAACACGTACCTTTGGTGTTACATCGCACAGCTAAGTGGTAGCAATGGCTCTGACATGTTTACGTCCATAAATAACTTTCATTATGTTCAGTTACCAATTCATAGTAGAGCAGGTAGTTAAAGCGTTAAGTCTAACTTGAATTAAAAGGGCATGTAAAGTGATTAAATTTAACCTGTAAATTTTTTAGTACGATGAAGGTTTGTGTGCGTGTTTGTTTTTTCTCTTCAAGATTGCACCAATCCTTGTGTTTCATTCTTCTTGCACCATATAGACTGAAATCTGAACAAATTTCTTTACTTCTTGTGCAAAGTTTTCATCGCAGCGAATATGCTTTTAAAACAAGGACAAATAAAATCAGCAGAACATCAATGAGATCAGGAATAAACTGATGTTTCAGTCACTTCACAAACAACTCTGTTGTTGCCTCGATGCTGCTGCTGAGCCTCTGTGGTGAGAAGTTCTCCCTCGGTTTTTCCCTTCACAAAGATTGCTATTGATGCAGCGCTCATGTGTTTAACTGGCTTACTCGCTGCTGGAAATGTTGTCTGATCAAACCTAGAGCAACCTTTTAATATGTTGGGATGAAAGATTGAGGCTCGTGGCTGACAATGAAACAGGAAATCTTAGTGGCGCCCACCCCGATCATGTTGGCAGCGTCAACAAGCCACAGTGTTTCTGTAACAAAGTTAGCTTGTACTCCTGACGCTGCTTTTCCTCCCCTGTTGATCCAGATCCTGCAGCTGCAACGTGTCATGCTACAGGGACGGTCATTGTTGTTAACAAGTTCACGGTCATTTGTGAATTTAGGAGATCAGGTGGAAGAGGAAGTGAAGACAAAGGCCTCTGCAGCTCATACAGAATACAGGAGGAATACGTTCATGAGCATTGAAGCGGCTCTATGATGCTATTTCTAGCTATCTGAACGGCACCGATTCTTTTTTATGGCTTAAACACATGTTTGAGTTTTCTAGCACTCTCTACGTTTGGTTTCCATGGCGACGGAAACTATTGGTTTTAGAGACTTTTTTCTACTTCGAAATTTTATCGACATCCTGGGGGAGGGACTCAGTGATTGGTCATCTTCTCTAGGTTGTGCATGTTTGCGAGAAGAAAGACACGCCCACCTTCACTGCTCTGTATAAATACTCCTAGCAGATGACCAATCAGACGCAGCCTGCAGGCAGGAGGCGGAGCTTTCTCTGTTGGCTTGTTTCTGGGAGAAGCTCATCTGAGAGGATCAATACAGAATGAATGAAGAGGTTTGTGAAAAATGCTGGAGTATTTCTTGTCCTTCTGGACTTGCATATTAAAATAAGTTAAACTGAAATGTCTGAAACAGAGACACTTTAACTAGCCTAGCCACAGTAAAGTAAAGTGAATCTAACTTAAACAACAAATAAATGCTACGACATTTTAATATGCGTGAAATGTTCAAGAAAAGAATCTAGAAAACCTTCTTGTCTTCATTCAGCCACACCGTCACACCCCTGAAAACAGCTTGAGGATTGCTAAGGACACTGATACAAGCCCATCACTTGGCCGGGCTCTTGGTTCTGCTGCTGAGAACAGTCTGGTCCTGTTGAGTATGCAAAGAAAAACCTGTGCTGCTTCTGGACTGGGTTAACATGCACAGAAAAGTTGAAGACTGAAACATGTTTCAGTAACTGATGAAGGACAATGTTGGTGCAGAGCTGTCTGAGGAGATCCTGGTCCCTTTGAGAAGTACAATGTAAATTCTTCCAATGAAATTTGACGTGCTGGAGATGAAATGTGCCAATTTCTGATTTAATGAATTGACAAAGTCATTGTCCTTTTTATGCACGTTTTAAAAGCTGGTGATCGTCCACATAAAACTGTTACTGAAACTGTGATGTACAGATTTAAGAAGGAAAGAATGTATTATCGCAACAGGATATAACTTTCTGTTTAGAGAATTCTACTGAAATATACCTGATGTATTTGCCTGAATGCTCAGAGAAAAAACTCAATTTAAATTATTTTTTTATCCATTATAATAAACTTTAATCATGTATTAATTTATTTTATTATTTATTGATAACAGACTTAACAGACCAGTTGTGCTTTTAAAGAAGCACAACTGGACTTTTGCGGTGTCCCCAATAACAGCCAATTCGGCATCAATCTTGTGTCCTGTCTCTTCTCTGAGCTCCCCCTAGTTAGTAAAAGTCAGTCCGATGTTTCTTCTCTTTACTTCAGCTTTGTCCCTTTTCTCATCCTCTGATAATGCTCACTTGTTTTTCTCTGCTGAATGGGATGTGTTCAAACCAGCCAGTCTGCTGACTTACTGCCATAAAGCAGATAGTTGCTGTAAAATGTATAAAAGCATGGAGTTTTCCCCAAAAAAGTTTTGAGGTCCATAAAATTCAGAATTCATAATCAGCGTCGAGGCCAAGAACTGACATCTGGACCACATGTGACCCTACAGGAGACTTGCCATAATCCAAGCCAGGTTGGGCAAATGACGCGTGGTTCACTTTTGGTCCACACAACACTGGACCAAAAGCCGGCCAAGACGTATCCACTATCTGGGCAGCCATCTGCTGAAGTGTGACAGCATAATTTCCAACCTTGAGCACTAAAAAAGTATTTTTGAGTGTTTTTGTTGTTCTTTTTGCTGTTTGTTTCATCTTTTGCTTTTGTTTTGTATGTGAACATGTTAATGGGTGTCAGTTCTGGTGCTGAGCTGCAGGTCGGGACTAACTATAACTCAAAAAACCTAAAATAACCACTGGCCTTTGTGGGGCTGAATTTTGGCGACTGCATAGTAAAAGAAAGCATGGCTGTTTGACATTAAAGCTAGCTGATGTAGTTTCTAGCTAAAACAAATCCAAGTTAAGTAATAATTAGGTTTCAACTGAAAAGGCCATAGCATAAAAAGACAACACTGACACTGTGGTTTTGTTCACCAACCCTTTGATTTAAAGCCTTGCTAAAGTTGACTGTAAGCTACTTTCTCTCTTGGAAATCATCTTATATGTAAAGATAGCTTAAAATAACAGCAACTATGTCATCTTTAACATGTTTGAATGATGACTTTATATCAGATGATGCTACGTTTATTAAACCAGGGTTTACCAGAGAAGAGCAACAATCACAAAACTCTTTGAAATGCCATCTTAAAAAGCATTCAGACTCAGTTTGTGTTCCACACACAGAAACATATGTAAATGAGAGCAGCTTTGTGGCTTCATATGTACACAGCATATAGCTGCCAGACAAATTAATATAATATATATATATAGACATAAAAATGGCTGCTACAAAGCAGCTAAAGTCAAAACTTGAGACTTTCCTCTTTAATAGTTTATCTTTAGTGAAAAAAAGTGATGAAGATATTTTGGTTATTCGTTATGACGTTGCTGAGGCTAGCTGTTAGCTTACGTAGCTAGCTTAGAAGCGTTTGGCAATTGCTTTTGATTATTTTGAGATTAAACTAACTTTTCCCTCACAAGGTTGACATATAAGACCACAGAAATGTAAAGTAGTACCGTCACAATAAAAAAACTAAACCAAACATAGAAAATGAAGAGTAAAAGAAAAGTGTGGTTCTGTTTTTTTGTTGTTTTATTAGCCAAACATCTTTAATGCTAATCCCTGCTGTCCGGTCAGGACAATTTTCAAATTCACTGTTTTTTGACTTTATAGTTTTAGCAGCAGAGGTAAATAAATAAATAAATAAAAAAAACGTTGACTCAGTCAGGTTTATCTGTCTCTGTGTGTCTCTTCATCTCTAAACACACCATTCCTCAACCGTGTCCATCAGCTAACGCTGGCTTGCTCCTCATTTGCTGCTGGTGCAACAGTTCGCTCAAAACTCTTGGAGCTCCTTAATTTAATATGCAAATAAGTCTCTTGTCAATCTGAATGCATTTTTAATGAAAAAGCTCCTGACAGGGGGCTGCTGTTGCTGCTGGCTGACTGGGTTGTGTGTGTGCTGCAGAAAGGAAAATGTCCAGAACGGGTTGAACACGGGGTTCGCCTAACAGGACAGCAGAAAGCACACCAGTGTGATGTGTTTGGGACAAAGAGCCCAGATGGCAGATAGAGGATTATTGTGACGCCGACATCGCTTCTTCTTCTTCTGCATCCTGTGATCTCTGTTCACGTTCCCAGCAGATAGACCTTCAAAACATCTCTGAAAGGGGGAAAATACTAGCATCTGCCTGCACAAACATGACGGGAACACACACATGCTCCGTCGTCTACCCACATCCCTTCGTTAATGACAGACCTCAGCTCAACCTTTCCTAACATACGTACGGGTGGTGTTGTGTGCTGAAAATAAGGTGAGCATGTTATTGGGAAGGTGGGGGGGATTGCAGGCGGTGTTAAGTCAAGCAGGAACCCTCAATGTTGCTAATTTATTTACAGATTTAATTAGATGGATAGAGCCCTCACAGATATAAGAAAGAGAGGAGAGATGTTGCCAGCGTTACAGCACTTTAATTATGGTAGCAGGCTCCTGATCCCTGCGCTCGGCTGTCTGGGGAGCCAGTTAATTAAAATCCTCATTATTTTACTTTTAATTAGTTCCCCCCTCTTTTGTTTCCTTTCACCATATGGCCATGTTCCGTGGTCAAATTAACGTAATTGAGCTAATTAAGCCGATCACTTTAATTATTCAAAGCGTTCCGATTGGCCAGGAGAACTTTTCTCCCTCTCCCCTCCCTGACATTCCTGAATGAGGCTCTGAGTTGGAAAGTCGCTCCCTTTGTCATCATGCCTCTCTACTCCCCTGCTGAATGCAGTGAATTATGGCTGCAACATGCCTCGCTTCCTTCATGTTCCAGCACTGTCTCATGTTTCACGCCCATACAATGTGGGGTATGCAACGCAGCAATGTGGCCCAGAACCAGTTCAAAGAACTCCTTCTTTAACAGACTGTGCTTGTGACAAATTGGGTGTGTGTCGGAAGTTGCCGCGACCGATTTTACGCATTCATCTGATGCTTTGGGACTGGAATCTTCCATGAAAAGCAGCGTTCAGCACGCCGAGCAGCTTTCAGCACACACAAACTGAATTTACATGCCTGGAGTTTAAAAAATGGTGACAACCAGATGGTAGTTTTACAGCAAACATACTTAGGCTGAGCTCATTGCCTCAGGGTGGACAAGACCTGTCTTTTAGCATTCATCCAGAGGGGGAAGGGGGGGGACAGAAAACTCTCCATGCTTTTGACTCGTTTTCTTATTATTACAGTCTTTAGTTACACAATCACATCTCCAAACCGAAGGATCCAAGAAATGATACAATAATTGGCTCAAAGTCTCGATTCAAGGAGTTTATAAAGGTTGTTGTCAGTGAGAGCCTTTTCCGAGCAGCTAAAGTTTTACATTTCTGGTCTGTTTGTTGGGAATACATGGAGTAATGATCGGCATCGGAGCCGAAGCTGACAGAAAGTCAGACTTCATCAGCAACTTACTGGAGTCGGGACTTAGAGCACTGGTCACCAGTTTCTGCACAGAACCCGGCTGAGCATCACAAACTGGTCTGTGGTTACAAAGGCAACATCTGCAGTGTCAAAGGTCACGTCAAGGATCAGTTTGTCCCCCTGAAGAGAGGCCAGGAAACCAGGAACGTTGTTGTTCTTATGTTTACCTTTTCTAACACACAGAAGATGGTTGGAAGTAAAAACTTCTTTGCATTTTGAGGCTCTAAACTCCACATTTTCCCACAAACTGGGACGATTGTGGCCTGCTCCCACCAATGGAAACGTCTGCCTCTTGATGGCGATTTGTGTCCATCTTGTACATTGTTGGATCAAACACTTTTGGTGCGACTTAGACACATCGTAGGTATTGTATCCCAGGTTCATTGGGTGTTTGGAGTCTCACAACAGACATCCTCACCGAGGCGACCCAACCAGGGTTGATCAAGCCGCAGCTTGTGTCTGAGTACCATAAAGACATGATAGAAAAACGCCACACACAGTTAAAAGCCGTAAACAGTGAGACTTCTCTGAAGCGCTTGTTGTGTTTTTTGCAGTTTAATGGTTGTTGTGATCTACGAATCTTACATTTGACTCCTGATGCTGGACTAGCATAGCATTTACACAAGCTAACACGCTACAAGCAGCAGAACAGCAGTTTCGTCGGCTACGGTAACATGCTGTTTTTTCATTTGGAATTAATCATTCGAAATTAACGTAATCTCCACGAGTTTACATGAAGATAATTCCGAATGGAGGTTTACATGAAACACGTCCTGACTTAATTCCTCTTTAGAGCGGCGGGTTGGGAAGGGTTCTGATTGGACAGAGGGTCCACGTGACGTATGACGTATACCGGAAATAAACAAAGTTGGCTCCCTGCTTCTCGTCTTTTCAGTTGTAACTTGTAAAAACTCCGTAATAAGAACCAGTTTCCCCGCTATTTTTATTATAAATGTGAAGTAGCAGCTCAACACCAGCATACTACTTCACTTTCTGCAGCAACTGAGAAGGAGAAGAAAGATAGACCACCGAACACGGGAGGCAAAACAACGCCTCCATCAGGACAGGACAAGGTAACGAGCATGCTCAGAACGAGCGGAGTTAACTTAGAGTGGAATGAAGGTTTACATGACAGAGGAATTAAATAATTTGGAATTAAAATGCGATTAAACCAGACACTTTCTGAATAGAAATTAGCATTAGGAATTCAGTGTTTACATGGACATTTTTAGTCACTTTAAGGCGGAATTAACTTTTATTTGGAACTAAACAGGAATTAAAACTTCTATGGAAACGTAACTGACATGTAGGCAACATAAACAATTAAAGTAACAAGCATCTGGCTTTAAAAGCTCTTCACAACTTAAGAAAACTCAGTGAGTTGAACGATTTTAAGATGAGAATGTGCTGCATGACATCGGATGCACAAACCAGCGTCGGTGGGCGACACCGTCCTGCTCCAAGCACTCGGCTGGACTTCTCCTGCACCAACAGTGGACACCTTGACAACATCTTCCTCTTCATCATGCTTATAAAAATACCTTTCCATATTCTTGTGTCTTCACACAGTGTGAGGCGGAGGAGCTCAGGCAATTACACTCATCTCCATGTGTTAATATGATTAATTAGCAGGAATAAACACTTTCCTACGACACAGGCTACATGGCGAGCCACACACCTGCAGAAGCTCCGATAAAAGACAACGCCTCGTGGCAGAGAGCTTTTTCATGAGACCTGCTAATTGGCATCTGAAAACGTTCTGGCTAATTAGGAGCAGGCAGATGAGGCTTGATTAGTTTGAATGCGAAGTGTAACTTGTGGTGCGGTGGGACCGGGGAATGTGCCGAGGTTTTATTTCTTTGCCATCACGATACCAAGATAATTGTAATTGTGATCATTTGCATACGTTAATGAATTTGCGTGACGCTTCTTGATCAGACGTGGAATAAATAATTGATGCGGTATCAGCACCGACCATGACAAGTGGGACGTTTTGAAATAGCTAAGCGCATTAAGGTGCGGGTTTGATGGCTGCCAGGCAAGGTGTGAAAGTAGAGCAGATGCTATCGCCTACTTCCTGCACTCCACCGCCGCTATCACACAAAGATTAGCTCCCAACCTCCGCTGGCATGCCGAAGCTTTAAAGTTTTTCCCGTAGCGTTGGAAAGGCATGCCGAATTAGATGCAGC
Source organism: Telmatherina bonti (assembly GCF_933228915.1). Classification (NCBI taxonomy): domain Eukaryota; kingdom Metazoa; phylum Chordata; class Actinopteri; order Atheriniformes; family Telmatherinidae; genus Telmatherina; species Telmatherina bonti. Next base: position 34,779,214 of record NC_136611.1, read on the forward strand.
TTGAGAAAAGCCACGCAGAGTGTGGCACAGAACAAAGAGCCATGATGGGAAACAAACCGGGCTGTGTGGGAGCTTTAATTGGAACATGGTAAACAGTAAATACATCAGATTGCTTCAAATGCCCTGGATGTAGAAGGGGCCACTCCCCTTTAATTAGCCTGCTTTCAGATTAGGCTTTATTAGAGGCAGGCAGCCATCCAGCCAGTCAGCCACAGGATATGCCCCAAGTTCAGCCTGCCAGGAGCTCCAGCAGCAGATACACGGCTCATGTTTAATTGCTTCTGTAAATGGTCAGAGCTCAAGCCCCCTAATTCCATTCCTCGGGGTAATCAGGCATGTTTTCACCATACAGGGTGAAAGACAGTGAGAGAGCCGCTAGCATCCACCAGGCTAGGTACCGCGCAGCGACCTCAGGTGGCTTCGGGAAGGGGAAAACCGCTTTAATGGGATTCTCTGCTTTTATCCCCACAGTTTGTTTTCTCAACACACTGCACAGGCATCTGACGAAGAAACAGCACAGAAGGAAAAAAGCAAAAACAGCAAAAGCACACTGGAGCATTTCACTTCTTTGCACAGGATGTGCACCGACGACAGCAGCCGGTTTCCTCCAGAACTTTCTGCTCGCCGTTTAAACGTATACACCCGCCTAAAACCCACACAAGATCTCTAGGTTATCATACACAGCAGCGAGATCAGGAGGCCGTCAGGAGAGGCAACGCAACATGGCGTCAGCGAGTATTTTACAGCAGTCCAGCGAGCGTCCGTCTTCTCCCGTCCTCACAAAGACGCTGCTGTCCTCCAGCTTCCCGTCGGTCCTGAAGGCGCCTTTGGGACGGTGCGCTCCACATTTAAGTCACTTCAAACACTGAGCAAAACAGAAACAGGGCCTTGCAGAGAGGAGACGCGCCGAAATCTGCATCAAACTCCGGGAGAAGAAGGAAAACAAGGCGGGGAGGCGGCAGGGAGGCTCCACGACGACAACAGTGACAGAAGCAGGACAGGAGGTATGAAGGACGGGAGGAAGGAGAGACTGCGACCCTTCAGCACACCTGTGAACGGGATGGGGGGGTGGGGGTTACATTAACACGTCTTAAAACACGATTTACTGAGAATTCAGCAGGAAGAAACTCATAAAAGTGAGAAAACAGGTAAAAGATGACGTTCATCGTGGTTTCTGACTGTAAACAGGTCGTTGCATGTTTACCTTCTGGTCTGTCAGCACAGAGCTGCTCTGAAGCGGCGGCAGGTGGCTGCTGAGCAAGGCAGCGCCAGGCCGGTCGTGCTCGCAGAAGATCGTACCGTTGATGTAATGGAAGCGATCGCCGGGCATCAGTCGGTTTCTACAGGTGGCGCAGCTGAAACACTGCAAACAAACGAGAGAAAAGGTTGAAAAATATCTCAGGGATCTGAAGTCTGCAACCTTCAGGTGAGTGGAACCAGTATGGCGTTAAATGGAGCTGGTTTGGACTGGGAAGCTGTCAGAAATCCCAGTCCGTCTCTCCTGACATCTTCTAAAGCCAAATCCCAGCAGAGTGTGTGATGCCACCAGCGGGAGCCGAAGCACAACGCCGGACTCGTACCTTCAGGTGGTAAACGCTCCCCTGTGCCCTCATCACCATCTCGTTGGCTGGGATGGACTGGCTGCAGGCGCTGCACGCCCCGCTGTGCCCAAACAACCTGCAACCCAGCAGAACACACACGCTGCTCATCTCCTGCACCAGCCATGACAACTGCACCCCTCCAGCCCCTCCTCTCACCTGATGTAGTCGCTGCGACACAGAATCATGCCCCCCTTGCTGTAGCAGGTGGTCCCGATGTCCCCCAGCTGGGCTTGGCAGCAGGAACACTTGAGGCAGCGCGTGTGCCAGTAGCGCTCCATGGAGAAGAGCAGAAAGCGATCCGAGATCTTCCCCCCACATCCTGCGCACGAGCGGGGGGCCCCCGACACCTGGCTGTTCACCATGCTGATGTTGAGCCCCTCAGGCTCCTGGACAGAGTGGGAGAAACAAGAGTTGAGACAGGTGTGCCACGCCACGCCACGCCGCGCCACGCCGCGCCGACATGACGCACCAAACCCGGAGCTCAGGAGGAGTTCCTGTTTCTGTCAGACAATCCGTTCAGTCCTGAAGACAACACACATCCTGAATGGTGGACAACACGTCTGCAGAGTGAGGAAAGGCTCTGAAAAGTTTGCTGCTCTTTGTGTTTCTACTTCAAACTGCTCAGATTTCCCATTTTACCGCGCTTTCTGGGGGGGGCTCTCCTAGTTTTCCTCTGTTTACTGCCTTCATAAGGCTTTTCGGACATGATTTCAGAGCTTCCAGCTTAAAGGAAAACTGCGCGCGCGCGCACGGGAAGCAGGAGAAGAAGAGACGCGTTACCTTGTCGCTACAAAGCTCTTCCTGCCTGCGCGAGAACTTCTGACAAACAGGGCAGTGTGCTGGCAGGATCCTCAGGTTAGAGCTGGGAAGCAGACCTCATGGTGTCTCCATGGCTGAAAGAGGAGCAGCGCGAGGCAGGAGGAGGAGGCGGCGCGCGACAGGAACTCTCCAACATCCAGCTCTGGCGCTGGAAACCAGCAGAAAGACGTTTCTCTCCAGTCCAGATGTCCAGACACCAACACGCCACCTCTCTCTCCCAGTTTGACAGCGACTCTCTCCGCCAGATTGCGCAAGTGGCGCTTAAATGGCCAGCAGGGGACGTCGCGCCGCAGCCAATCAGAGAGCAGAGAGGCGTGTCCTCGTCAGGATGATTTATGAGTTTATAGTGGATCATTAATATGCACATTCAGCCAGTTTGTTGATGCGTGAACTGGATGTTTCAGCATCCTGACCATCATTAACTGGAATTTCTGTCTGATGTTAAATTTCACAGCAGAAAAACTTTCTTTTGCTTTTTGTTCTTTTCCTTTGATCAACGATGATGCCACACTTTGAACACATGCATGAGATGACACTAAATAACAGTGACATCAGGGAAATGGTCATAATGTGAAACAGTGATGAAAGACACACACACGTTTGGTGTTACGAAACCCTTTCCACACATTTTATTAAAATGTGATCTAGTCGTAGAGCCGACTGTTGGAGGCTCCAGATGAAAACAACAAGCTGACTCTTTCAGGATTATATGCATTATTTTAAAAGATTATTGTTTTAATCATAAAATAAACCCAGAAACAAGTGAATAAAATAAATAACATGCTGATGTTACCTGTAAAGCTAAACATATTTAAAACAAAGTTTCTGAGACATTTTGCATCTCTTTGTGGTAAAAACTGTTTTTTTTTAAAGCCTAACAGAATAAATCACATGAATAAATTAGACACATCACACGGTGGTAAATATTAGGGCTGTGACCATATGCTTTCAATTTGATTTTTTGGGTGACGATTCCATTTAGGTCGTGATTCTCACAGTTCTTCAATATTGCTGATTTTTGTAGATTAAAGACAAAAAAGTACAAAACTTTTTTTGTTAATTTTTCTTGATTTCAGTCAAACAAAAAACAACACAGCATCCAGACCATCATTCTGCTGCTATAATACCCAAGAAGACAAGTAAAAAGATTTAAAAAAAAAAAAAAAAACAATAAAAATGACAAAAATTTAAATAGTGGATTACTTTATTTTTTAAAAAATAGATTTTTTTTAAAAATAGACTTCCCACCCCTAGTAAATATCCCTCCAAAAATGGTTAAATCTCTTCGTACATTTTGTCAAAGGGCTGTCGTGGGGCAGATGCTGAGGTGTGGATCCATGCAGAGTCCAGGGGTGCAGGTCAGGCCGATTCTTTTAAACCATAGGAACACAGGGTACTACTCGGTGCACAGGGACTAAATCAAACACAATGAACCCACAAAACAAAACTAAACTGAGGGCTGTAAATACTGACAGAACTTTACAAGACACAGGTGTACAGAATGCACTAACGGGACCAGGTAACACTAACTAACAATAACAAAAGCTACACAGGAAACAGTGGAAACTACAAAATAAAACGGGAACCTGAAACAAGGAAACATCACATCATAACAAATTTTCCATTCAATTTTCTCGCCTCTAGTAAATATCCCCCTAAAAATGGTAAAGTCTCTTCGTACATTTTGTCAAAAGGCCAAGTAATTTAAAACACTGGACTTTTCTTACCAGCTTTTCATGGGTGGGGATTTAAAGGGTTAATTATGTATTGATCCACACTCTTTAAATTAATTTTAATGAGACTAAACTTTGCCTTTTTCATCTTACTGACTCCCGACTCCTCCGGCTTCTCCTCTCCGAGTTACGCAGTGTAAAAGGAATGACTCAGTCAGATCCCGATCTTCACAGTGAAGAACCGTTCAAAAGATGCGATTCGTTCATGAACGTCACATCTTTACATGTGAAGTTTACAGTTTTTAACTTTTGACCACAACACATTAAGATTATGATTTCTTTTCATTATAAACGTTGCAAAAACTAAAAAAAAATAAAAGTAAGGATTGGTGGATTTTTACTTTAATGAAGTAAATCACAGTTTTTGAAAATCTGGTTTATTTTTTGGTTTTTTTTTTTTGTTGCAGTTTTTTAAGAAGAGAGACATCAAAAGATAATATTGTGACACATCAGCAACACAAAAACACCTTATTTTAAACATAATTGTTATTTTACAGCATATTATAAAGGTGGACTGAGTGAAGAGAAATGAATAACAGATTATTTATGATCCACAAGACGTGAACTTAGCGCTGGAAACCTCCAGGCTGTGTGTGGCAGAGTAGCTGTAAGGTGGCTGGGAGGAGTCCTTTATCTCAGCTGGTCTCTTGTGGACCCCGCTGAGTTTGACCAGACCTGGTTTTACCGAGCTGTGCCATCAGAAGCTGGTAGGACGCCGTCCGAAGACGCCATGAGTCTGTCTGGGTGTCAGCTGAAACCAACATGAGACGAGGATGAACCATCATGAAGGAAAGGGTCAGATCACATCACAGTATCAACACGACCAGAATCCCAACAACTGGTCCCAGAACATGTCCATCACGCCGTCCATCATGCTGTCCATCATGGTGTCCATCACGCCGTCCATCACGCTGTCCATCATGCCGTCCATCACGCCGTCCATCATGCTGACCATCACGCCGTCCATCATAGTGTCCATCATGGTGTCCATCACGCCGCCCATCACGCCGTCCATCATGGTGTCCATCTTGCTGTCCATCACGCTGTCCATCATGCCGTCCATCACGCCGTCCATCATGCTGACCATCACGCCGTCCATCATAGTGTCCATCATGGTGTCCATCACGCCGCCCATCACGCCGTCCATCACGCCGTCCATCATGCTGACCATCACGCCGTCCATCACGCCGTCCATCATGGTGTCCATCATGGTGTCCATCACGCCGCCCATCATGCCGTCCATCATGCCGTCCATCATACTGTCCATCATACTGTCCATCATGCTGTCCATCATGGTGTTCATCATGGTTTCCATCATGCTGTCCATCATGCTGTCCAGCATGGTGTCCATCACGCCGTCCATCATGCTGTCCATCACGCCGTCCATCATGGTGTCCATCAGGGTTTCCATCATGCTGTCCATCATGCTGTCCAGCATGGTGTCCATCACGCCGTCCATCATGCTGTCCATCACGGTTTCCATCATGGTGTCCTTTATGCTGTCCATCACACCGTCCAGCATGGTGTGCAACATGGTGTGCATCATGCCGTCCATCATGGTGTCCGTCATGCTGTCCATCATGCTGTCCATCACGCTGTCCATCATGCTGTCCATCACGCCGCCTATCATGGTGTCCATCACGGTGTCCATCATGGTGTCCATCATGCTGTCCATCACGCCGCCCATCATGCTGTCCATCACGCCGTCCATCATGGTGTCCATCACGCCGTCCATCATGCTGTCCATCATGCCGTCCATCACGCCGTCCATCATGCTGTCCATCATGCTGTCCATCACGCTGTCCATCATGGTGTCCATCTTGCTGTCCATCACGCCGTCCATCATGCTGTCCATCTTGCTGTCCATCATGGTGTCCATCATGGTGTCCATCATGCTGTCCATCATGCTGTCCATCACGCCGCCCATCATGCTGTCCATCATGGTGTCCATCATGGTGTCCATCACGCCGTCCATCACGGTGTCCATCATGGTTTCCATCATGCTGTCCATCATGCTGTCCAGCATGGTGTCCATCATGCTGTCCAGCATGCTGTCCAGCATGCTGTCCATCACGCCGTCCATCATGCTGTCCATCACGCCGTCCATCATGGTGTCCATCAGGGTTTCCATCATGCTGTCCATCATGCTGTCCAGCATGGTGTCCATCACGCCGTCCATCATGGTGTCCATCACGGTTTCCATCATGCTGTCCATCACGGTTTCTATCATGGTGTCCATCATGCTGTCCATCACGCCGTCCAGCATGGTGTGCAACATGCTGTCCATCACGGTTTCCATCATGGTGTCCATCATGCTGTCCATCACGGTTTCCATCATGGTGTCCTTTATGCTGTCCATCACGCCGTCCAGCATGGTGTGCAACATGGTGTGCATCACGCCGTCCATCATGGTGTCCATCACGGTTTCCATCACGCCGTCCATCATGGTGTCCATCACGGTTTCCATCATGGTGTCCATCATGCTGTCCATCACGGTTTCCATCATGGTGTCCTTTATGCTGTCCATCACACCGTCCAGCATGGTGTGCAACATGGTGTGCATCACGTCGTTCATCATGGTGTCCATCACGGTTTCCATCACGCCGTCCATCATGGTGTCCATCACGGTTTCCATCATGGTGTCCATCATGCTGTCCATCACAGTTTCCATCATGCTGTCCATCATGCTGTCCATCACGGTTTCCATCATGGTGTCCATCATGCTGTCTAGCATGGTGTGCAACATGGTGTCCATCACGCCGTCCATCATGGTGTCCATCACGGTTTCCATCATGGTGTCCATCATGCTGTCCATCACGGTTTCCATCATGGTGTCCATCACGCCGTCCAGCATGGTGTGCAACATGGTGTCCATCACGCCGTCCATCATGGTGTCCATCACGGTTTCCATCATGGTGTCCATCATGCTGTCCAGCATGGTGTGCAACATGGTGTCCATCACGCCGTCCATCATGGTGTCCATCACGGTTTCCATCATGGTGTCCATCATGCTGTCCAGCATGGTGTGCAACATGGTGTCCATCATGCTGTCCATCACGGTTTCCATCATGGTGTCCATCATGCTGTCCATCACGGTTTCCATCATGGTGTCCTTTATGCTGTCCATCACACCGTCCAGCATGGTGTGCAACATGGTGTGCATCATGCCGTCCATCATGGTGTCCGTCATGCTGTCCATCATGCTGTCCATCACGCTGTCCATCATGCTGTCCATCACGCCGCCTATCATGGTGTCCATCACGGTGTCCATCATGGTGTCCATCATGCTGTCCATCACGCCGCCCATCATGCTGTCCATCACGCCGTCCATCATGGTGTCCATCACGCCGTCCATCATGCTGTCCATCACGCCGTCCATCATGCTGTCCATCACGCTGTCCATCACGCTGTCCATCATGGTGTCCATCTTGCTGTCCATCACGCCGTCCATCATGCTGTCCATCATGCTGTCCATTTTGCTGTCCATCATGGTGTCCATCATGCTGTCCATCATGCTGTCCATCATGCTGTCCATCACGCCGTCCATCATGCTGTCCATCATGCTGTCCATCACGCCACCCATCATGCTGTCCATCATGCTGTCCATCATGGTGTCCATCATGGTGTCCATCACGCCGTCCATCACGGTGTCCATCATGGTTTCCATCATGCTGTCCATCATGCTGTCCAGCATGGTGTCCATCATGCTGTCCATCACGCCGTCCATCATGCTGTCCATCACGCCGTCCATCATGGTGTCCATCAGGGTTTCCATCATGCTGTCCATCATGCTGTCCAGCATGGTGTCCATTACGCCGTCCATCTTGCTGTCCATCATGCTGTCCAGCATGGTGTGCAACATGGTGTCCATCACGCCGTCCATCATGGTGTCCATCACGGTTTCCATCACGGTTTCCATCATGGTGTCCATCATGCTGTCCATCACGCCGTCCAGCATGGTGTGCAACATGCTGTCCATCACGGTTTCCATCATGGTGTCCATCATGCTGTCCATCACGGTTTCCATCATGGTGTCCTTTATGCTGTCCATCACGCCGTCCAGCATGGTGTGCAACATGGTGTGCATCACGCCGTCCATCATGGTGTCCATCACGGTTTCCATCACGCCGTCCATCATGGTGTCCATCACGGTTTCCATCATGGTGTCCATCATGCTGTCCATCACGGTTTCCATCATGGTGTCCTTTATGCTGTCCATCACGCCGTCCAGCATGGTGTGCAACATGGTGTGCATCACGTCGTTCATCATGGTGTCCATCACGGTTTCCATCACGCCGTCCATCATGGTGTCCATCACGGTTTCCATCATGGTGTCCATCATGCTGTCCATCACAGTTTCCATCATGCTGTCCATCATGCTGTCCATCACGGTTTCCATCATGGTGTCCATCATGCTGTCTAGCATGGTGTGCAACATGGTGTCCATCACGCCGTCCATCATGGTGTCCATCACGGTTTCCATCATGGTGTCCATCATGCTGTCCATCACGGTTTCCATCATGGTGTCCATCACGCCGTCCAGCATGGTGTGCAACATGGTGTCCATCACGCCGTCCATCATGGTGTCCATCACGGTTTCCATCATGGTGTCCATCATGCTGTCCATCACGGTTTCCATCATGGTGTCCATCATGCTGTCCATCACAGTTTCCATCATGCTGTCCATCATGCTGTCCATCATGCTGTCCATCACGGTTTCCATCATGGTGTCCATCATGCTGTCCAGCATGGTGTGCAACATGGTGTCCATCACGCCGTCCATCATGGTGTCCATCACGGTTTCCATCATGGTGTCCATCATGCTGTCCATCACAGTTTCCATCATGCTGTCCATCATGCTGTCCATCACGGTTTCCATCATGGTGTCCATCATGCTGTCCAGCATGGTGTGCAACATGGTGTCCATCACGCCGTCCATCATGGTGTCCATCACGGTTTCCATCATGGTGTCCATCATGCTGTCCATCACGGTTTCCATCATGGTGTCCATCATGCTGTCCATCACGGTTTCCATCATGGTGTCCTTTATGCTGTCCATCACACCGTCCAGCATGGTGTGCAACATGGTGTGCATCATGCCGTCCATCACAGTTTCCATCATGCTGTCCATCATGCTGTCCATCACGGTTTCCATCATGGTGTCCATCATGCTGTCCAGCATGGTGTGCAACATGGTGTCCATCACGCCGTCCATCATGGTGTCCATCACGGTTTCCATCATGGTGTCCATCATGCTGTCCATCACAGTTTCCATCATGCTGTCCATCATGCTGTCCATCACGGTTTCCATCATGGTGTCCATCATGCTGTCCAGCATGGTGTGCAACATGGTGTCCATCACGCCGTCCATCATGGTGTCCATCACGGTTTCCATCATGGTGTCCATCATGCTGTCCATCACGGTTTCCATCATGGTGTCCATCATGCTGTCCATCACGGTTTCCATCATGGTGTCCTTTATGCTGTCCATCACACCGTCCAGCATGGTGTGCAACATGGTGTGCATCATGCCGTCCATCATGGTGTCCGTCATGCTGTCCATCATGTTACCTGGTCCCATATATATATATATGTATATATATATATATATATATATATATATATATATATATATATATATATATATATATATATATATATATATATATATATATATATATATATATATATATATATATCCAGAAGCTGACTGGATAAAAGATACAGAAGATGATGAGACGATGAGCGTTTACAGTTCCTGGCTTTGGTCACTAGAGGACAGCAAACATCCATGCTTCAGCCCTGCAGCATTCTGGGAATTTTATACCTATTAGATTTTTAATCCACATTTAAAGAAAAATGAATCATGTGAAAAAGGGTTAAATCTTATATACATGATACAGTAAAAGAAATGGGAAATTAAACCATTTCTGGCCACAGAACTGTAATAAAACAGCAGATAAAGAGATAAAGAAAGCAGAGGGGCTTGTTTTATTTATTTATTTATTTATTTATTCATTTATTCATTCATTTATTTATTTATTTATCTGTTTATGTATTATTTATTTATTTAGTGTATCTGTTTATGTATTTATTTTTTATCTATTTATTTGTTTAGTTTAATAAAATTGTAAAAAGTGACCGTGTGTTCTAACTTTAGTTTCCAGCTTTGACAGAAGTCGTAGTTAAACTGTATTTTCTGAAAAGATCTGAGAAGCTTAGCATTGATGGATCAGTAAAAACAGATTGGCACCAGAGGAGAGAAAACAGTCCGGAAATGTCTACAAGAGAATCTGCAGCCATCCTGTATGCAGCAGTTGAGGATGATAACGGCTAATTCACCACTCTGGGAGCTGAAAACCATAACATTCAATGACTGGAGTCACAAAGAGCTGTAATAAACAACAAAATGACCAGAAGATGTTTAACAGAGTGAAGGATCAAATCTGACCCAAGACAAATGGGGAGAAAATCTATTCTGCTTTTATCTGAAGTCTTAATTAAGCCCTTTAACAAAATGTAAAATAAAAAGAAGGTAATTATTAAATTACTATTTAATAAACAGTAATACCTTAATACGCCCTGTTTATTACCGTGTAATATGTTACAGTAGTTGCATTATTACTGTATTCACCAGGGAGCACAAGACAAGTATGAGATTGTGTAAAACTGTGTGTGTGTGTGCGTGTGTGTGTGTGCGTGTGCGTGTGTGTGTGTGCGTGTGCGTGTGTGCATATATACAAGTATGCAGGAATGTAAATGTGCACTGTAATGTGTATATATGAACATGTACATTTATATATATATATATATATATATATATATATATATATATATATATATATATATATATATATATATATATATATATATACATACATACATATATATATCCTTTATATATACCCCTTATAGTTATCTATAAGGCGCCTTGTAAGACGTACTGAACCCCTCTTTGTCTCTGATGTGAATGTGTGTGATAGTTACACACTTCGTACATGATTCCCAGAAAGTGTCGTCAGAGTGTGTGAGTGTTTAAAATGACTTTCAAAGCGTGTCCGTACAGTTTCCAGGCAGCTGCTGCTGCAGCAGAACGGAGAGGTCCGTAACCAAAACCAGTTTCAGCTGAGAAAACCAGGTGATCAGTGAACTGGAGCTCAACACGCGTCGCATCATCATCCAGCATATCGGATCGATCAGGTTTATCAGAGTTCTACAAACTCAAATCATTCTGGTTAAGTTTACGGTAAAGGCTGCAGCTCTTAACAGACTGGCTTCCATCTGCTGCCATAACTGGTTCCAAACTGGGACAAACACCAGGACCAGCATCCTTAAAGCCGGGGTAGGTGATGTTGGGGAGCTAGCGACACATGAAAGAGGCGTCCTGTCTTGGCTCCTCCCCCTCTCATTTTGCTCCAAGGCTTTTTTATTCGCAGCACAAATTTTCTCTTTCTCGGCTGTTTAGCAGGAGGAGGCAAATAAACCGAGCCGGGTCGAGAAATCCTTCCTGCATTTTCTCAGCCATGTTTGCCTTCTGAGTTTCTTCTTCACTACTTTGTATTTTCATCCTAACATGCTGTTTATATGCAGGATGTGGCTATCAGGTATGCCCTGCTGGAGGGGGAGGAGGGGAGCCGGGAGAAGAAGCTTACGAAATATAAGAAATGAACAACTCCATTTGGGTCGGAACGTTTGGATTGGTCAGAGTTTCTACAGATTTACAGTAAACTGAGGGGTCTAACTATATTTCTTATTGATCATGATAACAGAATGTATAGACTACTATCAGGACGAGGAACCGCTTCACCCAGAGGAACATGTCTCTGAGAAACATTACCTACCGCAACTTTAAGCTGGCAACATTTATGCAGACATGTTGTTTTCTGCCATTGTGTCGTTCTTCCGAGTGCATGACAGGTGGGTCGGGGTGGGAGTTTCCTCTGCTGTGTTCAGAGCTGCAGACTGAGCCAATTTCCCCCGCTTTCCAAGGCCCCCGTTTATTTCCGACATATTTCCTGTTCCTTTGTCAAGGCCTTGCTGAAAGTCACAGCTCTCTGTGAGGCGGACAGCACCTGTAACTTCCAGTCTGGGTTCCCAGCCAGTAGAAACCACTCTGCACTTTCACAGTCCTGCGAGCCGCCAAAGCACTCAGATTCCTGAATCCCCGTCACCGCGGTGGAGAGCTGAAGCTCTCTGTAGAGGGTCAGGAACTCCATGGCGGCTGACGTTTGTGGTCATCTGAGAAACATAAAGGCTTCATGTTCCGGCTGCTCGGACAGCCGCCGTAACACGACACATCATGTGTTTCGAGTAGGAATCTATAATCCACAAGTGGTTTGTTGAGAAAAAACTTTCCTTTGCTTCTTCTGGTGTCATGAATTTTACTGAAATACCCAGATGATCCTTAAACAAACGAGCGGTGAAGTGTTGTCATGGAGACCAGCAACAACGTTGGTTCATTTCCCAGGATTTACAGCAGGAGGAGACAAACTTCGTCATCAAGTGGTCAAAGACGAGACAGCCGCGCCATCGGTGACGAAAGCAGATGGTTGGAAATCTCCGAGGTGACACGGCATGGTTCCCGCCTGCTGGTCGCTCAGGAAGAGAGTTTCTCCAGACAGATGCAGAATCAGCGCACCTTTTGTTAAAAACACTAGATTTATAGGTAGTAAACATTAAAAGCTGTTGCTGAAGACAAACCGAAAACGTCTTATGATGGTAGCTTTTCTGTTTGCTGCTTTCCAGCACTGATGGAGCTTCCCAGATGTGGAAGCTGCCCACGCCATCGGCACTAATGCAACCCCATCCCATCAGAGATGCAGGCTGATAACAAGCTGGATGCTCCCTCTCCTCTTTAGTCTGCAGGACACGCCGTCCATGCTGTCCACAAACTATTCCACATCTTCATCCAGGTTTCCACTCAGAACATTTTAAATGAGCTTTGGTCCAGAAGCTGCGTTGCCATGACTACAACCGTGCATAACCTCAATATATCGATAAAAAACACTCACACCTGGAAAACCTCTTAAACATCACCAAAAGGCTTTTTCACTCCCGTGAGGTGGTTTTTCAGATGTATTGATATTGAAGTATAACCCAAAAGTGCTGCGATGGACTGGCGAGCTGTCCAGGGTGTACCCTGCCTTTCGCCCTCAGGCTGCTGGGATAGGCTCCAGCTTCCCGCGACCCTTCATCAGACTAAGTGGTTAAATGGATAAATGAACACAAAAAGTTTAACGGAAACACTTATTCTGCATTTACATGACGTGACGTAAGGGGTCATGTGACCAGTTCATTTCTGGTGAAGCGCTGTATGGAGCAAACGACGGCAAAATGCAGTTGTACAATGAATTAAAAGGTTAGTGGTTACGGTTACATGATGTTTCTAATTTGGAATTAAAAATTTGGAATTAAATCATTCAGAATGAACAAATTCTCCTACAAGTTTGCATGAAAATAATAATTCTGAATAAAAGTTTACGTGAAACACATCTTTACTTAATTCCTCTCTGGAGCGGCGGGTTGGGAAGAGTTCTGATTGGACGTGACGTATGACGTATACCGGAAATAAACAATGTCTCGTCTTTACAGTCGTAACTTGTAAAAACTACATAATAAGTACCAGTTTTACCGCTATTTTTATTATAAATGTGAAGTAGCAGCTCAACACCAGCATACTACTTCACTTTCTGCAGCAACTGAGAAGGAGAAGAAAGAGGCCACCGAACACGGGAGGTAAGACAACGCCTCCATCGGGACAGGACAAGGTAACGAGCATGCTCAGAACGACCGGAATTAACTTAGAGCGGATTGAAGGTTTACATGACAGAGGAATTAAATAGTTCGGAAATAAAATGCGAGTAATCCAGCCGCTTACATCAGAATTAGGTTTAATTCTGAAAGGACATTTGCATTAAGAATTAAGTGTTTACATGGTTGTTTTTCATCTGTTTAAAGCAAATGAACTTTTATTCTGAATTAAAGAGGAATTAAAACTCCCATGTAAACGTAATGAATGAGAGAGAAAGGTGTTGACAAGCCGTGAGAAATCCTCTGCAGCAAGTAGAAAACCAGAATGTTTTGCATTAACAGCATTTGCAAAAAAAGAAAAAACGAAAGAAAATGCACATTTGATATTGTTCCTCCACCACGTAAAACATCGACCACTAAAATCTGTTCTGAAACAAAGCAGTGCTACGTGTTATAAAAGCCATTTCACACAGTTAATAAGTCATACAGAAGCTGCCATAATAATAAAGCTCTAAATGAATAATTGCATTAAAATGACGTGTCGCCCATCATTAGGCTGATTCGGGTGTTTCCCCGACCTGCAGATGGACAAAACATGAAGTGATGGTTGGAAATAAAATTCACTCCACCAACAGCTGTTTCAAATAAAGTGGATCCAGCAGCGTCTTGTCAACCTATTAATGATAAGGTCTGTTGGAGACAACAAAAACCTGTAGGATGACGGCCCTCGAGGACAGGAGTTTGACACCTGTACTTTAGAGCATAGTTCATCACGCGTCATGCAGTTGTACAAAGGCAACAGATGCCACTGAAACTTTGCAGAGTTCAGCCGCTAACAGTTGCAAGCATCTAAGAAACAGTCGTACATCTGTCAGCCATACGGACCTTACTCTTCCTCTGCACCCTGACAGGAAGGCTGTGCAGAGGTAGAAACTCCACGTTTATTAGAAAATACAATTCTCACATCAAAGATCACAAAAGATCGCGTTTACCTGGACACCTGACCACTGTGGCTGCTGTGGACACCTGGACACACTCGCCTGTATTATGAAGAGGTAAACCCAAGCAGCAACCTCCGGCGGTTAACAGTGAAGCCAATGCAGAGGTGCATAAAACTGCAGTTCCCCCTTCATCCACTAGGGGCTGCAAAGCAGAGCAAATCCCCATAGACTCCCATATTAAAAAGACTAACTTCACAGCAGAAATAAACATGTTTACAGCAGAAATAAACATGTTTACAGCCTGGTTCAAAATCCATTTTACGTTTAATAGGTCAGGTTTACCTTCATGACAACTGTGGGGGGAGTGAATTTTTTTCTAACTTGCCCGTTTAAAAGTAATTTAATTTTGAAGTTCAGAATATTTAGGGGCGTGTCCTTTTGATTGACAGGTACCCGACCTCCCGCTTCAAGTAAGAAGAACGTAGAACAACCGCAGTTTTTAGCCGGTTAACAACGTGTCTTAGCTTTAGCCCGCTTACCTCCGTTAGCTGGTTAGCTCCTGTTATCTCCGGGTTAGCTCAGTTAGCTCTTAGCTACAGAAAGCTCAGAGTTTGCTCGATGTCAATCAACCACCATGACGCTCACAGCCCCCCTCTCAGCTCCACCTCTTTCCCCATATTTGTATTTTCCAGGCAAGACGACACGCATGTCTCTGCCAAGATGGTGATGGTAGGAACCGCCCACCGAGCTTCAATTCAGCTCTTCAGAAACCTACGGGTGACATCACGGAGGCTCCGCCCATCTTTTATATACAGTCTGTGGGTAAACCTGATCACACACACATGCTTCTTGACTTTTCCAGGATTTAACAGGAGCATTCACCTCATATGTGCAGTACACACACGACAAAAGGACAAACCAAGGGCGGTTAACGCCATCAGTATAAAGGACTCAAAGATTGCACACACTCCCCTCATTTCTATAAATGTTTTCTTTGTGGGAAAATGGAAACGGTTTGGCATCTGTTGAAGAATCAGCGATGAAGAGCGCTGCATGCAGCAACAGATCAGTATCTGTGTGCAGTGTCAAGAAAGCATGTAACACTCTCACCACTAAATTCTCCATATTTGCTCCAGTTTGGGCTCGTCAGGGTTGTAGAGCTGTTCAGCATGAAGCCCCTGTCAGTCATTTTAACTCGAGCCGTTCAGTCTTCCTCCATGTTCTCAGGAACAGGCAGGAGGAGGCTGGGGTGTGGAATTTAGTAAGCCACCGTCATGTTTGTGCTGCAGAGCTGGCCGAAGCATTGTGTAAGGGTACGAACTCAGAATCTGGACTGAAACTGTCCACTAAGCTGCTCAAAAAACACACAAGCAGCTGATGAGACAATAAATGTGAACTGTGCATAAATAATTCCATGTTAAATAAGTAAAACATTGTTTTCTCTGGAACACTAACCATGTTAAAGCAGATGGAAAACTTCCACTGTCGCAGCTGCATGTCTGTCGTTCAGGAGATGTTCACCAGGCCAAGCTAGGACTTTCCTTTTCCTGTGCACAATGCTGCATGTAGCAGCTGCCGTCATAACTAGGTGACCTGTTCCTGGAGCTAAATGTTACTACCATTAAACACTGGGGTTGTGTCCCAGATGCATCCGTTTTCCTGTTCAGGTAAGCTGCCAGCAACACCTGCACAGAACCTGCTAAAATTCACATTTTACAGCCACTTACAACAAAACAAACGCACAATTAAAAGTTGTATCACAAATAAAATAAAAGACAAATCACAGTTTGAAACTTTTTATTTTAATGCATGAAGGTTTGCCGACAAAAACGTCCAAAGACCACATGTAATACACCTGAAATACAAATACTTAAAGCTCATATCGTCCCTCAAAATGAACTCCTCACTGCACTGTGAAGGACTCACATTAAAACAAAAAACAGTAGAATGACACCCCGAAAAATGAGGTGATCTGAGAATGTACCACTCCACAAGAAAGAGTGAAGTCTGTGTACACGGTACGCTTCCCTCTATATATACAACGTATTAGCATGATGAGTGCAGGTTCATCCTCACAGACACACGCAGATCGAATCTGTCAGACTGGTTAGTAAATGGCCACAACTGTCTCTCAACCAGTTACCTAACCTTCAACACACTGCCGGTGCATTCATGCGCCCGATTGTTGCAAGCGCTCGACATGAATCCGCCGAAATCCAGCAACACAGTTCACTGTTGGTGAACCTGCAGGGCCACATTTAGATGACAATGAAGAGGAATGTTTGAGCGATTCTTCAACAAAGAGATCATCACTCTGTTCGTCTGCGAGACTAATCGCTACGCTGACCTAGTAAAAGACGCAAATGGAGACGATCAAGTCGTGTTCCTTTTGAAACAGGTAGGCACGATTTTTTTTCTGTTAGTGAAAAAAATTGCACTTTTATAAGGAAAAAACAGCATTTTTTTATGCAGTGGGATGAAGGTTAAACATGACTAAAGGTGTGCCTCAAGGCTCAGTTTTAGGACCCTCCTCATGCTTCACATCAGACATGTGGATCAGGATCTCACTGATGCATCTATATGCTGATGACAGAGTTGTGTTCCCGTGTAAAACTGTCATGATATGAAGTTTCAGGTGTTTTTCTCAGTTATGGTTTCCTGTATTTTCCTGTTCAGTCTCCTTATTTCCTGTGTAGCCTTTGTTCCTGTTCATAGTTTTCACCTGGCCTCGTTAGTTTTATTCGCTACACCTGTTTCTTGTTTGGTTTCCTGGCGTTTGTTGCCTGTTGCTTCAGTTCTGTTTGCTGGTTTATTGCGTTCGCTTCCCTTCACTCCAGTTCTGAGTTCTGAGAATAAAAATTCTTCTTTCTGCATTCCTGGTTCAGTTTCTGCATTTGGGTCCTCACCGCTACCAAACCCTAACAAAAACGTCTTGTCCTGGTCCCGTCTCCCTTCTACGTCTCTACAACAGGCTCATGTGACTATTTGGGCGTTGTGATCAACCAAAATCTTTCTTCTTTCCTACATTTAACACTTTCTAGCTTATCTAACTGTATTATGTTCAACACCACGAAGAACTTGTTCCCCTTCTTTGCATCTTCGTCTAAATCCGGCTTTGTCTGTACAGAGCTCGTGTGACTACGTCTTTGAACTGCTCTTGTTTTTATTGTTTTCCAACCTGCTTATTAACTTTATATAAACTCTAACTTGATGTTAAGGCTGCATGTGTGGTTTGTTTTTACATCGGTCAGATCTCTCCTGCTGATGTGCTGTCGTGTCTCACTGGGACTATCTGTAAAAAACACATTATGTCTCAGGACAGACCATAGTGAACATACGGCCTCCATCATTTCTAATAAATACGTGTGCGCTCCACTAATTACTCCTCTCATCTCAACCTGCATCACTAGAGAAGATGAGTGTCTATAACCTGATTTTTTCCAGTAGGACACACTTTTCCCACACACCAAGTTACAAAACATAAATAGAAGACCTTACTGCCAACACTGTGACAGCACGCACACACACACACACACACACACACACAGCGGTGTGTTGTCCTCAGTACAGCCGGCTGTGGACAAACTGACATCATCATGGCAGAAAGCTTAGAGAGCTTTGCTCTCTCACCCCGCTGACAGACAGACGGCAGCTTTGAAGGGAGGGGATGGTGTGTGTGTGTGTGTGTGTGTGTGTGTGTGTGTGTGTGTTGGGAGGACGGGGGCTGAGTCTTTGCTCAGTGTGGCAGGCTGAGTCAGTTCCTGGTCGGTCAGTCCCTGAAGGTGTGGATGTCGTTGTGAAGGCTGAGCGAGAAGCCAGAGAGCGTGCTGGCCGGGCGGCAGCTCCTCCTGCAGCTGCAGCGTTGGATCCACATGAAGCTGTAAAACCGGACTCCATCAGGGCAGCGGAAGCGAAGCCGCACGGTGCGGCTCAGAGAGGGAGCGCAGCAGCGACCGGCGCTGCAAAGCCCACAGGTCCGAGGGCGATACCGCCGGGCTGTCCAGCATCCAGAGAAAGCCATTCTGACTGGTTCCTGTGGGCGGGTGGTCCGCTGACACTTCCTCCCCTTCTGCATGACAGACACACATTTAGTTACGTCCTGATGTTTGTCTGAGAGGTTCCTGCATGTTCTGATGGGAACGTTACCTTGCTGAGTGCTGGAAGCCGAGCTCCGCAGTGCCGGATCTGGCACAGCCTGGTCTCCCTGACCAGCTGACAGTCTGGGTTCTCATTGGTCACTCTGTTTGAGAAGCCCATCCCACAGGTGGTGGAGCACTGGGTCCACTCGGTGGTCTGGGGGACACAATGTTGCTGCAGTGACCCCTCAGAAGTGGGGGAGGACCCCGTCCCTGTCAGAAAGAGGAGACAAACAGCTCGTCGCCTGTCTGGAAAGGTTTCAGAGGGCCGTTAGCATGAAGCAGTAAGTCTGTGATGTTTACCTCTGAGTGGGGTCCCTCCGCTGGGGACGGGGTGCAGAGGCTGCAGCAGGGCACTGATGTGGTTGGGATGGGGCTCGCTGTCTGGCAGGGATGTGTGTGTGGACTCCTGCGGCTTCTCGCTGATGTGGTTGTCATCGTCACAAACCCACTCGTCGCAGCAGCCGCCTTCGGGCCTGGTCAGCCGGGGGCGGGAGCAGCGCCACCGCGGCAGAGGCAGCTGGTAAGGACAGAGGGGCATGCAGCCCACCACGCCGTTCATGCAGGTGCACTGGTGCTGGCAGATGGGCCGGAAGTCCTCCCCGTGCTGGTAGACGAGGCCGTTGAAGGCGCAGGGCAAACCGTGGGCGTCAGCTGTCAACACGGCGAGAGAAACCGGAAACGTGACCTTCATGCCGTAAAAATCCACAGACACAGATGTTAAAAAAAACGAAAGAAACAAGGTCTAATCCCGACAGTGTGAAGTCGTCGCAGTATTTCACTGACAAATCAAAATACAAAAATGATCAAATGAAAATAAAGTTTCATTTAAAAAAAAAAAACCATTTTCTGTTCGTCACACGGCATCTTTTCTTTTGTCTTTCAGTGTTTAAGGAACGATGTTGGCACAGAGCTCCGGGGTCGCTGTTGGTTCACCAGAACTTTGACCCGAGTCCACAACACCATGTATCTGCATGTACTACGTCTGTATCACAACTTGCACTCGTAGTATGAATAAGTTCACAATGAAATAACAGAATATTTACAGTATTCAGCTTTAGTGTAGCTGTTTTTCCATGTCTGTGAAGCTATGAGCAAGTTAAAAATAAATTATAATGTTATTTTCATGCACTGTATATGAAAGATGGACGAAGCCTCAGGCGGTTAAAAGTGAAGCCTGTGCAGAAGTGCATAAACTGCAGTTCCCCCTTCATCCACTAGGGGCTGCAAAACAGAGCAAATCCCCATAGACTCCCATGTTAAAAAGACCAACTTCACAGCAGAAATAAACATGTTTACAGCGGAAATAAACATGTTTACAGCGGAAATAAACATGTTTACAGCAGAAATAAACATGTTTACAGCAGAAATAAACATGTTTACAGCGGAAATAAACATGTTTACAGCGGAAATAAACATGTTTACAGCCTGGTACAAAAATCCATTTAGGTTTAATAGGTCAGGTTTACCTTCATGACAACTGTGGGGGGAGTGAATTTTTTTCTAACTCGCCCGTTTAAAAGTAATTTAATCTTGAAATTGGCATATTTAGGGGCGTGTCCTTTTGATTGACAGGTACCCGATCTCCTGCTTTCAGTAAGAAGAACGTAGAACAACCGCCCATCTTTTATATACAGTCTGTGGTTACAAGGCAAATTAAATTATTTTCACAGTTACAGGTTTTAGATGTTTTTCATGTAAATTTGCCGTATAAATAGTGGGGATAAATGAACAAATATAGAAATAATACAGAAAAAAAGCTGTAATATCACTGGAGCGCTCACAATATGGAAGGAAAAAGCATAAAACATCATTATATAACATGGAGCCACACAATGAGCTATTATTGCTTGTTTTAATCTCAAATGATTAAAAGAGATACTAAACATTAAACTTTCCCTTCATGCAAACTTTTTACCCCCCCAGAACTAAATATTAAATGTGTTAACATACAAATCACCACAAACCTAAAAGCTAAATGGAGTTTAATTAAAATGTGCACAAGCATAAAATCACGTTATCTGCATAGATCTGAAGGAACATGCTTCACGACCTTCCTCACCTCGGCACAGTCCTCTCTCGGGGTCTCCGCTGGACCCCAGGTGGCAGCGCAGCCCCTTGATGTGATCGCAGGGTTCTGTGGCGCTGCAGTCCTCATTGAACTGCCGAGCACAAATTTTACAGCAGCCACAGTGGTCAGTCACCCAGCTGACACCGGGTGGGCACAGTGGTGGTGAAGGGCTGCAGGAGCATGCGGCCGGGCACTGCACCTCTGCCTGAGGAGCAGGGTCAGAGGTCAAGACAGGGGAACTCTTATAGGCTGACATGGAAGTAGGAGGTGGCTCCTCTGATATAAGCTGTAAGGACTCACCGTGTCTGCAGCGATGGCCAGAACAAACAGTGTGGGAATGATCTGTGGCACAGCGGCAGGGCGCAGCATCCTCGTCAGCACAGAGTCCAAACTGTAGCGGTTCAGTCAGAAAGAAGACGTTCAGATCTGAGAGTCCAAAATGAAAAAAGTCTGGATGAATCCCCTCCTCTGGCTGATCTCGTTCGCTTTCCTGCAGTGTCTCACTGTGAGTGCAGCTCACTTCTACTTCATACAGCTTTTCCTCTGAACTTATAGACACTCAAGCCTCCGCCCCCACCGTTACATCACCGAGTCTCTTCTCAAGGCTGCTGGAGAGCCTCCAGATGGAAGGAGGCGAAACACCGAGTGAGAAACGCTGTTTTTATTTTCATCCTAAACATCCAGATAAACAGTCAACGCCAAGCTTGGGTCTGGTTTTCTTCAGCGTGGATCTGCAAAAAGAAGGAAGGGAATGGAAAATAAATAGAAAGAATCAAACTGGTTGGAAAGGTGTCCTGGAAAACCAGTGCAGGGAATCCCAGCCAGTCCAGGACAGTGATGGTGTGGAGAAAACCCCTGTGAAGAGCTGCAGAACACAGGACATCCTGTGTTCCCCCATTTCTTTCCTGATGGGCCACGCTCCAGCAAACACAGACTTATCCTCTGGTTCCCAAGATTGGTAGGAAAAACTCTGCATTCCCATTGTCATCTGTAGGGCCCAGTAAGGAAGCAGGAAAGTCCTTTCATTAAGTATCATAAAACACATTTGTTGTTTGATAATGCTGTACAAAGTCGGCTCGTCAAATATATCGCAAGACTAATTAAATAAAAGATGTAGGCTGATAAATTAGTTAAAAAAATTATTACTTAATCAACTTTACTCCATAAAATCAGGGATGCTGTGAACAGTTCAAACAGAAGGCAGTGATTTATAAATCTCAACATCTTTCTCTGTAGGCAATAAACAACAAATCAGGCGATGAAACAACCATTTGACCATAACGGGAAACATAAGTTCAGATTTAATCAGATGGCAGAAACACATCTGGAAGAGGAGAATATTGAGGCTGGAAAAGTGCTTCAAATAAAAACCAACTGGAGGAGCAATTGGCAATGATTAGTTTCACGAGCAACAGGTCAGTAACATGACTGGGTATGTAAGGTGCATTTCACAGAGGCAGAGTCTCTGATATGGACAGAAATTCACCAGTCTGAGACAAAGATTTAAGAAAATTATTCATCAATGGGTGACTGTGAAGACTGAAGATTTAAAGACATAAACGGCGTGTCCTGCAGACTAAAGAGGAGAGGGAGCATCCAGCTTGTTATCAGCCTGCATCTCTGATGGGATGGGGTTGCATTAGTGCCGATGGCGTGGGCAGCTTCCACATCTGGGAAGCTCCATCAATGCTGAAACATCTGCTCCCATCCAGACAACGTCTCTTTCAGGGAAGACCTTCCACCATGCTGGACCACATCCTGATGGTGGAACAGGAGAACTGGTCTGCTGCAGTCCAGTTCCACCAGTAAAACCATCTGGGGCATCATGGAAGCAGAAATCCTGTAGAGCAGCTGGAATCCTGCATCAGACCAGAACGAGACAACGTTCCTCTCCTGAAACTCCAACAGCTGGTCTCCTCACCTCCCAGATGTTTACAGACAGATGTTTGAAGGAGATGCCAACGATGATGCACATCCATCTATGTTTTACAGATTTACTGCTGCCATCAGATTCACAGTCAGGTCATATTTCCCATGAAACAGTAAGATGTCTCCATTTTAGCATCTGATGAGTTGGTTTTGTTCCACTGGGAATAAAATATGAGCTGATGAGATTTGTTAAAAATCACAATTAAAAATGTGTCCCAGCATTTTTGGAACTGGAGCTGTATACATCAGGCAGCCCAGAGCAGATGAGGAAATGATCATCATCTTCATTTTTTAATGATTATTCAGAAACTTCAACAGTAGACTCATGCTAAAGCAAATGTGACACAACAGGAAGACGGCTTCTTGCAAGTTTATAGCCACAACGCTAACGCTACGTCCAACCTCCTGCTTTTCTCTGTAGCACTAGAAGTCTCTCTGATATTTGCTATAATGGTTGTATATTTGGTAAAATCCGTGGTGGCATCAACCTCCATGTTTGAAGTGGTGGAGCGTCTTTCTGGATTCTTTCATGGTACCATGAAGCTGAATGGTGTGGTCTGGCCAAACTGTGAACTGCAGCATCCTCTGCTTCGTTTTCAAACAGAAGAATGTGTGTTATAAATTAGGAAACACACAGTTTTAATATTTGCAGTTGCTTTTCATCCACTCTTCTGCCGTGGTTTCATGGTGCATGTACAGAATTAGCACCACTTGCTGTTTATATTAAGAAGCCAATGTAGTTACTGCTCCCTCTGAAAAAAAGCCTTCTCTTGCAGTGCAAGTGGTTAGATTCCACATGAAAGTCACATCAAGCCTTAAAAGAAGCTCCTTCCTTCACAGTGTTTATTTTATGTTTTTTTTATTTAACTTTCTTCTTTTTAACTTTGCATATTAATCACCTAGGAAGATTTTGTATATTTCAGTTTGGTAATCTTTGTGCCGCAGCTGTTGGGATCAAACTGGCAACATCCTCCTTAAAACGTCCCCCCAGCCTACGTCTGCTGCTGAAAATGAACCTGAGTGTTGGTCCTTCGCCTTTCAGCTGACTTCCTGTGAGCAGGTGCTGCAGCTGTTGGTGGAAGGGTTATTTTTACTGTGTGTACCAAGAGTATAACATCAAACCACACCTAGTGTGCTGATTTACGCAAGCATTCGCTCAGACTCCCCAGCCGGCTGGCCAGTAAAACTGCTTGGACGCTGAGGTGAGGTGGGAGGCTGGGGGTAGTCGAGATGAGAAGACCTTGTTGGGCAACAGCGGGGAGGAGGGCGGCAGTCTGGATTCTTAGAATTCCTGGCCCACAAAGGCAGGATGTGTGCACTGGCTATACAGTGTTGGACACTGATGGGGGGGGGGGTTCAGTTTGGCAGTCTCCTGCCTGGAAATGTGCCAGCCATTGTTTTTCAGGCAGGCAAACATTTCCAAAACACATGGAGGTCAGGAGTCGTCAGCAATTCATCACACTGCTGTCCCCCCGTTTGTTTTTCCACCTCTATGTCTGACACCAGCCACCGGCCAGAGGACCGCCCTCCTTTAAAGCCCTTCAGCAAATTACTCTTCTAACAAATATCCAGCAACGTGGAAATGCTTCTTTTAAATTAGTGGTGGGGAACCATGGTCCTCATCCTGCAGGTTTAGCATGTTTACCTGCTCCAATATGTGATCCGGCACAGGGGGCTAAGTATTTTGCTTTACTTGTGTGGTCTTTTAGTGTTTGTGTTTTTATTTGCTGTGCTTTTAATTCTGCATGAAAGCTAGTTCACCCCCTGTTGCCATGAATCATAAGACTCTACTTAATGCAATCAGCACACCTGCTCTAGATTGGCAAGGACTGGCATAAAGAGGGGAGGAGGCAGCACAGGAGCAGGTCACCATGCAGGGCTGAGAAAGAAAGCCAAATGTACCGGGCACACTGGGACTGGAAGCACTGCGAATACACAGTGGCAGAACAAGGGCTCTGCCAGCCATGTATCCCAGTGTGCCAGTAACGAGGATCAGGACCAGCTCATTGCCCCCACCATCACATTAGCTTTTTTCTGGTGTTGTCGGCAGCAAATTTGTTTGATAATGCGAAACTGTAATGATGCCAGTGTGCCCTGGTGCTCAGTGGCATCCAAAGTTTGAGGGGGCCAGGGAAGGAATTAAAGCTTAATGAGTGGAGGAGCAAATGAAGGGGTTGTTGAGGTTTCAGGAGCTAACAGAGCCTAGGAAGGTTACAATTGTCTTGGGGCCTTAGCTGGAGAACCTAAGTGCTAAATTAGTATCTTAGAAGCTCATGAAAAAAATACGTGCAGTAAATATTGTTTTCAAACCAGGGTTGCCCAAAGTTGGTCCACTAGAGCTGCTGTCCTCCAGGTTTTTGATGTATCTCTGTTCTAACACACCTGGCTTCCATTAAATAGATCCAATAGCCAATGAAGTTCTGCACAATGAGTGAGTAGTTTGAGTCAGGTGTGTTGGAACAGCGATACATGGATAACCTGCAGGTGTGGCCCTTGAGGACTTGAGCTGGGTAACCCTGATTTAGAACCAGAACCAGAATGGACCAAGCCTGTGCAGACTACTGTGCCATGGTTGATAATCTGCCTGACACTGGTGTAGTAGAATTAGCCATTGGAGTGGTAAGAAATGGCAGAGTTCATTTGCGTAACTGTAGTCCACACCCCTACAGCTTGACAGTAGGCCGCTATCAGAAGCTTGGACGTCATTTTTTTTCCACCCAAAGCCGCAGAACCCCAACCCCTCAGGGCCACAAACCCTCCCCCACAAAGCCATCACAGATCCCCTGTCTATTAGACAATACTTCCCCCCAGACTGAGTCCCGCCCCAGGAACACACAGGCAACAGGGGATTGAGAGATCCCCCTCCACCCACACACAAATTATTACAAAGTGTGTGTTGTTTGCAATTAAAATTGGGGTGCAGCAACCAGACCATGTTGGGGGCAAATTCACCTAGGCAGCCCCACCTACCATCCACGACATAGCCTGCCCCCAAATGTTGTTTATGTGTTTTCAGTGTTCTTTATATTTTGATGAATAAATGTAATTAAAACTGGCAAGTGGGTCGCTTGCAAGTGCAGCAAACAGAGCCACTCAGATGGCCTCCCCACCACACCTAGCATGATGCGAACACCTCCTAACACCTGTGTGTGATGGAGAATGGGGAAAGAGAGAGGTCTAGGGATGTACATCCAGAGGTAAGTGAACTTACCCCCAGATGATGAGCCATCAGCGGCATTAGGCACCCCCTCCTCTCCGGGGCCTCCAAGGAGCAGGACAAAACACTCTTCATTTCAACACACCTATGTTCACCCAGACCCTCTACCCCAGAGAGGAAGGGGGCAAGCGGCAACCTCCGGCAGTTAAAAGGGAAGCCTATGCGGAAGTGACAAAAATTGCAGTCATCCCCCTTATCCACCAGGGGCTCCAAAACAGAACAAATCCCCATAGACTCCCATGTTGAAAAGACCAACTTCACAGCAGAATTAAACATGTTAGCAGCCTCGTGCAAAAAACATTTCAGGTTTGATAGGTCAGGTTTATCGTCATGACAACTGTGGGGGGAGTAAATATTTTTCTAACTCCTCCATTTAGAAGTAATTTCAAATCAAAATTTGGCATATTTAGGAGTGTGTCCTTTTGACAGGTTTGATTGACAGGACAGATATCCCACTTCAAGAACAAGAATGTAGAACAACCGTTGTTTTTATATTATTAACAGTGTGGCTAAGCTTTAGCCTGCTTACCTCTATCTATGGTTAGCTCTTGTTAGTCCAGGGTTTGCTCGGATAGCTCTTAACTACAGGCAGGTCATCGGGCAGGTTGCTAGATGTCAATCATCCACGACACACTCACAGCCCCCCTCTCAGCTCTACTTCTTTGTATTTTCCGGGAGAGATGACACGCATAAAACTGCCAAGATGGCAATGGTAGGAACCGCCCAACGAGCTTCAATTTAGCTCTTCAGAAACCTACAGGTGACGTCACGGAGGCTCCGTCCATCTTTTATATATGGTCTATGAATTCAGCTAATTGATTGTTTGTCACTGTACTAATGTAATCTAAAAAGAGATTTCTGAATGACTGGATACACAGATTTTGTTTACTCAATTCAAAAGGATTATTTTTCTTTACATCCATAAACTAGTGTGGATTAGGTTTGCAAAATTAAACATAATGTTAATTTCACCCAAGTGACCCAGTAGGCACAGTTGGGAGTTTGATGGGTTCAGACCCATCCTGAACATCCTTAGTCCCGTATAACAAGTTCTATACAGAATTTTGAATTGTATTAGTTGTATATTTGAAGTCATAGTAATTTTAGATGTGTTTAAATATATTTGTCACCATTCATTGTGATTAAAGTTACTCGATAGGTCTGCTTCCCAAGTTGGGAGAGAGATGGAATCTTCTAGCTTCGATAATCCTTTTTTTTTTTTTTATAATAGCTTTGGGACATTGAGATTTAAGAATTCTGATATCCTAATGGGTAGCTGCAAGTTGAATTAATCAGGGGTGTATTTCTTACCTATAATAGACTTAAGTTGGTTGTATTCTAAGAATTTAGTGCTGCTGATTTTATATTATGAAGTAATTAAATCAAAGGCTGAAAGTTTCCATTTTCTATTATATGTTCTAACTGTTTCACTCCTTTATTTTTCCACTAAGGGAAGTTTATCATCTTTTTGTTTTGCAGGATGGCAAGATTGTTTCAGAGAGGTGTGAACTTACATGGAATAATTGCAGACTTGGTTATTTTCAAGAATTCCTACCAAGCCATTAGAGAGGAGCTGATGTTAATGCTTTTAGAACATGATATGATTTGATAGTTGAGCTGGTGAAAGGCAAATCAGAGATGATCAAATCCTCACACAATGCTTGCTCTACATCTGGCCATGGCTCATCCAGATTGAACATCTTTACCAAGCTGATCCCACCGATGTACACTGCCCTGATGATGTGAAGCTGTTCTTGGAAGGAGATGGTATAGTGGAGCTGGCTTCTGTTCATGCTACATCTGACCCTGGACAACATGGCCTACTAGAGGAGTTGAGCGGTCTGGCTAACCAGTCTGAACAGCAACAGGATGAACTTTGCACCCTTTTGCAGAAATGGGAGAAGGTATTTGCAAAGCATGACAAAGATTTCAGCTCGACCCAATCATGCTTGATTCAAAACTGTGCAGAACTTGAAAGGCTGCTGGAAATGTGGCAGTATGGAATTCTGAACCTTGAACAAAAACAGTTTCACATTGTACCGTGTGTTATGACTTCCCTCTTAAATATTCTTTTTTAAATGTCCATCCATCCATCCATCCATCCATCTTCTACCTTTGAACTGCTTATCTGGGATCTGGTCGGGTTGTGGGAGGCAGCAGCCTAAGCAGGGAAACCCAGTCTTCTCTCTCCTCAGTCACATTTGCCAGCTCATTGGTGGGATCCCCAGACCAGCCAAGACCACTACCAGTCAAAAGTTTAGACAAACGTTCCTATTGGATTTAATGGTAAAGTATGTCCACACTTTTGACTGGTAGAGTATAATCCTTCCGGCGTGTCCTGAATCTTCCCTGGGGTCTCCTCCTGTATGGACACGGCCATAACACCTCACCAATGAGGTGTCTAGGTGGCATCCTAACAAGGTGCCTGAGCCAACTCAACTGGCACTCTCAATGACAAGCGCAGAGTCCACATTACTTCAGATGCTGCACCCATCTTCCTGTCAATCTCAAGCTCCATCCTTCCCTTTTCAAATGTCAGGGTAAAAAAGACAAACAACAAACATTATGTTGGTTGAACTACACCTTCGCCATCCCATCCTCTCCGTCATTTTCACTACTCACAAACTACAGGGGAGGGTCAATACTGCACCCGCGCATACAGTAGCTTCCAAAAGTATTCATATCCCTTGAATTTTTCCACATTTTGGCACAGTACACGCCACAAACATAAATTTATTTTATTGGAATTTTATGAGAAAGACCAACACATAGTGTCACACAATTGTGAAGTACAATGAAAATGACATGATTTTATTTTATTTTTTGGGACAGGGAAGTTGGTCAGAGATGATGGGAAGATGGATGGAGCCAAATATCGGGTGATCTTGGAAGAAAACCTATTTGAGTCTACAAAAGACTTGCGACTAGGAGAGAGGTTTACATTCCAACAGGACTACGATCGTGAACATAAAGTCAAGGCTACAATGGAATGGTCCAAAGTCCAGACCTAAATCCCACTGAGATTCTGTGGCATAATCTGAAAACCACCATTCACAAACAGCCTCCATATAATCTGACTGAACTTGAGCTGTTTTGCAAAGAAGAATGGGCAAATATCTCAGTCTCTAGATGCACAAAGCTGGTAGAGACATACCCCAAAAGACTTGTAGCTGTAGTTTCAGCACAAGGCGGTTCCACGAAATATTGACTCAGTGGGGCTGAATACTTTTGTACACTGCACTTTTAAGTTTTTTTTTATTGTGAAAAAAAGAGTGTAATTTTCATTGTACTTCACAATTGTGTGATGATGGTTTTTCACATAAAATTCCAACAAAATGTACTTTTTATTATTAGACATTAGACACGTAATCAAAATGTGTAAAAGTTCAAGCAGTATGAATACTTTTGCAAGCCACTGTAACTCACCTGACTTGCACACATTAGCTGTGACTTATAAGACAGAAGAGAATTATTTCTGTATCACCATATAAGGGAAAATGTAACAGTATTCATACCACAACTTTTTCATACCATGCACATATCTGGAGCAGGGAATTATAGGAAACTTTCAGGACCTTAGGGACCAAGTTCCCCACCACTGTTTTAAATGAAGCCATGTCTCTGATAGAAGTAACTTTCTAACCCATGTTGTGATGAGATGTAAATGAAAGTTTATTCAGTAAATCCTACAGAAAAACCCAGAATAACCCTTTCAAAGCAAGCCAGGAGGCAATCAGGAAGTGTGTATAGCAGGCTGGAGTAGCTGCTGCTTCTGAGTCAACCACAGAGAGCAAAGAAGACGCAAACAGAAGCCAGACAAATCCACTGCAGCAACTGAATCAGACAGTTTATATTAGACTGAAATATGAGCTCATGCAGAGTGAAGTATGTCACTGAGCACTAGAGATGAGTTCACAAAGAGCCTGCTGGTTTGTATAAAAAACCAGCATCTACACTATCTGTATTGCACAAAAATGTGTTGGTCGTTTATATATTTAACTACCTGACATGAATTCAGAAGCAGCTCACACAGATGTGTTTGGTTTGGGGGTAAACGTCGGCTGCCAATAAACCAACAGCATCAGCATGGGCCGAGAGGTGTGATACGAGTCTACTGTTCAGAACGCAAGGCATGAGTGTGTTTGTGGGGGTTCTTTGTCTCCACCACAGCAACAAACTGTCTTATGTGTTTACAGGATAGTTTGTGTTTGCAAGATGTAGCTTCAGTTTCTGATGCATTCCTCACATGTCCTTAAAAGCTCCAAGAACCTCACAGCCATCACTCATCTCAATGTTAGCTTAAATGAGCTCCAATTTCTCTGCCGTGCACGCATAATTTCCACTGTGATCACCGGCTGAGTATTAGATTTCTAAGATGAGTGTCAGCAGATTATGTCACGAGCTGTGGTGTGTTTGGATGCCCATGACTAGCAGCAGATATTTACACATCAGCCCTCTGCTGCCACCTGATATAAAGGTTCCCTTCATGTAGTTTAAACATAGATGTTCTGTTTGCCTGGGTCTAAACCTTTGAGTTGGTCTTCTCCACCAAACTGGCAAGGTCATCTGGCATCAAGACATGAAACACCAGTTTCTCTGTAGAGGAAATTTGGTCCAATGAGCAATTAGCAAATAGCACCATGCTATTGTCAAGCTGGACTCTGACAAGGCAGTTAGCAAAATAGGCATGTTGACATGGCAAGATATCTATGTATGTCTAAATTATATTAAATGTATGCAAATATGACTTACAAGGATTTGGTTCTCATTGAGAGAACACAAACATTGTCCTCCATTACAGCTGAGATGCCAAAGAACCAGTGCTGATGAAAGGACATCATCATGCGCCCCAGCATCTGGAAAAACAAAGATACAAAGACCACCTCCTGCTCTGAGTTCAGACACGTGATCCATATATGTGCAAGAGGACACAACTCTACACCCTAAAAGGTGGTGATTGTTTGTATATTATGCAATAGGTGAAACTAAAGGCCACAAACATAGAAAAATAACAAATGAATCAGCGTTTTCTCCATTTTATTTTGCACATGTGGAAAAAAGTCCCTATAACATGACCCCTAAACCACCCTACCACTAAGAGGTGTGTACTGTGAAGTTTGATTTTACAACCCCATGTCCTCATTGGTCTACAGATTGTTAGATGAGTGCTTAGGAGAGACAGTTATTAGGAACAGGGCTTCCAAATGTAAATTTAACTGAGGGAAATCCAGTCTAGCTTTGTAGTGCAGACCTCAGCACCTCTTACTGATCATACTCTCAATAGAAGAGTAATACAGGAGCAGTAAGGTGGACAAGAAACTGCTATCCACAAACTGATGACAAAGACCCCGTAATAAAAAAGTGGTGACACTGTGTAAACTGTAAATAAAGAGAATGCTATTATTTAGTGAGCTTTGTCAACGCATATTTATTTTCCAAAAGAACATAAACAGCAAAGTGTTGAAACTGAGACATTTTATGGAAAATATGAGCTCATATATAATTTGATAGAAGCAACACATTTGTAAAAAGTTGGAAAATAACTGGTACAAATCCGGGAATCAACATTTGACAACTAATTAGTTTTATTGGAGGCAGGTTAGTTAATTAACTGGGTATATAAAGAGAATTTCAAAGAGGCAAATAAGAAGAAAATAAGTAAAAATTGTGGTACAATCGCAGAAATTTTAAGAGCCCACCATTTACAGTGTATAATATCCTCAGAACATTCAGAGAATGTGAAGGAATATCTGTGCACCGACTACAGCAGATGGTAAAAACTGGATGATGGTGATCTTGATGATGGGATCAACTAATTAAACTCTTCCAAATCAGGATTATCAGCAAAACAACACATCAAATCCCAATGGAACTGAAAAGAAAGAGAAGAGGATGCCGAGCAGGAGTGAGGCAGAGGAGAAAGCGATGGAGATTTAAACCATTTCTCCCAACTGTCCTCATGGGTAATGTGAGATCACTAGCTAACAAAACGGACGAGCTCGAGGTGCTAACAAGGTCTCAGAAAGAATACAGAGAGTGCAGTATTATGTGCTTCACCGAGACATGGCTGCATGAACACATCCCTGACTGTAATGTGTCTGTACCGGGCTTTAAAACGGTCCGTGCAGACCGCAGTAGACAACACAGCAGAAAGCTAAAGGGTGGTGGAATTGCAGTGCTGGTTAACCAGCGTTGGTGTCATCCTGGACATGTTACTGTCAAGGAGAAGATATGCACAAGGGACATGGAACTGTTAGCTGTGAGCTTTTTTAGATAACAGTGGGGAAAAGCAAGTCTATGATGCGCTGCCTCTCTTCTTACATTACCACGTTTCCAGTTTTTGTTTTTTGCAAGCATCTGACAGCTACTCACATTTAAAATTTACTATCTAAATCAATAAACACTGTTTATGCAACATTTGGTTCAGTGTAACATTTGCTGTTTGGTGTTGAGAGCCCAATAAAAGATGTTGGCATAAAATGACAAGCTGTTTGCTGTTACAGAGGAAATGTTTGGTATAAAGTGTTTGACCAGTGATGCTTCTGAGTAAACAAGGCATCGGTTTGGTTCAGCTCAACACATCCGTCCCCTTAACCACAAGTTAACAGTTTTTAACAATGTCAACTTGGCTTTGTGTCAGAGTAAAACTTTAATACGGTGTGATTAAACAAGCCACATTCTTCTAAAGCAGTAATCTCATCTCCTTTGACAGGATTTTGATTGGAGGAGGTTTCATTAGGAGCATGAAATCGTTCCACACAGCTTTGAGAAATAAAATTTAATGAGAAATTGAGCTAGTCCTGCATGTGTCGTCTGCAGGTGTGTCTGTCCTGCAGTCGCACACACAAGGGAGTCATCCTTTGAGCTGGCAGCTGCCCAGGCAGCAGGGCAGCAGGAAGCCGTGGCCTGCACATTCCTCCACAGCATCTAATAGGAGTGATGACAGCAGGGAGCACAGAGCAGCAATAAGTGGCCTCATTGCTAGCAATACTAGCAATAACCTGGCCATTGTGTGTGTGGTATGAGCAGGTGTGCTGCAGGCACTGACAGACAGGTCCC
Organism: Telmatherina bonti; assembly: GCF_933228915.1. Classification (NCBI taxonomy): domain Eukaryota; kingdom Metazoa; phylum Chordata; class Actinopteri; order Atheriniformes; family Telmatherinidae; genus Telmatherina; species Telmatherina bonti. The sequence goes on from NC_136611.1 coordinate 34,812,470, forward strand.
TTCCACATGGAGGTATGCAGCAAGTGGCTTTAACCAATCTCTCTTTCTGTAGCCTGTTAGCAGGCTGTACTTTTATTTCAAATAGCTTTAACTCTTTGGAAAAGTCTTTATTTTCAAGTACCTCGTGTTTAAAACATGCTCTTTTTTAGCAAAGGATGAAAGAAAGTTGTGTTTGATGTTGGAAACCGACACACGATCAGAGCTCCGCAGTGAAGTTATCTACAAGTCCTGAGAAGTTTCAGCATAACCACAGCAGTATGTGTACAGGATCAGGGTTAGAGAGCCTGAAATCTGATGGTACCCTCCAGGTAATTAGTCATCTGTTAGAGGTCTTGATGTTTTATCCTACACCTCTTTTCCCAAGTCTTAACCTGAAGTTAGCATGATGCTACATAGCCATGCTAATCTAGTTTTATGGTAGCACTATGTAGTTTTCAGAAAAAGTGGGGAAACCATGTGATATTTAGTATTTATACGAACAACACATCAACTTATTTGATCAAGATCTTCATATTATAGCCAAAAATAAACTATAAAGATGCTCCAAAAGTTTCACAAGTAACCATGCTACTGTAGCTAGCGCTACATGAACCAGTGTAGTTTAAAACCAGAGGTTAGCAAGGCTACTCGTTCATTTTAAAGTTGCTACTGCATGAAAATGTGGAGAATTATATCCTGTAACCTGTCTGATTTTCCAGTGATGGACTAGTGATTTATGCAGTGTGTACCTGCCTTTCACCCAGTGTTTGCTGGAATAGGCTTCAGCTTCCCAACAACCTTTAATCTGACTAAGCGGTTTGGAGAATTAATAAATGAATGAATGAATGTCTTATTATATAGAGGATGTATAAGAATAAAGAGACAGGGATATGTTTCTGATTTTTTGTAAAGATGAAGGACACAGATCAGGCCGAGACAGACCCAGTCCCAGTATCAGTAGTCCAGCAGTCCCCCCCGTGGAGCTCACCACACCAGTCTACCACCACCAGTAGACCAGAACCTCCAGAGGAAAAGCCACTGATCTACCTACCGCATCAAGCTCCACAAACTGAGCCCCAAAACAACCAACTTATCTTTTTACAGACCTTTTTAAACTTGTTGCCAATATTTTCACTTTGTTATCCAGATTATTAATGTTAAGTTTTATTTGTCATGTCTCTCGGATGTGATCACAAGAATTACAACACTGTGTGTGTGTAATTCATCTGGCAAAATCCACAGAAAACTCCTGGTTTCCAGTCTAACAACTGCAACTCAAGGACCTGTGATCAGTCTTTCACCCTTGTGGAGAAACAGAAGTTGGGGTGATGGGTTCTTTTCTCATTCACTATCCCAACTGGTTCTATACTGGGATGTCCTATTACATGCAAGCTGAATGCATCAGACTGAGGAACATCCATCACTGACCAGTGTATCCAATTTTACTTCTACCAGCTCTGATAAAAACAGAATGTGTGATGTGTCTGATGATGAAGCTTTACTCACCACTCATTGACAGAATTACAGATTGACGCGGCATCACTCTCCAGCTATGGACTCTATTTGGGGCAATGAAATCGGGTGTAACTTACTTTTGAGCCCACCTTTGTCTTCATTTTCTCAAGAAAATAAAGTTTATTCAGCTAACGACATAAAATTTCCCATCATCACAAGAGAAACAAAACCTTCTGGTTTCTGTGAAGTTGTTCAGACTGGATCCCAGCAGATGAGGATGCAAACTGGGCCACCTGCTGGGCTCTTAGTGCATCACATGAAGACTTCTATAAGCAACCTCTGCACTTTTAACTAAACATGTGCACCGTCATGTTTTTATTATCTTAGGAATATTTAATAGATAAGATAATTTATTACTTTTGGAGACTGAGAGGAGTTTTCCTGTTTAATCTCGGCTGGACAACAGCCTTTTTCCTTGTCTTAATAAAACTCCGGACAGAGCTCTGCTGCCAGGCTTTTCACCAGCTCGAAGAAATGTGAGCAGATTACGCCCATTTTAGCTGCATCAACTGCTGGTATGTTTTAGGATTTTATTGTTTACATTTAAAGCACTCAGTAGAACTTTGTATTTTTGTTGTGAAAAGAGCTTTATAAAAAGAGATTATTGTTATAAAAAGTGTATATTATGCATTAAACTGTATCAAAATGTATTATTATAGACAAGGACATGTGGCTCTTTGCTACTGGTTCCAGTTCTCCATCTTATCTGGACTCAGGTCTTGATCCACTTCTTCACTGTGGAGTCCAAATCATAACCAGCATTGATTCACCCATCATGACTGGAAACTGGTCTGATTGGGGCTCTGCAGAACCTCCTGGAGGACTTGTACATAAGAACAGGAAATTTAAAAACTTATTGTCTATTAACTTAATAAGATGTTTTGCTGGAAAGTGGAGATTTTGCTGCAGTAAATCCTACAGATTTACTCATGGATGAGGAGTCATGGAGGACAATGGCCTTTAACATATCGGCAAGAGACATGCGAATTCTAAAAATAGGAAAAGCGGTATGGGACAATCTTCTGCAGGGAAGATCTGATTTAAACTGACTGCCTTTACATGTAAAACTGTATGTGTACATGTAGACCATTTACAGCTGGCTGTACCACGGTGCCCAGGCAGCAGCTGGAGGTTCAGGTCCTTGGGACCCAGAGAGGTTCACCTGGGCTCCCCTGACCAGCACTTTAAGTCAGGCATCTCACATTCCCATCCTCGAGGACCACTGACCTGCAGGATTTAGATGTTTCCCTGCTTCATCACATCTGACTCAAATAAATGGGTTACTTTGCAGACCTCAGCAACAAGCCATTGAATCACTTTGATCTGAATCAGGTGTTCTGGAGCAGGAAAACATCTAAAACCTGCAGGACGGCCGCCTTCGAGGACCAGAGCTTGGCTAAAGACAAATGTACACCGCAATTTTCTTATTTTTATTTAAGAAAAACTTTGAAAACCACCTATTTTCCTTCCACTGTACAGCTGCGAGCTACTTTGTGTTGCTCTGTCAGTAAAGTTCATTGAGGTTTGTGTTTGTGATGTGACAAAGTAGTTGAAGAATACTTCTCAGTAAGTTGCATGTTGTACAGTCTTTCAGCAAATGCTGTAACTGTGTCATTTCAAATGGTCCGCTGAGTTTCCAGAGAAGTTTGTGGGTTACCATGACAACTAAGAAATGTTGCTTTATCTGAGTTACTCCTGTGAAGACTCAAAGATGCATGAAGTACAAGCACCTGTCCCACTACTGGACTTTATAAACAGGAATATGATGTTCATATGACTGGATGGTCACATGATGATACGAAGACAAGGACGCAAATTACAGAAATCCTGAAAAAGAAAAAAATAAGCATACATGGATTATTTAGGAACATATGATCAGATACTGTAACTCAGAGAAAGTTTGAGAGTCAGCTGTGGAACTCAAAGACAGCAACAGATGATACTAGTTTTCCTTTTTTCAGATCTGGATGGATGGATGAATGGATGGATGGATGAATGGATGGATGGATGGATGGATAGATGGATGGATGATGGATGGATGGATGGATGATGGATGGATGGATGGATGGATGGATTAATGGACAGATGGATGGATGGATGGATGGATAGGTGGGTGGGTGGGTGGGTGAATGGATGGATGGATGGATGGATTAATGGACAGATAGATGGGTGGATAGATGGATAAATGGATGGGTGGGTGGATGGATGGATGGATGGATGGATGGATGGATGGATGGATTAATGGACAGATAGATGGATGACGGATGGATGGATGGATGGATAGGTGGGTGGGTGGGTGAATGGATGGATGGATGGATGGATGGATTATTGGACAGATAGATGGATGGACGGATGGATGGATGGATAGGTGGGTGGGTGGGTGAATGGATGGATGGATGGATGGATAGGTGGGTGGGTGGGTGAATGGATGGATGGATGGATAGGTGGGTGGGTGGGTGAATGGATGGATGGATGGATGGATGGATTAATGGACAGATAGATGGATGGATGGATGGATGGATGGATAGGTGGGTGGGTGGGTGGGTGAATGGATGGATGGATGGATGGATGGATTAATGGACAGATAGATGGATGGATGGATGGATGGATGGATAGGTGGGTGGGTGGGTGAATGGATGGATGGATGGATGGATTAATGGACAGATAGATAGATGGATGGATGGATAGGTGGGTGGGTGGGTGAATGGATGGATGGATGGATGGATGGATGGATGGATGGATGGATTAATGGACAGATAGATGGATGGATGGATGGATGGATAGGTGGGTGGGTGGGTGAATGGATGGATGGATGGATGGATGGATGGATGGATTAATGGACAGATAGATGGATGGATGGATAGGTGGGTGGGTGGGTGAATGGATGGATGGATGGATGGATGGATGGATTAATGGACAGATAGATGGATGGATAGGTGGGTGGGTGGGTGAATGGATGGATGGATGGATTAATGGACAGATAGATGGATGGATGGATGGATGGATGGATAGGTGGGTGGGTGGGTGAATGGATGGACGAACGGATGGATAGATGGATGGATAGATGGATAGATGGATGGATGACACAGAGCGGGTGATGTTTGTTTGATACGTACACAGGATAGATAGAGTTCATTCATGATGGCTCGGAGTCCGATACATTACAAAATCTAATCTGTCTGTAATGAATGTACAAATTATGAGAATGATGGATGGAAAACTCAGGATTTATGTTTCACTTGTTAATCAGTTAAAGCACTAACTTGTAGCAAAAACAGACTTTCTCTGTTGAAATGGACATGATGTCACCTGTCACATCGGTTTTGAGAAGAAAAGCAGCAGATTTGAGACACCAACAGAATCTGATCTTTAACAGGCTGCGCGCCGTTTAATTGATTTCTGGCAGCCAATCACTTTATGGCACAACACCTGTTTGTGCCTGCGTGGTTACCAAGGAAAATTTTTTTTTTTTTTTTTTTTATGGATACAAAAAATGGATAAACTACTGTGTGATGCTTTTCACATGAATGTAAATCAGTGAAAAGATTCAGGAATGGTTCATACCATGTAGCATTTAACCATAATGGTTATATACTAGAATATTGAATTTCCCTTTGGGGATTAATAAAATATTTTTCATTTCATTTAATTTAATTTCATACAGGGAATAAATTTAGCCCAAAAAAGCAAATAGTGTTTTGATAACAAGCCCAAAAAACTGCAACCTGCAATTGATAATATTTACAAGCGACTTTCCATAAAAACAAGCCCAAAGTGGCTTAAAATAATTGGACCTGGCAACACTGTTCAAAACGCCTTTTGCACTGTGATCCTCCAGCGTGTCCTCCTCCAGATGCATTCTGGGAGATGTATTCTTTTGTAGCGTCTATCCGTGTTTAATCACCTAATCCTTGAAGTAGAAAAACTACAACCTTTCAATCTTTCAATGGACGGAAAGCAGCTGCAGTAAAGCGAGTGTGCAGTCGCTTTTTCTGTCCCCACCAGGCAGCTAAAATGTTAATTATTCTGTTTGTGCTGTTTTTATGCATTTTCAGCCCAGTCTGCTGCGTTTTTCAGAAACTGTTCTGCACCATATCAGAGAGCTGTGACTGTGACTTTAAGCCGAACATCAGAGGTAGGAAATGCTTCTGGCTGGAAACTTAATGCTGATGCTATTTGTTAGCGAGCAAAACAAAGTGCTGTTATGTTATCCGTAACTCAACATAAATGTTTTTTAAATAGTAATTGTGTTAGCCAAACAGTGTTTTGATTACCAATGCGTTGGATGAGGTGATGAAGCATGCTTGTGGTGGCTAATGCTAGCTCCCAAACAGGAAGTTGTACAAGTTACAGTTATAGTTATACTATAATATATAGTATAGTATACTATAGTTATAGTTATACTATAATATATAGTATAGTATACTAAAGTTATAGTTATACTATAATATATAGTATAGTATACTATAGTTATAGTTATACTATAATATATAGTATAGTATACTAAAGTTATAGTTATACTATAATATATAGTATAGTATACTAAAGTTATAGTTATACTATAATATATAGTATAGTATACTAAAGTTATAGTTATACTATAATATATAGTATAGTATATTATAGTTATAGTTATACTATAATATATAGTATAGTATACTATAGTTATACTATAGTATATAGTATAGTATACTATAGTTATCATTATACTATAGTATATAGAATAGTATACATTAGTTATATTTATACTGTGGAATATAGTATAGTATACTATAGTTATACTATAGTATATAGAATAGTATACATTAGTTATATTTATACTGTGGAATATAGTATAGTATACTATAGTTATAGTTATACTATAGTATATAGAATAGTATACATTAGTTATATTTATACTATGGAATATAGTATAGTATACTATAGTTATAGTTATACTATGGTATATAGTATAGTATGCTATAATTATAGTTATACTATAGCATGTAGTATAGTATACTATAGTTATACTATGAAATATAGTATAGTATATTATAGTTATCATTATACTATAGTATATAGTCTAGTATAGTATACTTTAGTTATATTTATACCATAGTACATAGTATAGTATACTTTAGTTATATTTATACCATAGTACATAGTATAGTATACTTTAGTTATATTTATACCATAGTACATAGTATAGTATACTTTAGTTATATTTATACCATAGTACATAGTATAGTATTCTATAGTTATTGTTATACTTCAATATATAGTATAGTATAGTTATCGTTATACTATAGTATGTAGTATAGTATAGTTATAGTTATACTATGGTATATAGTATGGTATACTATAGTTATACTATGGAATATAGTATAGTATATTATTGTTATCGTTATACTATAGTATGTAGTGTAGTATAGTTATAGTCATACTATAGTATATAGTACAGTATACAAGAGTTTTATTCTAGACTATTATTCTATAGTATATAGTATAGTATACTATAGTTATAGTTATACTCTGACATTAAAAGAGGCTGGAACAAATATAAAGTTATGTTTATTTATTGAAGTTACAGTTATAAAACTATACGTAGACATAACAACAGCTTTTATTCTGTTATTTAAAGGAACTCCTTTAATCAGTCATGTCAGTCCAGACAGAAATAGTTCATTTTGACACATGAGGATTATATGGTCTATTAAGGAGGTTGTAATGTAGGCATTTATACTTCAGGGGAGTAAAATCCTCCAACAAAGCATGAAGACTTTTATTAACAGTCCCATTGTGGCTGATCATGTGATTTATTAATGCAAACATAAACCTGAGCTCCAGCATCTCAGCTGTTCCTCTCCTCGTTTCCCGATAAGCAGACCTGGAGTGGGATCTCTATAAGAACGTCTTTGGTCAGCATCTGGCTCAAGACATTGTGTCGGAGGAGGTGGCTAAGTTCCTGAACAATAAAAACCCTGACCGACCCCTGGTACTGTCTTTCCATGGCTCTTCGGGGACGGGGAAGACGCTGGTGAGCTCCATGCTGGGGAATCATCTGTACGGTTCAGCCATGAGCAGCCCGTACGTCCACCAGTTTGTCCCCACGCTTCACTTTCCTTCGCCCCAGCAGGTCACACAGTACAGGGTGAGTCTGCCGTGCCTGGATTTAATCACTTCCAGTTGATATGAGAAGCTGCCATTTCTCATGTAAAAGACAAAAAACTTCATTAATTCTGTTACATTGATATATTTTTACATAACGCCGTCTTGATTTTTGTTAAATCGTCATGTGATATGTGGTAAAAACTAACACAAAATGGTGCATTAGTGATTAAACCAGTAGGATTTTCTCAGTCTGCTATCAGTAATTGTCCTCGCCTTGCTTTGCAGAAGCAGCTGAAGAGCTGGGTGGAGGGAAATCTGACAGCGTGCGCTCGCTCTGTCTTCATTTTTGACGAGATGGAGAAGATGCCTCCAGGCTTTATCGATGTTCTGGAGCCGTTTTTTGGGCCCTCCCATGTTGTGTTTCGCACTAACTACCGCAAGGCCATCTACGTCTTCATCAGGTACAGAACTCCAGCACTGGACCGACCGCGCTGACGTGCACGTAGAGTCAGCAGAGAAACTCTTCTTAACGTCAGCTGGCTGCTAGTTTTATTCCTTGTTTATTTGACAGGGACAGTTTGCAGAGTTAGCGAACAGCTAATTTGCATCTGCAGTCTCCGGGCAGGTCCAGACAAAAGCAGGTACAAAATAAAGACACCACATAAAAACTAATGATGATAAAACTAGGGCTGGTTGACATGACGATATATATCATCTGGACGATAGAAAATGTCTCATTTGAGGCTCCTATCGTTGCTGCTTTACTGCAGCATTTTACGTCAAGACACGCTTTACGGCACGCTGTAATACATAAACAAACATGGAGGAAGACGGTAGCAGACGTGTTTCAGAGGATAATTCACTAAAAGATGAGCAGCCAACCCAAACTGATGATCTTGTTCTTAAAAGAGGGAGATTTCTGTCTGGATGCAGTTTGGATATAAAAAGAGCGACGTGGAACCGACAACAGACTAGCTCACAGTTCCAACAACGGACTCTGACACAACTAACTCATTTTATCACCTGCAGGAATCAGGATAAAGAATACAGAATAAAGAATAGAGACAACCAGAAAAAGCAGCTTCAAGTGGAGGAGAAAGCTCAGAATAAACTCCAAACGCTGCAGCAGGTATTTACCTGTGGAACGTCAAACGGCCATAGTTCCCCCAGATGGAAGGAGATCACTGCTGCTGTTGCCTAGCAACATCTGACACATAACTGATGGCTGACACGTTACACAGTTTTATATCATTATGGGCATATAAATTAAAATTAAATGAAAATAAAATTAAATGAAATGGAAAAACACTTTATTAATCACCAAAGGGAAATTCAATTAAAAAAAATGTTTTTATTGAAAAAAATTCAATAAAATGAGCTATATCAGGAGATGGGATCTTGCTCAGCCCTAGACAATATACACACACACGAGACATTATAGAATAGAGGTATAAAAATAAAACAGTAACTGTACGATCTAAATAACAACATAAAAATGTAAGAGCAGTAAAGACACACTGTCTCTCCAGCCAGCAGAAGACCATCTTACCATGACTGTTTTCTCTTTTTCTCTCTTTTAATCTTGTGGGGTTTTTTGCTGAATCAGCAATGTTAAATGTTCAAAACATCCAGTGTGTTTTGTGACTGAAGTGAAACTCTGCTGCGACGTCACGTCGCGTCCTGGATGTAAAAGTTGCATGGTGTCGGTTTCTCAGCCTCGGGACGCTGCTGGGCAGCAGCAGCTCTAGAAATACACATGATAGATGTGACTGTCATCGAACACGTCCGAACACGGAGTTTTAAGGTCAGAAAGTTGCGTATTGCATCTTTAAAACACCCTACTGTGATTGGAGCGGCGATGTTTAAGGAGTTGAGCTCAGATGAATCATGGTTAGAGTCTGTTTGCTGATTTAAGCCAAAGCTGAAGTTGTTTGTTAAACGATACAAAGCTGCCAGAGTTCCTGATATCTGCAGGGAGGGAATCCCACGTCCGCTCCACTCCTACAGAAATTTGCCAGCGTTGTTCTCTTCAACGTGGGAATCCAGCCTCCCCTTGCCGAGGCTCGGCTCCCCACTCGCACGGTTCGACCGCTGTCAGGTGAGTTCAGGCTCAAACGGATCCTCAACACCAGGCAGACGTCTGAACAGAAAGGTTTCAGAGCGAAGAGGATGTTGTACTTTCTGTGTGCAGATTGGAAACTGCGGTGGAAAAGGTCACATGACAGTAACCATGGCGAAGGGAAGTTTGACTGTAATTAGTCATTTAATCATGACTGTTCTTCTGAACATGTCAGATGAAGACCTCTGGCCTGGCAAGCCAGACTCTCTCGCTGTACCAGCGTAGCATCTGGGGACTCAAGCTTGTCCCATCTTCCACAAGAAGCGAGAACCGAGTTCTTGTTCTCGAGGCTGCAAGAACAAGAAAAAACGTCTTGTACATCAGGTCCATCCATCCTCCAGGAGAAGCAGGTCTGCAGCGGGGAGGGGTCACTGCGGGGGGCGATATCTGCTTTATGTGCCATGAACCCGGTTGTTACCTCCACCGAGGAGGTTGTTTTTCCCGCCGTCTTTGTGCTCAAGATAACTCAAAAGGTTACGGAGGGATTTTTATAAACATTTCCAGAGTTGACGGAAATGTAAAAATGAAGAAGTGAATAAATTCTGGTGGTGATCCGGATCACCGTTTGGATCCAGGAATGTTTTAAAAGGATTCTTTAACGTCGTGCTTGGTGGAGGTTTCTGCTCTCCGAGTTTCTAGTTTCATATTTAACGAGCAGCTTCGTCCGCGGCGGGGCGGGTCGTGCATGCGGCGGGGCGGGTCGTGCACGCGTAGGGGCGGGTCGTGCACGCGGCGGGGTCCGAGTGTTTTAATGCCACATGTAAAAATGTTGGTACTTTCTCACCACCTCGATCAGCTGTTTTATTAAAACGATCCGTTTTACCTGCAACAGTAAAAACATGGAAGCAGCAACTCCGCTTCATGCTTTCTCCGTGTTAACCACGCCCACCTCACATGTCCGACCAATCACACGATACTTCTCGCAGCCCCGCAAGAAAAAAGTTCTGCCGGCCCGATGTGTCTAGAACTGTCTTCAAACGCGTCCGCGAGAACAAAATGAAGTCATTTTCTTCTCGGGGCGTCGGGAACAAGAAAAAAGTTCTCTCTTCTCGTGGAGGATGGAACAGGCTATTATTCTGGTCTGCTGCAAACCTATAATACGGATTAGCGCCCCAGTGCTTTCTGTCAGAACATGGAGGATGTGACAAGCTTCACTCACGTCAACGGATTTCTAGGGCGGGAAAACGAGTGTGGAATAAACCAATCAGACAAATGGCGGACTTGACGTCAGTAAAGCGGCAGCCTGCAATGTCCGGAAGTGTTCAGTAGAGCGAACGCAACAGAAGAAAATAAACACGGCGTGCTGTACTGAAGACATAAATGACCTTTTCGCTGTAAGAACCGGAGGCTACATGGCGTTATCGGCAACTCGCTGTTGCTTTGTGAACCTAACCGTAGAAGAAACGAACTCCCGCTACATCCGGGCGCCATCTTGAATGTTATGAAGAATATGTGGTGATGCTAGGCAAGAGGTAAGAGTCTCCTCAGATCAACCAGTCAGAGTGGCCGGTTTGTTAAAGACCTCATTGTGAAGGGGAGGGACTCCAGACTGAGTCGCTCTGCACTGAGCGCTCCAGTCTGGCGTGGCAGGCTAGGAGACCTCTGGCCGCTGTGTGCTTCTCTGTAATGTGATTTCAGAGGTTCAGGCTGGTATTACGGACTTCTGGGACAAACTGGAAAAGGATGCTGACGTTACTCTGACACGTTCAGGTCCCTGAAGGCCGAAGCAGGGACTTCTTATCCTCCACATGAAGCCTGAAGATGTTTCTGTAAAAATGCCTCCAAACAGACTCGTCCAAACGTTCGAGTTTTCCAGAGGAAAGCCTCACGTGGAGGTCGTGTTTCTACCACGAACAAACATCTGTGTTGTGAATCAGTGGATGCCAGTTTGTGTGTTTTCTCTGCAGCACGGCCGGAGAGGACCCGATTAACAAGGTGGCTCTGGAGAACCGGCAGGCTGGGCGGGAAAGAGAGGAGATCAGGTTGGCTGACCTGGAGGCAGCCGTCGCACAGGCGGTTTATAACAACAACACAAGTAAGGAAACGTTTCATTTTATCAGGACATTTAATCTGCAGACGGGAGAGTTTGAGCGTGGAGTCAACTCACAGCAGATGTTTTAATCTGCGTGTAGCCAGCGGGACAGCAAGTCCACCAGAGATACAGTCAGAAACATCCAGATATACGGAAGCATAGAGCTGTCATCCTAATTAAAAAAAAAAAAAAAAAGTTGGGGCCTTATCACGTCATAACGTAATAGTTTTATTGTAAAAACGTGAAACCTATTGCGTTATAACGTGATATTAGGACATTTTTGACTTTGCAGGGTGGACGGGAGATCACAAATGGCTCATTTACAGGACTTGTCTCAAGTTGGGTTGAGACATGGTGAAATTTGGCTGCTTTTTAAAAACTTTGGATGACATTGTAATAAGTATGCATACTTTAAGGGTCATTTTAGAATGAGTCTGGTCCTCTTGAGTTGGCATAATTTCTGATTGATCAAGTTGAGCGGCACGGGAATCGCTATGAATACAAACTGCTTCATCTTAGCTGCATTCAAGTGGTTATATGTTTTTACAATAAAACTTATCACGTTATAACCATAGATAGATAGATAGATAACCATATACAAAAAGATGGGCGGAGCCTCCATGACGTCACCTGTAGGTTTCTGAAGAGCTGAATTAAAGCTCGGTGGGCGGTTCCTACCATCGCCATCTTGGCAGGGGCATGCGTGTTGTCTTGCCTGGAAAATACAAATATGGGCAAAGATATGGAGCTGAGAGGGGGGCTGTGAGCGTCATGGTGGATGATAAACATCAAGCGAACTCCGAGCTTTCTGTAGCTAAGAGCTAACCGAGCTAACCCGGAGATAACAGGAGCTAACCAGCTAACGGAGGTAAGCAGGCTAAAGCTAAGTCACGTTGTTAACCGGCTAAAAACCGTGGTTGTTCTACGTTCTTCTTCGCACGAAGTGGGAGATTGGGTACCTGTCAATCAAAAGGACACGCCCCTAGATATGCCGAATTTTGAGAATAAATTACTTTTAAACGGGCGAGTTAGAAAAAAATTCACTCCCCCCACAGTTGTCATGAAGGTAAACCTGACCCATTAAACCTAAAATGGATTTTTGTACCAGGCTGTAAACATGTTTATTCCTGCTGTAAACATGTTTATTTCGGCTGTAAACATGTTTATTTCTGCCGTAAACATGTTTATTCCTGCTGTAAACATGTTTATTTCTGCTGTAAACATGTTTATTTCTGCTGTAAACATGTTTATTCCTGCTGTAAACATGTTTATTCCTGCTGTGAAGTTGGTCTTTTTTACATGGGAGTCTATGGAGATTCGCTCTGTTTTGCAGCCCCTAGTGGATGAAGGGGGAACTGCAGTTTTATGCACCTCCGTATAGGCTTCACTTTTAACCACCAGAGGCTCCGTCCATCTTTCATCTACTGTCTGTGGTTATAATGTGTTAAGTTTCACGTTTTTATATGAAATTATCACATTATAACGTGATAGGCCCCCCACTTATGTTTCATGAGGAAAACAGGTCTACGTTTCCGTGGAGATGACCTGAGATCAGCTGAAGATCCAGTCCAAACAGGTGGAAGTTATTTCACACCAATGTTTCTCTGAATGTCCACTCTAAGCCCTCCTTTACTACATAAACACTGCACGGTGAACTCGTTCTGTTGACGATACGGACACGAAGCTGGCTGTTTTCTCCTCGTCGTCGATCATGTGACTACGCACTGTCACCACGACAACCACCACACGTCGTTCCAAATCCAGTCCAAACTCATGAACAGCTGTTATTTTGTATTTTATTACGTCTTTGTTGCATATTTATTCAACAAATAAGGATAGAAAATTAATTTGTAGTTTTTTCTTAACCTGCTTTGTTGGGACTGTGAGCTACTTAGAGCTCCAGCCTGCAATGCATTGTGGTCTATATGGACCCGTCTACTGACCATCGATGCTCATTACGTTTCAAGATGCATTGTGGGTAGTTTTTAGTGACGACTTTTCTCTCTCTGGACTTTCGGACACCTCTAGAAAATGGCGTGAGAACTATAGATGGCAGCATGTAGGGAGCAGGGTGGAGATTCAGACCCAGCTTCGTGTCTTACGTTTCTGTTCCACGCAGCTTGAAATGTCCTCCGATACGAGAGGTGTGTCGTCTCCACGCCGACAGTCGCATCAACCTGAGACGCGGCCGTTTGCTTGGTGTTCCTACGTTGCAGCTGTTTGATTGGAAGAACTTTCAATACTTCATCTCCAAACACTAAATGAGCAAAGTTTCTTTAAGTTTTATGTTCTGGCTTAAAAAATTCTCCAGTGAAGGAAACTGAAGAGAGTTTTTCTTTCTTTCCAGGTGGTTTCTTCAAGTCCAGCATCATAAAGCAGAACCTGGTCACGCGCTTCGTCCCCTTCCTGCCGCTGAGCCGGTGCCACGTGGAGCGCTGCGTCCGCTCGCAGCTCTGCCAGCGGGGCAGCTGCAGCCGGCAGGACGTGGTGGAGGCGGTCGGGGGAGACATGACCTACGCCCCCGTCGCAGGAAAGTACTTCTCCACCACGGGCTGCAAAGCCGTCTCTGCCAAAATCAACTTCTTCCTCTGAGCCGCGGCCGACAGCTGCTGACGGATGAACTCCCGTCCCTCTCAGGATGGAAAGGGAATCTCTTGTTTTAGTTCCATGTGGGAGTTTTCAGCGTTTTGTGTCTCGACTGAAGGCAGCTGCAGGGAAACGGGCAGCGTGGCGTGCAGCCAGACATCCACTGGCCGACCCCACCCGTCAGTCGGGATACAAACCTGCGTTTGGGATCAGGGGGAACTGAACGTCTGGATCAGGGTTTCCCAGAAGGCATTGCTGCTGCTCCCGGGGCATTACTGAGGGTCTGAACGCGACCTCAGACCCGGCTCTAGTTTTAGTTCCAGGCCTTCAGGGTGGCACGGCGGCGTTTCAGTTCAACAGCTGCACCTCGCCGCAAGATTCATGTTTACTTTTCAGTCTTTTATTTTTACTCCGTACAAACAATCCTTCACGCGTCGGAGGTTCAATCCCTCCCTCGGCAGCAGCGGAGAGGAGCTCAGACTCTGTTGTTTTTCCAGATTTTAGGTTAAACGGATCACAGATCCAGAATGTGTCAAAGAAATAATAATTTAATTTTTTTTTTCTTTTTTAATCAATGGAAACAAAAATATGAAAAAAGCCTCATTTGCTAAATATTATCTTTTTGGAAAACAGATAAATGTGTTTGTGAAGGACGATGAGCCTTAATTTGGCTTTGAATAATCAATACATAAAATCATGAAGCTAATTAAGATGCTAATGTTGATCAAATATAAACTTGACTGTTTATTTGGCACAAACTCTATCTATCTATCTATCTATCTATCTATCTATTTATCTATCTATCTGTCTATCTATCTATCTGTCTATCTGTCTATCTATCTGTCTATCTATCTATCTATCTGTCTGTCTGTCTGTCTGTCTATCTGTCTATCTATCTATCTATCTGTCTGTCTGTCTGTCTGTCTGTCTATCTGCACTATGCGTGCACATCACTGATGCTGCCACCAGGTGGCTCCAGTCCTCCTGGACTGTTGAGGAGAAGCAGAGTGAACCTGCAGCTCAGTGCTTTCCATTCATTAAGCCTCCATGTCGGTGTGTTCTGTTGGAGATGTTTCTGCTTTCTGATCACCAACGTGTAAAAACACTCCAAATGCACTTTACGAGATTAAAACGGACCTGATGTCTTTTTTCCGGGTTGTTGTGCTTCTGAATATTTAAATTACAGACTGTTTCCATGAGTGTGAACCGTTTACAAACTATTTCCTGTTTGTAAAACATTATTTGTCGTATTAAGTTAACTCTGTTAAATGCGGCAGAAGTCAGATGAGTTTACATACCTGCACACTTCTACACAGTTTAAGGCTTTTTGGTAAAAATCTCTGTTTGTGAATCTAAGTATTTATTGTTTAAACACGACTGATCCTCCGGTCCAGGACACCACCTCCATGACAAGCAGCGAGCATTTAAGGCTCATGTGTTTCTGTCTTTTTGTGTTGGTGTTCGAGATTCAGGCTGGCGTCTCTGCTGAAGCGTCTGAGGAAACATGCTGCTGTGTACAGCTCCCTGCAGACACATCTTTTGTGTTATCTACTTCACAAATTCTGATTCATGGAACAGATCAAAACAAATAAAAAGCTGCCTGTGGCTTATTTCTTTGTGCTTCCCGGTGATGAATCTTTTACTCCTGGAAAGTGTTTAAATGGAAATCTGTGGGACGTGCAGCAGAGATGTCTATACCAGTTGCACTCATGTTGAATCTTGTTTGGTGTGAAGTGGGTTATCAGTCAGCATGATGTTCTCGGTGTACCTCCTGTAACCTGTATGATCCAGCTTATGGGTCAGAAGCTGGACTTATCACCACCACGCACATGAGCTCCAGGGTTAGGTCACAAATTGCGCCGAACACACCTGATCATTTAAATGTGGAGGCAGGTAATTGCCTGCTCAATCTGACACAATAAAGATCGTAAAAACGTGTAAAGTTAGCTGAAGTATTCAGAAGCAGTTTTCAGAGTATTTGGCTTTGTATGTCATGACAACCAGAAGCGTACGTTCACGTTTATCCTCTAAAGAAAGTCGTGAAGATTGTTTTTTCTGGCAGGATCATCCCCTCAGTGAGAAAGTTAACCCACTTTAAGAGCCAAACATCAACCTGTTTGAACGTATGTAGGCCATTGGTGTTATGCAGGAACACAAAAGCAAGAAGACTTTTTACGTAAATGATTTTATATGGGGAAACAGATTGCACAAGCATGAACACACATCTTCGCAATGACATGAGAGGAAAAGGAGAAGGGGTTGTGAAAATAGTGGTCTGGTCCAGGTCCTTGTCTGGACCACTGTAATGAGTAGTCCCGGCCACTAGAGGGCGATACATTTCAGACACCAATATAAGAAAGGTTTTGTCATTTATTTATTTACATTTTGTAGAGCAATAATAAACTAGTCAACCGCAGATGGAGTGACCTCAGTAAGAACATCCAAAAGCAGCGAATGGCAAATGTCGATAATTCTTCTATAAAATTGGTGATCTAATAAGACCTGTCACAGTTCCTGGGTGTTAATCAATTTACATTTGAATTATCAATGATGAATGAATATCTATCTATCTGTCTGTTTATCACGGTATTTACCGGTCTGGGAATCAGGGAGAGGAAGTCCCAGAGAATGTTTTTATGGCACAGCCTCTCAGTAAAGAAGATTCTGAACGCCAGGTCGTCTGCAAAAAACATCCAAGTCTGAGGTGATATTGTTGGTTATTTTTCCAGACCAATGTGAAGACTGTAACTGGTGGATGAAGGACGTAAGAACCTTTTTCTTTATTTTACAGACGTAGGAGCTTATCCACAGGATAAAAACCACAATAAAGTTGGACTACAGGGATGTCAGGAATGTGCATTACCTCACTAATGTCATTGTTCCAGAGGCTCTCAAGCCATAAGCTATAATTTTAAATACTTTGATGAAAATGTACATTAATTAAAATGTCCTGATTCTTAAAAAATAAATACAAAATAGAGGTTTTATAGTGTGAATTGTGAATACACTTTTCCTCTAAAGGCTGGATACTTGTATCTTCTTTCCATTTGTTCTTAATTAGAGCAGCATCTCAGGTCTGTAAGGAGAACAGAGATCAGATTATTGGTGGAAAACTGGACTCACACAGTCTGTATGGTAGGGCTGATGCGTGTCAGGACCATAGCTGATGCTGCGTTCACAAACTAATCACAGGCAGAGCTTTAAGATATGTGGTGATACTCCCTTAATGACTTGCTGTCAGCTTGTCATTCTCATACTGAACAATAACATGGCTGATGCTTATATGTAGATCTATAAACTGATCTATAGATTAATAGTTTTATAGTTTTTAGTACTACTGTAGTAAATGACTGTTAGTAGTACTACTGTAGTAAATGACTGTTAGTAGTACTACTGTAGTAAATGACTGTTTGTAGTACTACTGTAGTAAATGACTGTTAAGTAGTACTACTGTAGTAAATTTCTGTTAGTAGTACTACTGTAGTAAATGACTGTAGTACTACTGTAGTAAATGACTGTTAGTAGTACTACTGTAGTAAATGACTGTTTGTAGTACTACTGTAGTAAATGACTGTTAAGTAGTACCACTGTAGTAAATGACTTTTAGTAGTACTACTGTAGTAAATGACTGTTAGTAGTACTACTGTAGTAAATGACTGTTAGTACTACTGTAGTAAATAACTGGTAGTAGTACTACTGTAGTAAATGACTGTTAAGTAGTACTACTGTAGTAAATGACTGTTAGTAGTACTACTGTAGTACATGACTGTTAAGTAGTACTACTGTAGTAAATGACTGTTAGTAGTACTACTGTAGTAAATGACTGTTAGTAGTACTACTGTAGTAAATGACTGTTAAGTAGTATTACTGTAGTAAATGACTTAAGTAGTACTACTGTAGTAAATGACTGTTAGTACTACTGTAGTAAATGACTGGTAGTAGTACTACTGTAGTAAATTACTGTTAAGTAGTACTACTGTAGTAAATGACTGTTAGTAGTACTACTGTAGTACATGACTGTTAAGTAGTACTACTGTAGTAAATGACTGTTAGTAGTACTACTGTAGTAAATGACTGTTAGTAGTACTACTGTAGTAAATGACTGTTAAGTAGTACTACTGTAGTAAATGACTTAAGTAGTACTACTGTAGTAAATGACTGTTAGTACTACTGTAGTAAATGACTGTTAGTAGTACTACTGTAGTAAATGACTGTTAGTAGTACTACTGTAGTAAATGACTGTTAAGTAGTACTACTGTAGTAAATGACTGTTAGTACTACTGTAGTAAATGACTGTTAGTAGTACTACTGTAGTAAATGACTGTTAAGTAGTACTACTGTAGTAAATGACTGTTAGTACTACTGTAGTAAATGACTGTTAGTAGTACTACTGTAGTAAATGACTGTTAGTAGTACTACTGTAGTAAATGACTGTTAAGTAGTACTACTGTAGTAAATGACTGTTAGTAGTACTACTGTAGTAAATGACTGTTAGTAGTACCACTGTAGTAAATGACTGTTAAGTAGTACTACTGTAGTAAATGACTGTTAAGTAGTACTACTGTAGTAAATGTATGTTAAGTAGTACTACTGTAGTAAATGACTGTTAAGTAGTACTACTGTAGTAAATGACTGTTAAGTAGTACTACTGTAGTAAATGACTGTTAGTACTACTGTAGTAAATGACTGTTAGTGGTACTACTGTAGTAAATGACTGTTAAGTAGTACTACTGTAGTAAATGACTGTTAAGTAGTACTACTGTAGTAAATGACTGTTAAGTAGTACTACTGTAGTAAATAACTTAAGTAGTACTACTGTAGTAAATGACTGTTAGTGGTACTACTGTAGTAAATGACTGTTAAGTAGTACTACTGTAGTAAATTTCTGTAGTAGTACTACTGTAGTAAATGACTGTTAAGTAGTAGTACTGTAGTAAATGACTGTTAGTACTACTGTAGTAAATGACTGGTAGTAGTACTACTGTAGTAAATGACTGTTAGTAGTACTACTGTAGTACATGACTGTTAAGTAGTACTACTGTAGTAAATGACTGTTAGTACTACTGTAGTAAATGACTGTTAAGTAGTACCACTGTAGTAAATGACTTTTAGTAGTACTACTGTAGTAAATGACTGTTAGTAGTACTACTGTAGTAAATGACTGTTAAGTAGTAGTACTGTAGTAAATGACTGTTAGTACTACTGTAGTAAATAACTGGTAGTAGTACTACTGTAGTAAATGACTGTTAAGTAGTACTACTGTAGTAAATGACTGTTAGTAGTACTACTGTAGTAAATGACTGTTAGTAGTACTACTGTAGTAAATGACTGTTAAGTAGTATTACTGTAGTAAATGACTGTTAAGTAGTACTACTGTAGTAAATGACTGTTAAGTAGTAGTACTGTAGTAAATGACTGTTAGTAGTACTACTGTAGTAAATGACTGTTAAGTAGTACTACTGTAGTAAATGACTTAAGTAGTACTACTGTAGTAAATGACTGTTAGTACTACTGTAGTAAATGACTGTTAGTAGTACTACTGTAGTAAATGACTGTTAGTAGTACTACTGTAGTAAATGACTGTTAAGTAGTACTACTGTAGTAAATGACTGTTAGTACTACTGTAGTAAATGACTGTTAGTAGTACTACTGTAGTAAATGACTGTTAAGTAGTACTACTGTAGTAAATGACTGTTAGTACTACTGTAGTAAATGACTGTTAGTAGTACTACTGTAGTAAATGACTGTTAGTAGTACTACTGTAGTAAATGACTGTTAAGTAGTACTACTGTAGTAAATGACTGTTAGTAGTACTACTGTAGTAAATGACTGTTAGTAGTACCACTGTAGTAAATGACTGTTAAGTAGTACTACTGTAGTAAATGACTGTTAAGTAGTACTACTGTAGTAAATGACTGTTAAGTAGTACTACTGTAGTAAATGACTGTTAGTACTACTGTAGTAAATGACTGTTAGTGGTAATACTGTAGTAAATGACTGTTAAGTAGTACTACTGTAGTAAATGACTGTTAAGTAGTACTACTGTAGTAAATGACTGTTAAGTAGTACTACTGTAGTAAATGACTGTTAGTACTACTGTAGTAAATGACTGTTAGTGGTACTACTGTAGTAAATGACTGTTAAGTAGTACTACTGTAGTAAATGACTGTTAGTACTACTGTAGTAAATGACTGTTAGTGGTACTACTGTAGTAAATGACTGTTAAGTAGTACTACTGTAGTAAATGACTGTTAAGTAGTACTACTGTAGTAAATGACTGTTAAGTAGTACTACTGTAGTAAATGACTGTTAGTACTACTGTAGTAAATGACTGTTAGTGGTACTACTGTAGTAAATGACTGTTAAGTAGTACTACTGTAGTAAATTTCTGTAGTAGTACTACTGTAGTAAATGACTGTTAAGTAGTAGTACTGTAGTAAATGACTGTTAGTACTACTGTAGTAAATGACTGGTAGTAGTACTACTGTAGTAAATTACTGTTAAGTAGTACTACTGTAGTAAATGACTGTTAGTAGTACTACTGTAGTACATGACTGTTAAGTAGTACTACTGTAGTAAATGTATGTTAAGTAGTACTACTGTAGTAAATGACTGTTAAGTAGTACTACTGTAGTAAATGACTGTTAAGTAGTACTACTGTAGTAAATGACTGTTAGTACTACTGTAGTAAATGACTGTTAGTGGTACTACTGTAGTAAATGACTGTTAAGTAGTACTACTGTAGTAAATGACTGTTAAGTAGTACTACTGTAGTAAATGACTGTTAAGTAGTACTACTGTAGTAAATGACTGTTAGTACTACTGTAGTAAATGACTGTTAGTGGTACTACTGTAGTAAATGACTGTTAAGTAGTACTACTGTAGTAAATTTCTGTAGTAGTACTACTGTAGTAAATGACTGTTAAGTAGTAGTACTGTAGTAAATGACTGTTAGTACTACTGTAGTAAATGACTGGTAGTAGTACTACTGTAGTAAATGACTGTTAGTAGTACTACTGTAGTACATGACTGTTAAGTAGTACTACTGTAGTAAATGACTGTTAGTACTACTGTAGTAAATGACTGTTAAGTAGTACCACTGTAGTAAATGACTTTTAGTAGTACTACTGTAGTAAATGACTGTTAGTAGTACTACTGTAGTAAATGACTGTTAAGTAGTAGTACTGTAGTAAATGACTGTTAGTACTACTGTAGTAAATAACTGGTAGTAGTACTACTGTAGTAAATGACTGTTAAGTAGTACTACTGTAGTAAATGACTGTTAGTGGTACTACTGTAGTACATGACTGTTAAGTAGTACTACTGTAGTAAATGACTGTTAGTAGTACTACTGTAGTAAATGACTGTTAGTAGTACTACTGTAGTAAATGACTGTTAAGTAGTATTACTGTAGTAAATGACTGTTAAGTAGTACTACTGTAGTAAATGACTGTTAAGTAGTAGTACTGTAGTAAATGACTGTTAGTAGTACTACTGTAGTAAATGACTGTTAAGTAGTACTACTGTAGTAAATGACTTAAGTAGTACTACTGTAGTAAATGACTGTTAGTACTACTGTAGTAAATGACTGTTAGTAGTACTACTGTAGTAAATGACTGTTAGTAGTACTACTGTAGTAAATGACTGTTAAGTAGTACTACTGTAGTAAATGACTGTTAGTACTACTGTAGTAAATGACTGTTAGTAGTACTACTGTAGTAAATGACTGTTAAGTAGTACTACTGTAGTAAATGACTGTTAGTACTACTGTAGTAAATGACTGTTAGTAGTACTACTGTAGTAAATGACTGTTAGTAGTACTACTGTAGTAAATGACTGTTAAGTAGTACTACTGTAGTAAATGACTGTTAGTAGTACTACTGTAGTAAATGACTGTTAGTAGTACCACTGTAGTAAATGACTGTTAAGTAGTACTACTGTAGTAAATGACTGTTAAGTAGTACTACTGTAGTAAATGTATGTTAAGTAGTACTACTGTAGTAAATGACTGTTAAGTAGTACTACTGTAGTAAATGACTGTTAAGTAGTACTACTGTAGTAAATGACTGTTAGTACTACTGTAGTAAATGACTGTTAGTGGTACTACTGTAGTAAATGACTGTTAAGTAGTACTACTGTAGTAAATGACTGTTAAGTAGTACTACTGTAGTAAATGACTGTTAAGTAGTACTACTGTAGTAAATGACTGTTAGTACTACTGTAGTAAATGACTGTTAGTGGTACTACTGTAGTAAATGACTGTTAAGTAGTACTACTGTAGTAAATTTCTGTAGTAGTACTACTGTAGTAAATGACTGTTAAGTAGTAGTACTGTAGTAAATGACTGTTAGTACTACTGTAGTAAATGACTGGTAGTAGTACTACTGTAGTAAATTACTGTTAAGTAGTACTACTGTAGTAAATGACTGTTAGTAGTACTACTGTAGTACATGACTGTTAAGTAGTACTACTGTAGTAAATGACTGTTAGTAGTACTACTGTAGTAAATGACTGTTAGTAGTACTACTGTAGTAAATGACTGTTAAGTAGTACTACTGTAGTAAATGACTGTTAGTACTACTGTAGTAAATGACTGTTAGTAGTACTACTGTAGTAAATGACTGTTAAGTAGTACTACTGTAGTAAATGACTGTTAGTAGTACTACTGTAGTAAATGACTGTTAAGTAGTACTACTGTAGTAAATGACTGTTAGTACTACTGTAGTAAATGACTGTTAGTAGTACTACTGTAGTAAATGACTGTTAAGTAGTACTACTGTAGTAAATGACTGTTAGTAGTACTACTGTAGTAAATGACTGTTAGTAGTACCACTGTAGTAAATGACTGTTAAGTAGTACTACTGTAGTAAATGACTGTTAAGTAGTACTACTGTAGTAAATGTATGTTAAGTAGTACTACTGTAGTAAATGACTGTTAAGTAGTACTACTGTAGTAAATGACTGTTAGTACTACTGTAGTAAATGACTGTTAGTGGTACTACTGTAGTAAATGACTGTTAAGTAGTACTACTGTAGTAAATGACTGTTAAGTAGTACTACTGTAGTAAATGACTGTTAGTACTACTGTAGTAAATGACTGTTAGTGGTACTACTGTAGTAAATGACTGTTAAGTAGTACTACTGTAGTAAATTTCTGTAGTAGTACTACTGTAGTAAATGACTTTTAAGTAGTACTACTGTAGTAAATGACTGTTAAGTAGTACTACTGTAGTAAATGACTTTTAAGTAGTACTAATGTAGTAAATGACTGTTAGTAGTACTACTGTAGTAAATGACTGTTAAGTAGTACTACTGTAGTAAATGACTTTTAAGTTGTACTACTGTAGTAAATGACTGTTAAGTAGTACTACTGTAGTAAATGACTGTTAAGTAGTAGTACTGTAGTAAATGACTTTTCAGTAGTACTAATGTAGTAAATGACTTTTAAGTATTACTACTGTCATCACCAACTCTGCTCCAGTTTGTAACATTACAGCTGCTTTAGTCTTTTTTTCTCTGTCTTTCCTCTCATCCAAAGAACGTCCACTTCAATGTAAACACAGAAGCGAGTGAACAACGTGACTTGCGGCGTGACGTTGTGGGCTACAGCAAGCATCTAAACCGGTTTTAACAATACATTTCTTTTGAGGCAACTTCTTATTAAAATCAACAAATATAAGTTGTAATATGATGTGAAGTCATAGGAAGGTATACTGGTTGCTGAGGAAAGCCCGTAAAAGACCCAGTATGCAAAGAGATTTCAGAGTGCCGGTACTGCGCGTTGCATACACAGGGGATCCTTCTGTGTAACTGTACTGTAAGCTGGAGTTCACATCAGGTCTGGAACATGTGAGTCAAGCCTCAGCGGACCCACACTGAGCCTACAGTGTGGTCCATACAAATCCTGCAATCTGGTAACATTTGTACCTGATAATGTGATTTTTATTCTCTGAAGCAATGTCTGGGGTTTTTTTTCTGAATGGGCTTGTATGAACATATTTATTATAAACAGCTCTAATGTGGACTTGTTTTATTTAGATTACAATGATGGAGTGTTTTGTTGATGTTCTGAGGGATGTAAGCCACGCCCAGCGTCACGAGGGGGCATACAAGGGCACCGCCCCCTCAAACGAAATGTATTGCCCCTAAAAAAAAAAATTAATGAATAATATTTTTATATTAGGGAAATTGTCTGTATTTTCCACCACTTATGACATTTTACTATAAAACCAAACGTAACTAAAGAAATATAATAAAATATGTACAAATGTCAGGATCCGACTGGCCAGAAACACATCTCCATTGTTATTTGATATGTGGATAAAATGTGCGCCGTGAAAGAGCGACTGCTGTCACTGTGGACTACAGACAGGTGTGATGCTCAGTCGTTGACTGATCTGGTTCTTGCCGAGCTGTCAAACATTGGTCTCAACGCAGGCAAAATACTCAGTGTTACGATGGTGCCAGTGTGATATCTGGGAAGAGCGGTGCTATGCAGAAACTCGTTCAACGCGCATTACAGAGGAAAATCCATTGTTTTAATCATCAGCTGCACTTAGTTGTCGTGCATGCCATTTCATTAGAGCGCACAGTTCAAGATTTTTTTGACGTGTGTGATCAGCTACACAAATTCCTGAAAAAGCCAGTTGTAGCTGCTCAGTATAAAGGAGAAAAACTCAAAAGATTATTGGGACAACGGTGGAGTGGACACTTTGAGACAGTTTCTGCTATTCAGAAATCATACACAACTCTCGTCCATTTTCTGAACGAGATCGGGGCCTGGAGAACAAGTGCGGATGAGAAAATCGAGGCTGTCAGACTCCACAAAGCCATAACAGAACCAACGTTCAGATTTCTAGCCTGTGTGATGCACAAGCTTTTAGGACTGATGGATCCACAGAATAAAATGCTCCAAGCAGAAAACACCGACCTCATCACCGCAGTTCAGCTCATCAAAAGCACATCTGTTTGCATTGAAAATCTGCGATTTGAAGAGGAGTTTTTAAAACTTTGGGCCGACAGTTTGGTCGACACAGGTACCCCACTTCCCCCAACGTCAAGCACCTGCATCATTGCAGCACTACGTGGTGGAGGAAACACTTGGTCATCAAGAACGGGATACTGAGCAGGACACCAGGAGGCTGTTTTTCGGGATTCTTGACTGTGTTCTTGGAGAGATGGCTGGACGTTTCAATGAACGGAATCACAAATATGTTGAAGCTTTGGAAACACTAAAACCTGGCAGCGGGACCTTTTTGGACGCTGGAAAAGTGAAACCATTACTGGACTTAACAAAGACAGAAAGGAATGATTTGGAGTTGTCGTTGCACGTCAGTTTTTTGGAAGTCGGTGTGCCGTCCAGGGTGCTGAAACATCAACCGCCGGAGAACTTCTTTCAGCCTATTCCAGTGTTTTGGAAACTATGCCTGTGGTCCAAACATGTGGACCACAGGCATTGCTCTGACATGTGGGGCGTCCACAGCTATGTGTGAAAACTTGTTTTCCACACTGAGGAACATTTTTTTCGAACACAGACACACGATGCTACACAGGCGAAAAGCAAACTTTTAAGAAGGACCTAACCAGAAAGCTTAAAGCAGAGTGGAAGGATGTTCTTCTCAGAAGATTTAACTCGTCAGCCACAAGAAGAATGCAACTCTAATAAACGGATTTAAAGAGAAACAAGTAAATGTCTGGAACAACAACTTTTGTGACTACTTAGTTTGCGACTGATGCAGAGTCCAAGTTAAAAGAGTGATAATGTCGTCATTCAAAGGGATTTTTTACATAATTCAGTGATTGTTGCAAACACATGCATTTAACGTTTGAAAAAAGTGCACTAACTCTTCTCAGAATATGCCTATTATTATTATGCAGTGTGTGATGGTAGCTTACTATTGTTTCTTGAAAATAAATGAGATCAGTACAAGTTGTTGGTGTTGTTGTTTTATTATTATTATTATTATTATTATTATTATTATTATTATTATTAATGTGAATGCCCATCAGGCATTAATTGAGTTCCTGTTCTGTCTATCTTATTAATGTGAATGCCTATTAACGTTGGATCTGTTATGCTTTGTGGAGTCTGACAGCCTCGATTTTCACATCCGCACTTGTTCTCCAGGCCCCGATCTCGTTCAGAAGATGGACGAGAGTTGTGCATGATTTCTGAATGACGGAAACTGTCTCAAAGTGTCCACTCCACCGTTGTCCCATCATTCAGATCTTAAACTGTGCAGCTCCTTCAGGACATGTGTGCTCCGATTTTTTATATTTGAAATCTAGTTTTTGAGATATTCTGCATTTTCCATCCATCCATCCATCTTCTGCCGCTTATCCGGGGTCGGGTCGCGGGGGCAGCAGCCTAAGCAGGGAAGCCCAGACTTCCCTCTCCCCAGCCACATTTGCCAACTCTGCGGGGGGGATCCCGAGGCGTTCCCAGGCCAGCCGAGAGATGTAATCCCTCCAGCGTGTCCTGGGTCTTCCCCGGGGTCTCCTCCCCGAGGGACGTGCCTGGAACACCTCACCAGGGAGGCGTCCAGGAGGCATCCTGACCAGATGCCCGAGCCACCTCAACTGGTTCCTCTCGATGCGAAGGAGCAGCGGCTCTACTCTGAGCCCCTCCCGGATGACTGAGCTCCTCACCCTATCTCTAAGGGAGAGCCCGGCCACCCTGCGGAGGAAACTCATTTCAGCCGCCTGTATACGAGATGTCGTTCTTTCGGTCACGACCCACAGCTCATGACCATAGGTGATAGTACGTAGATCGACTGATAAATCGAGAGCTTCGCCTTCTGGCTCAGCTCCTTCTTCACCACGACAGACCGGCGCAGAGCCCGCATTACTGCAGACACCGCACCGATCCGTCTGTCGATCTCACGCTCCATCCTTCCCTCACTCGTGAACAAGACCCCGAGATATTTAAACTCCTCCACTTGAGGCAGGACCTGACTCCCGACCCGGAGAGGGCAATCCACCCTATTCCGGCTGAGGACCATGGTCTCAGATTTTGAGGTGCTGATTCTCATCCCAGCCGCTTCACACTCGGCCGCGAATCGCTCAAGCGAGAGCTGGAGATCACGACCAGATGAAGCCAACAGGACCACGTCATCCGCAAAAAGCAGGGACCCAATCCTGAGGCCACCAAGTCGGATCCCCTCAACCCCTCGGCTGCGCCTAGAAATTCTGTCCATATAAGTTATGAACAGAATCGGCGATAAAGGGCAGCCTTGGCGGAGTCCAACCCTCACCGGAAACGAATCCGACTTACTACCGGCAATGCGGACCAAGCTCTGACACCTGTCGTACAGGGACCGGACAGCTCATACAAGGGGGTCCGGTACCCCATACTCCCGGAGTACCCCCCACAGGAGCCCCCGGGGGACAGGGTCAAATGCCTTCTCCAGGTCCACAAAGCACATGTAGACTGGTTGGGCAAACTCCCATGCCCCCTCCAGGACCCCAGAGAGGGTATAGAGCTGGTCCACTGTTCCGCGACCAGGACGAAAACCACACTGCTCCTCCTCAATCCGGGATTCGACTATCCGGCGGACCCTCCTCTCCAGGACCCCTGAATAGACCTTACCAGGGAGGCTGAGGAGTGTGATTCCCCTGTAATTGGAACACACCCTCCGGTCCCCCTTCTTAAAAAGGGGGACCACCACCCCAGTCTGCCAATCCAGCGGTACTGCCCCCGATGTCCACGCGATGCTGCAGAGGCGTGTCAGCCAGGACAGCCCCATAGCATCCAGAGCCTTAAGGAACTCCGGGCAGATCTCATCCACCCCCGGGGCCTTGCCGCCAAGGAGCTTTTTGACCACCTCAGCGACTTCAGCCCCAGAGATAGGAGAGTCCACCCCTGAGTCCACCAGCTCTGCTCCCTCATGGGAAGACGTGTTGGTAGGATTGAGGAGGTCTTCGAAGTATTCCCTCCACCGACCCACAACGTCCCGAGCTGAGGTCAGCAGCTCCCCATCTCCACTGTACACAGTATTGATGGAGCACTGCTTCCCCCCCCTGAGCCGCCGGATGGTGGACCAGAATCTCCTCGAAGCCGTCCAGAAGTCTTTCTCCATGGCCTCGCCGAACTCCTCCCATGCCCGAGTTTTTGCCTCGGCAACGGCCGAAGCCGCATGCCACTTAGCCCGCCGGTACCCATCAGCTGCCTCCAGAGTCCCACAGGCCAAGAAGGCCCGATAGGACTCCTTCTTCAGTTTGACGGCATCCCTCACTGCTGGTGTCCACCAACGAGTCCTGGGATTACCGCCACGACAGGCACCAACGACCTTGCAGCCACAGCTCCGGCTGGCCGCCTCAGCAATAGAGGCACGGAACACAGCCCATTCGGACTCAATGTCCCCCGCCTCACCCGGGACATGTTCGAAGCTCTGCTGAAGGTGGGAGTTGAAGCTCGCTCTGACAGGGGACTCAGCCAGACGTTCCCAGCAGACCCTCACAACACGTTTGGACCTGCCAGATCTGACCGGCTTCCTCCCCCACCATCTGAGCCAACTCACCACCAGGTGGTGATCAGTTGACAGCTCCGCCCCCCTCTTCACCCGAGTGTCCAAGGCATGTGGCCGCAGGTCCGACGATACGACTACAAAGTCGATCATTGAACTGCGGCCCAGGGAATCCTGATGCCAGGTGTACATATGGACACTCTTATGCTGGAACATGGTGTTCGTTATAGACAATCCATGACGAGCACAGAAGTCCAATAACAAAACACCATTTGGGTTCAGAGGGGGGGGACCATGCCTCCCAATCACTCCCCTCCAGGTCTCACTGTCATTGCCCACGTGAGCATTGAAGTCCCCCAGCAGAACAATGGAGTCCCCAGAAGGAGCACCCTCCAGCACTCCCTCCAAGGACCCCAGAAAGGGTGGGTACTCTGAACTGCTGTTCGGTGCATAAGCACAGACAACAGTCAGGACCCGTCCCCCCACCCGGAGGCGGAGGGAAACTACCCTTTCATCCACCGGGGTAAACCCCAACGTGCAGGCACCAAGCTGGGGGCTGATGAGAATGCCCACACCTGCTCGGCGCCTCTCACCATGAGCAACTCCAGAGTGGAAGAAGGTCCAGCCCCTCTCGAGGGTACTGGTTCCAGAGCCCAAGCCATGCGTCGAGGTGAGTCCAACTATATCTAGTCGGAACCGCTCAACCTCGCGCACAAGCTCAGGCTCCTTCCCCACCAGAGAGGTGACGTTCCACGTCCCCAGAGCCAGCTTCTGCAGCCGGGGATCGGACCGCCAGGGTCCCCGCCCCTTGCTGCCACCCAGCTCACACTGCACCCGACCCCTACGGCTCCTCCCGCAGATGGTGAGCCCACGGGAGGTATTCTGCATTTTGTACAAATAAATTCAGCCTTGTGATTGGATGAAAGTACTTCAAACCCAATCCAGATTGGACGTGAAATTCAGCTTGGCTATTGGTCAGTTTTTGCATAATGAGCTGAAAACAGCTTCAACTGGGGTTCGGAGCGCTGCACCGGTTTGCAGTGTACGGTTCGTCTTGGTCCCAATCGCCATTGTCTTTTCTTGCAAAATCTTTGAAACGCTACTCCTCCTACACCGTTTGTCTCACTTCAACCATTCAAGTATCAAAGTCTTCAGCCCATTCAGGAGATATGTTCTACGACATTTGGTCTTTGTAACATTTAAACTTTTTAAGGTATTCAAGTTTTTGTCAATGTATTGAAATCCGTTCCTGTGATTGGAGGAAACAGAATTCAGCTCAGCGATTGGTCCATTTTGTACACCGGTTCAAATGCAGCATTTAACGTATCACTCTGTTGTCGTTTGTCGGCTGTTGCTTGTGTGATGGTGCGCAGTTCTGCACGCTGCTCAGTGTGAACAATTGGTCTCAGCTGTGCACTTCAAGTAGCAAAGGAAATTGCTTTGCAAATGTAACAGTTAAATATGAAGGATTTGTTCCAACAATGCTCCCTGCAACGTTTCAACACTTTGATAAACTTTAAACACATTTTAAAAAAACGTTTTTCACATTAAACAATAAAGTCTGTCACATCTTTACTGGAGTTTAGTTCAACCTTGCACATGTTTTTGCAGTCCTGCTAATTACACCCTGCTGGAAGTGGGAAAAAAAGGTGTTCCCATCACAATTGGAACACATATAAATGCTTTTTCCAAAGTGCCACTAAGTACTAGTGGCGTAGTAAGTAAGTCAGTCAGTCAGTCAGTCAGTCAGTGTGTTTTACAACAAGAGTTCATGGGTTCAATCCCAATGTGGGGCAATGAAAAAAAAAACAGGTGTGCTTCCTTTTTTTCAATTTCTTATACTTATGCAATTTCATTTCAATCATTCAGTGATGTTCAATAAATGGGTATTCACATTTATTATTATTTCAATTATAGCTGGTTCTAGCTATTATTATTAGGGTCCGAGCCATACGAAGTATGGCAGGGCCCTATTGTTATTGTAATGTTTTATTATTATTATTCTTCTCGGCGGCACAACTCACTCAATTTTGACCCCCTTAGCCTCAGTGAAAAGTTGCGAAACTTGGCACACTCTTCAAGCCCGGCGAAAATAGCCATATTCTAGGGTCCGCATTCACGCCAATGCAAAAATGCCTCGACAGCGCCCCCTAGTTATTATTATTATTATTGTTTTTGGGGGTTTTTTGTTTTTTTTTGTCTTGTCCAGCATTTAGGTAGCAGAATGATGGTCTGGATGCTGTGTTCTGCTGAGCAAATTTTCTTTGCCAAGGAAAGCTTTATAGATATATTGATCCCCTCATAACACCTCATAAGAAAAGTGAAAGAGATAAAGGGAGAGAAAAGGGAGAGAAAAAAAATAACCCAAAAACAAAAAGAAAGAAAACAACCTACAGATGTATACATACACACGCATACATACACATACACATACACATATACACACACATATATATATATATATATATATATATATATATATATATATATACACATATATATACATATGTACACATATACATACACACACACACCTCTATGCACACACATACACACACTTACATACGTACAAACATATACGCACTTGCCAGTATGAACACATATACATACACATACTTTAGATCATAGTAACTAAACTATGAATCTAAAAAGTGAAATATAAATGAGAAACAAACAGAAATGAGAAAACCAGCTGCTGTTACTGAATAAAACTGCAGACGACTCGGTGACTGTGTCACATGCAGAACATGCAGAGTGGAACGTGTTCCGGAAAAGGTGATCATGCCAGTGTGACCCCTCCCACACAAAGGCAAGAAGCACGCCAGGAGGACCCCCGAGACCCGAGCCATCGGCAGCCACCCCCAGGCGCAGACCCCAACCCCCCCACCCCGGAGCCAGCCATGCACCGACCCAAGAGGCGGCAGAGGGGGGTCCCAGCCAGAGTCCCCCGCAGTCAGGGGGAACAGGCCCCAGCAGGCCCGGACCAGCGAGGACCGGCCCCACCGGGCACCGGCCACCCAGGGCAGACAGAGCGCGGGCCCCACGGCCCCAAGAGCCCAGAAGCAACCCCCCACCCCCGCAGGCAGAGGGCCCAGCCCACACCGACAGGGGGCCGGGATCCCCAGACCGCCACCGAGCGGCAGCCAGGCCGCACCCCAGTGCACCAGCAGCGCTCCCCGAGCACCAAGACCCTCCCCCACTCACGCACGCGCGCACACACATACGCACACACATGTACACACACACACACGCATCCACACTTCCTCCTTAAGCACACCCTATCCACCCCTTCTCTTACACACGCTCAAACTCACACTCTCCTACCCCCGTTCTTCTTCTTATTATTATTATTGTAATGGACCTGCCCCATACTGTGTATGACACGCCCCCTTGTGTCCATTACGCTGATGTAAGCTGATATATCATCTTAGACATTGGAGGAGTTGTAAGAAGAACCTTGTGACAAAAGTTATGAAACTGATCAGAGGTGGAAAATAAAGGATTATATTCACTCATGTTATTGTAACTGATTAGTTTTTTATAAGTAATTTGTCATTTTTTAAGTAAATTTTTTAAATAGATCATTTTACCTTTACATTTTACATTTTGACCGAAATGTTTTATTGCATTATATTGGAAACCTCCCTTGTTACTGAGTTGCAGGGAAAAAACCATCAGCCTGAACTGACATTATGCCGAACGTCACTAATTTTCCATCTCTGCTGCTGATCTACTTCAGTCACGTTTGATGCCCACTGAAAGGAAAATGCACAGACGTGTGTGTGAATTCTCACTGATCAACAGGATGAAGTTCATTACAAACGGTGTTGGATTGGATTTATGACTCATCCTTTGTTTACATCAGTAGCTAAATAACTTTTACAAAATAAATTTAGTTCTTTTTTACTGTTATTCAAGTAGAATTTCAGCAAAGTAAAGATACTTTTACTTAAAGTTTTCAGTACTGTATCCACCACTGGAACTGATTATGACAAAGATCAGAGCTGCAAACAGTCTGTTATAAAAATGTCCACAGACTAATTATATTTCATACGTTGCATTCATCAGCGGTTCCAATAAACCCTTCCAGGGCAGCTTGTCTCACCCATCCTCCCCAACAACTCCTCCCATCAGCTGGTTGTAATTCTATCTTACCTGAGGTTCTGCTCCTCTTATCAGTCTGTTTTAGAGCAGACGCAGGATGAATGCAGCCCGTGTGTTTCTGCCTTTGAAACAAATCTCTGAAAGAAGACATTTAGAAGCAGCTTTCAGCTTCTGTGAATTTTTCCCAGCAGAGAAAAATGAATGTTCTTTAATTTTTACTGTAACAGGCAGGTGCAGAAGATAAGTTGTTGGAGAAACTTTTCATTTGATTTAAGCGGGTTGTAGCAGGGAAACCCTAAAACCTGCCGGGTGGTAGCTCTCTGGGACCCTCGTTTAGATTAGGTTGTTTTGCTGTGTATGCTGCGACAGCCAGTGGAGGTATCCCAGATTTCCTCTCAGTCGCCATGCTGTTTACAAGGTGTGACGTGCAAGCGCTAGAAGAGATGGCATCGTTACTATGGCAACACCTCTTGTTTAGCAATTGGCAGAGAAAAGCCATCATGGAAAGTTTAGAAGCTAGTTAGCATTAGCAGCCTCCACCAACTAAAAAGGCCTGGACTTGTACATATGCACAACCATGAGTGTTTTATTGTATAAAATTAACTCTTTTACCACATTACATATTGTATAAAAAGCATTTTTCCTGACAAGATTCAAATCAAATCAGGTTTCATTTCTTTAAGTCGTATTACTCATGTTTCCTAAACTTTGTTAATTCTTATTTATGTGTATTGTTTTTTTCTGGTCTGCTAACAAAGCTTCATTTTGTCAGCAGAACTTAGAAATGCTGTTGCTAACATTCAGTATGACAAGTTAATTTCATCATTATGTCCAGTTTTGGTTCTTTCCATTTTAAAATACTATTTTCATTCGTTTCCCCAAATTTTGTTATTTTCTATATTCTGATCCTTTGATAGTTTTATTATAATTAATTCAACAGAAATAAGACTTTATTTTTTACTTGTACTTTCACTGATATGTGACATTAACCTGCTATGAACTCCGTAAGCTAATTACACACTTTAGATGTTGAGGATGACACATTGAATGGAAGACAAGTGTCAGAGGATCTGCTGGTTTACTTAAGATAGGATTGTATGAAAACAGTTCTTATAAATTGGACTTATGTGCATTTTTTAATTGAATCCCAAAGAATCGGCTCAGACAGGTTAAGTCTGTAAAGTGCCTTGATTTGACTTAGTTGTGAATTGGTGTTATACAAATAAAGCTGAATTTAATTGAATACGAGATTTATAAATTTAACAAGCAAAGAAATTCAAACGTTTACAAGTCTTCTTAGAAACTATCATACAGACATGCTCCGACCACAAGGACTCTACTAAACTGAAGCAAATCAGGGAAAACAGACTGTATTGCTCTTTGATACATGACATTAAAAAAAGACATTACTATCATTGTTATATCTAAGTTCAAGCATAATTAGACCTGGTCTTATAAAATCAGATTAGAAAAAAAAACACAGATAGACAATCAAATGATAAAAAGTTTCAAAACATTCAAACTGTGATAAAGTCTAATTTCATCATTTTTTCAGGTTTCACATACATTTCTGTCAAATACTGTAATTTTACTAAAAAATAACATTACTTTAGGAAGAAAGTGACATTTATTCAATAAAAATACTAAAATGTACCAAAGTTAACAGTCTAGTGCTTTGTGTAAGGTTCCTGTACTGAGAGAGGTCTGCTTTACTGGGAATGATGGTTAGAGTCAACTACCTACTGTCTACACGTTAAACCTTCATTTTCATGCTCAGTTTCAGTGGAACCAGAAAAGTTTAGCTGTGTCTGATATCCAACCTCGTGTTTGAGTCTCTTTTCAGTTTTATTGGTCCAGTTTATTCGCAACATAATGTTTAAAACTGCGGCGTGAACATGGCTGCCCATCAACAGTTCCCCAGTGTGCTGAAGCTGACAGTCGCCAGTCAGAATCCAGAGTGGTGGTGTCTGCCTTGCAATTTAGCATTTATCATGGCTACCAGGCGTACATTTCAACAAGCAGCAACATCCGACCCAAAAATTGCAGTTCCCCCCTCCTCCACTAGGGGCTCCAAAACAGAGCGAATCCCCATGTTAAAAAGACCAACTTCACAGCAGACCAACTTCACAGCAGAAATAAACATGTTTACAGCCTGGTACAAAAATCCATTTTAGGTTTGATAGGTCAGGTTTATCTTCATAAAAATTGTGAGTGTGTATGTGTGATTGGGGGTGATGGCTCATCTGTTTAGATTTTATTTAATCTTGAACTTCAGCATACGGGGGTGTGTCCTTTCGACTTGACATGTATCCAATATTTAGTGACAAGAAGGCAAGAAAAGAGTGTCGCACAACTGTAGTTTTTAGCCGGCTAACAATCAGCTTCAGCCCACCTATCTCTGTTAGCTGATTACCTCTCGTTAGCGGCGGGTTAGCGTGATTAGCCGATAGCTACAGGCAGTTTAGAATTTAATAGGTGTCAATCACCCATCCCCACGCTCCCAACCCCCTCTCAGCTCCATCTCTTCAGAAACCTACAGGTGGCGTCAAAGACGCTCTGCCCATCATGTTATATACAGTCTATGATACACACCCTGTGAAATGGAATACGCATTTGCAAGCTGCAGTATGTGAGTAACCACTAGGGGCAGTGCCCGGAGACAGACCAGATGTAAGGTTGGCAACGGTATAAATGGTGGGAGGTTTTGAGTGAAAATACAGCATCTTTACAACATTTGCAGATTGTCTATCATCTAGGCTAGCTCATGGTAAATGTAATAGCTTGAACTAAAGCAAATGAACTCAAAAGATTTTGGTTCTTGAAGAACTTAAAAATAGAAATCCTGCCTTTATTCAAGCTTTTCCATTTGTGATGCATTATTGCTGCTACATAGCCACATACTTCCTTGTCACATACAATGATCAGTAGTGTAGAAGTCTGAAGGTGCAGATCAGTGCACGGAGGAAGATGATGGAGACACAGAGCGCAGATGATGCCGATGGAGAGTTTTGTCCACCAGTCCACCAGATGCCTGAGTTAGCTCAGCAAATTTGTCAAACACATGTCTAAGACACACTTCTGAGTCGAACACAACCATACCCTGACTTCGCCAATCACTGCCATGTTTTTCTGTTTTGTTTAAATCCTAGAAAAGCAGCAAATCCATCAGGTCTGAGTTCTTCAATGTGCCCCCTAGCGGAATCTTCTGGTACCAGCATAGCACACAACAGAATCTGTTTACATTTCCTGTGTATTTTAGCACGTTTTCAGAAAACTTACGGTTCCGTACCAAAGTGCAAAGCACCCAAATACCACTGGAGATCATGGGAGACATGTTGGGCATAATAACTCTTATGCAGCAAACAAAGCAAAGCAAAGGATGAAGAAATGGAAGACACAAATGGATGAAAATTTGGAGACGTGTTGCGTGAATGTTTACTTTGCTATTTTATATTGCTACTGATACTGACACTTGGTCCTTGGAAGTTACCTCTGTGCTGCCCTCTAGTGGATGTATTGCCTAACAGACATGCCAACATAAAGCACACAATGGGGGAAGTGACATTTGGCAGAGTAAAAATATGTGTATTATTTTTACAAAGGTAAGTAAGTCCATAAGCCACAGTTATGTTCTACGTTAAATATGCATACGGACAGAGTTTTGTGGTCATCTCTTACATCATTTACACTTGTATTTCATTCCTTATTCAGAGAGCTTGCAGATGCGTATCCAGCCAGAGCAAACGACAGTATCATGAAAAACCATGGGGACAGTGTTGACAAGTATGCCTGGCATGCAACTAACAACAGGAACAAAGAAGAAGCTGCGATGTGTTCAATGACCACGCGGACCACCACCGTCTCCTGCACTGCCTCTTGTCATGTGTATTTATGCAAATGTTCATCGTCATGATTGCCTCTGTTATCGCCATTTTTACCATTATCTGAAACTGACAAAAAAACTAGCAAGTAAACTCTGATTCTGCTCCTTTCTGCAGTGGATGTAGAGCCAAACAACTATGGCATCATAAAGCACACAATGAGGGCAGTGGTTTTTAACAAAGTTTAGAACAGAAATACCTTTTTACATACATAAAGTCTGTGTAAATGAGCCTTTATCTCTACATTAAATATACATATGGTTGAAGCCTTCGGTCTGTCTTATGCAGAGGTGGAAATTCCTGGTCCAGAAAGTAAAAGTCCAGTCCGGCAGCTGTTCTGACCAGTCACCAAACGAGCTGAATTTAATGAGCAGAGTTTATTTACCAGGTAAACGAGCCTGTTAGTGAAAAGACCCGTTCTATATGTACAGGTAGATCCAAAAACATGACAGGACTCTCTGGACCAGGAATTGCCACCTCTGGTCTTATGTGTCCTTTATGTTTGTATTTCAGAGCTTGCAGAAATGTTAAGTAATATCATCTGAGACTACAGTGGCGCTGCTGAGCAGTGCGGCTGACATGCAGTCAGTAAAAAAAAAAAAAAAAAAAAAGGATGGCCACACAGGCCATCTGAAAATATTCAGGTTCTGGATCGTCGGGTTTAGGACAGTGTTTCTCAATTCCAGTCTCAATTCCAGACTGGAATTGAGAAACACTGGTTTAGGGTTAGGGTAGTTTTGAAGAGCGCCCCTCAGACCTGGTTTAAAACAACCAGCATCTTAATGATTTTTCCTCTTTGTTGCACAGTGACAAACACTTGTGCCAAACAGGTAGCAACAGACTGATGAGCTGTTCTTTACAGAAATTTCAGAACAATACAACGTGCCTGGGACTTTTCACTATTTTATAGTCCAAGTGCTGTGTACTACCCTAATAGTGACCCCCATTATTGAACCTTTTAAATAACCCCCGGCTGCAGCCTGGAGAATGGGGCGGGGCTGGATATTTGGCGGAGTTGGGCCTCGTTCTCCAGGCTGCAGCCAAGACCCTCTCAACCTTTTGCCGGCATCATGCCTCAACATATACAGAGATGTAGCATAATGTTGTCATGCACCCTGCAAGTATATCCCACGCCTAAGATTAAAGCCAACGTAGACTTAAACATGGGAGTATATGGGCAGCGACATCAGACAAAATTTAAAATGCATGTATGCATTTACGTACGTAAAATGAGCATTATTGAGCCCATAAGAGAAAAAGGTGACGCCCCCAGAACGTGTGCGCACATGAGATGTCACATCTCAAGAGGTTTTCAGAATTTCCAGATTCAAAATCATTTCTGTAAATACATCTCAAAATAAAACCAGGGGGAATAAACAACAAAGTAAGAAATCTCAGCCAGCATTGGACCTGTTGAAGGGCAGATTGGCTTCAGATGTTGCTAAATGAGCTGAAACAACCTCTCTCTGTCCTGGAAGTACAGAAAAATATCCTGATCTTCTAATTCTCCCCAAAGCGGAGAATCAGTGGGTTTATTCTATAACAAAACCGTGTTTGTGTATGAGGCTATAGGGCTGTGAGGGGCTTATTACATTTTAGAAGGTGATAATATGGGAGGTTTTGCTGATTATTTCATGTTACTGTATTATGTGATAGAGCGTGACATTATAGAGGACTTGGTGACCATTGTTCCAGGCATATAGCGCTCTGTCTCTAGGGTTGTAGTCCAGCATAGACAGGTGGCTGTATTTATTTGTCAGAGGAATATCAATGTATTCGTAGGTGGAGGAGTTGGTGGAGTAGGCGTAGTAGACTTTGGTTCCACCGGAATACCCATTGGTGACATATAAAGTTCCACAGATCATGAAGGCTTCACCAGCACTGCGTTTGGGATGGTTGGTGGTCCAACTGCGGATGATCTGCAGGGTGTTGGGGTTTAACTGGCTCAGGACGATGTTACCAGCATTTTGATTGGTGGCATATACTGCCCAGAGCCCGCCTTCGTCAACCATCAGGTCAATGTCGGAGTGCCCACCCCAGGAGTAGTGGTACATGTTGTTGTAACCAGCAAAGTCGAGCTGTTGGGAGCGACTGATGACTGATGTGCTGAAGTCGAATTTGATGATGGTGTGACTCTGATACTTGTTAAAGTAAAGGGATCCATTATAAACCACCTGACCAGTTCCAGACCAGGGGTGAGGCAGACGGTGGGACGTGAAGTTATCTGTCATCATAAACTCGTACATCGATTGGTACTCCCTAACAAAGCGGTTGTTGTGATAACCATCCATGTACCACACCTGTAAGGGAAAGAACAAAATAAGTCACTTCATACAAGATCAGCAGTTTTCTCCCCAAAACCCTGATGGCCTCCATGTTCATGTTGACCCGAACACATGTTAGATCTACTCGTGCAAAATACTGCATCTCTTCTGTCTTTTCAACATCTTCCATTATTAGGATCATGGTTCACTAACAAAATCTTGGAGTAATCAGATAACTGTATAAACAGATCTGATTGGTCTAAATCCACTTTTGAAATGCAAAGTTAGAAAAACCTCCATCATATCCAGTCCATTATTGGATTTATTTCAGAGTGGTGATGTAACTTCCTGTAATTTTCAAAACATCCAGTCTTAGCTGAACGTAGCGGCACCAGTGATCTTAACATTAGCTTCTATTGTGGGTGCTAATAAAGTGCTAGACTGCATGTCTGATCAGGAAAAAAACTGAATAATATACCTGGATGTCTCCCCAGTACTCCGATCTGTTCATGCATCTACACCTGCGCATGTGCAAACACTGTCTGTTCTGTCGTTTTAATAGAAGATTTTAAAAGACAGAAACGACATAAGCATCGTAAGAGGAACAAAGAAAAATACGATAGCATGCAGTGGCGGAAATACGGCATATAAACTAAGTAAACATTCACATTTAGCCTGTTTAGCAGCCCATTAGCTTCCACTTTAGCGGCTATCGCTAAGATCGTGTACACCGCTATGTTCAACAGATATTCTGAAAATAACTACAGTCTCATGTTATGTATTGGTAATGGACTGGAAAATGTAGATGACGGTTTTTCAACTAACAAATTTAGGAGGTGATCTGATCACATATCTAAAAACTCAGATAAGTGGTCAAACATGGTAAACTGGACCATTGTTTCTGATCCGTTGTATTCCTCATTGGTGCAAAATGTTGTTTTTACTGCTAGTTTCTCATCCTAATGCTTCCTCTTTAACAGGTGGGTCCATCAGCCCCCGAGGAGGGCTGGCAGGTCCTCGGCTCAGGACTCTGATGGTCGCTGGTGTCAACCAACCCCATTCTCCTCTAAATGCTCTGATCAAATTATTGATCCTGCCTCTGAACACAGTTGGGTTTCTTAATCTCTTCACTTCCCAGTCTGTTTCTATCAGGAATGCAATTTCACTGCTCCATTTTCTGCTCTGAACTTTTATCCATGATCCCTGTAAACCTTCACACCACCTGTTTTTCACACAGATTCAGAAATTATTCCACTTTGCTATTACTCTTAACGATTTACAGGTGCGTTGTAGATGGTGGTGGTAAACACTCACCCTGTGGTCTCCAGCTGGAGCCACTGGATCCGTCATCCACGAGCCAAATCTGGATCCAGAGGTCTTGATGGTGATTGGTTCTGAGATTCCTGTCAGCTTACCACAGGCTGAAAGAAATAGCAGAAGTTTGTCATACACAACTACAGCCGATGAGACAGAAAGAGTTCATGTTGGGTTGCTTAACGTCCATTTTACTCTCATCATCAGAAGAAACCGGTGGAGGAGGGTTACCAGTCTGCTACGATCTACAGCCTGTCTTCCTGTGGTCTGGTGGCGTCACAAGTTCAGTCTCATGTTTGTCTCATTTTAACCGATTAGGTTTTATAGCCTCCACCAAGGAGGTTGTAGCTTTAACTTGTTTGTCTGTCTGTCAGCCACTTTCACACAAACTGCTGGATGGATTCTCACTATGTTTTTCTCAGAACGGGTCATGACTAACTTCCTTATTGTGAGACAAAACCATTTTCAGTGGATCTGCATATAACGCCACAAAAAATGGTGAGAAAATCCAGGAGAAGTTCCAAACAGGTCGTACAAGATAGCAAAGATAGATTTGCATCCCAGTAACATTCTGGATACTACGACCCAGAACAGGAACAACACTCTCAATACCACCATCCAGAAAAGGAACAACATTCTATATACTACCATCCAGAACAGGAACAACATTCTGAATACTGCTATCCAGAACAGGAACAATGTTCTGGATAATACCAACTAGAACAGGACCAACATTCTTCACACCACCATCCAGAACAGAAACAACATCCTGGATAATACCAACTAGAACAGGAACAACATTCTCAATACCGCATTCGAGAACAGGAACAACATTCTGGATGCTGCCATCCAAAACAGGAACATCGTTCTGGATACTACCATCCAGAACAAGAACAACATTCTGGATACCGCCTTCCAGAACAGGAACAACATTCTGAATACCGCTATCCAGAACAGGAACAATGTTCTGGATAATACCAACTAGAACAGGACCAACATTCTTCACACCACCATCCAGAACAGAAACAACATCCTGGATAATACCAACTAGAACAGGAACAACATTCTGGATAATACCAACTAGAACAGGAACATCGTTCTGGATACTACCAACTAGAACAAGAACAACTTTTCATCACTGTAAGAGAACAAACATGCAACAAACACACAATATAGCTGAGACACTGTGGATTCATTATCAATCTGATAGATGATCCATAGAAAATGAATGTAGGACCAGAATGAGATGGAAATCCTTGTATGGTGGAAATGAGTTGCTTGGTGAAGGTCTGACCTCTCACGCTGCTCTTTTAGTTTAAATATTTGCATATTTGCAAACCCCTGCGATGGACTGTTAACCTTTCCAGGGTGTATCCTTCCTCTCTCCCAGTGGTTGCTGGGATGAGTTCCAGTTTCCCCACAACCCTTGATTGGGCTAAGTGGTTAAGAAAATAGATGGATATTTACAGACGTTGCAGGTCTGAATGGATAAATCAGAACAGACCAAACCAGATCAAATGGCCTGAATATATATCTTGTAGATTCTTTGCTTATTTTCTCAGTAGGTCTAAAAATTCAGAAGTTTACCCACCAAGTTTCTGCATGCAAGCCCTGAGCCGCTCCTCAAGGTTCATGACCCGACTGTGGAGCTCCTGGTAGTCCAGACCCCCCACTTGTTCCTGTAGCGACCCCAGCAGCGCCGTCACATTGGCTG
Source organism: Telmatherina bonti (assembly GCF_933228915.1). NCBI lineage: Eukaryota > Metazoa > Chordata > Actinopteri > Atheriniformes > Telmatherinidae > Telmatherina > Telmatherina bonti. The sequence goes on from NC_136611.1 coordinate 34,854,533, forward strand.
CCTCTTCTTTAAACTTTCGAACCAGTAGAGCATCAGCCTTGTAGGACTCCAGAACCGGGATTAGAGGAATCAGCTGTGTCATCTTTTCCTTGATGGACTGAAAACAAAGAAAAAACATGAATAAAACGGACAAGAAATAGGTTTGTTATCAATCTGAGCTTCAGATATTGGATAATTTATGGACCTTTAACTGTTTATATTCCATCATTGAGATTAAAGAAATAATTTAACTGTTTAAAAGGCATTTGAATTAAATCATGTTTTCTCAGCCAGTCAGCTTCACAAAATCCTCACATCTGGTGGTTTATTATTTCTAGTCACTCATTTATGAGTTGTGAACAGTTTTGACAGACAGATGTTATCACCACGGAGGCATTTGGTGAGATGATGCAGTATGAATGCAGACCAGGGGTGACTTATTATGTCAGCATAACTGAAAGCCTTTCATCCTATAAAGTTTCTCTTTCATGAGAAAAAAAATCCATTAAATGAATAAAATTCCATTTTCTGTAATCTAACTACAATCCGTAAAGTGTGGCCAATCCCACACATAATAAATGCCCATCAATCTGTGGAAACAGGCGTGTGATTGGCTGCTTGGTGGCATGATACTGGCGCTACCTTGTACTGACGAGCAATGTTGCTCTCGTGTCCGTTCTCCACTTCCTTGAATTTGTCTTGCAGGCCTTTCACCTGGACCTCCATCTTCTCCACAAACTGCATATCTATCCGAGTCCGCCTCTCCAGAACCTCAATGGACTGGCTCATATTCTGTACCTGAACATCACATGAAGGACTTTGTAACACCATGTTGAAGCAGTCTGCTCTCCTCCAGCTGAGGTGTTTCCTACCTTCTCCAGCAGCTGCCGCAGCTGTTTGGTTCGGGCGTCCCTGGAGCAGACGGTCTGCTGAGGAGCAACCACGGTGCAAACGCAGCGACCATCAGAGTCCTGAGCCGAGCTGTACACCTGCCAGCCCTCCTCGGGGGCTGATGGACCCACCTGTTAAAGAGGAAGCATTAGGATGAGAAACTAGCAGTAAAAGCAACATTTTGCAGTTATTGTGGCCAGTTTTACCAGAGAAAACAAGTTCTGCTGCAGCCTTTTTCTTTAAATCTTCTGCAAAAATCTTTTTAGTGGTTAGAATAAAGTTTAGTGTGGAAACGGTAGTTTTTCTGCCCTCTGCTGGCTGAGCTCCATACAGCATCATGACCCATTTCTATGTGACTGATCTTTAACACAATCAGCTGAATCAATACTGTTCACTTTCTGTTTTACAGCCAAACAAATGAACACAGAGTAAAAATAAGGAAACCATAAGATATATTGACTTTTGTCTTCTCTCTGTTACTTTGTTTCTCTCTTTTTTCTGTCAGGTTTCGTTTGCAGGCTTGTCATCGGGACCAGGACCTGAAATCTTCACAGAGAGAAGACTGAACGACAGACGAGTCTTTAAAAATGTGTGAATACTGCAGAAATCGAACAATGTGTGAAAGATGTGTTCATCTCGCACCGTGGTTTCAGCCTTTTCACTCATAGTCTGCCTGTTTTCTTTCCCACATTTTGTGTTGCGTGGGTGAAACCGGCCCCATCTTCATCATTTCCAGAACAAAGTATTGGATCTGTTTCCATTTGGGTTTCACTTCTTTCATTTCTCATGACTTCTGCTGTGTTTGGAGTGTTTCATCCTTCTGTAAGCTCAGTAAACACTGGGTGGTGCAACACCTCCAGCCGACATGCTGTGTGTGTCCTGAACACAGCGTGTTCGGGGTGGAGTTCTGGTTTCTGTCCACTGGACACAGAAAATCATTTCTATTTATTACCCTCAGACTGAAATATTAATAAACTGCTGAATGTCTCTGCTGTTGTATTTCTTCTGTAGCAGGGGAGCTGGGTTGTGTCATAATTTGCTTAATAATCCAGATTACAGCCATGTAGCCTGTTTATCATTCTGTGCTGCTCAGATTAACAGTCTGCAGGTAAACTGTTGTAGGATTGATTTCTGGGATTGATCCAGGAGGGAAAAGAAAAGAAAAAATATTATGAATCGCATTCAGAGTACAACTAAATCCCAGATTATCTGACAAAATAGCATTAAAACATCATATTAAATGAACACAGATCCTGTTTCGGGGACTGGTGTTTAAACAGAGATCAACTGATATGATTAGAAGTTCATTTCCTTATCATTATGACACATCTGAAAAAAGATGAGCAGCAAAGAAGCGGATGGAACATGAGACGAGGTGTTACAGCATCAGAAGAGAAACGATGAAGATGAAACGTTACCATAGTGAAGTGTGATCCAAGCAGCAGCAGCAGCAGATAAGTGCTCAGCAGATTCTCCTCAGACTCCATCTGGAAACACAGACGTCTTCACTCAGCTGTGTTCAACCTGCTTTCTGTGCTAACCAACTGCTTAGTTAACCCGTTTGTCTGACTGGTAATCTGGTTATCTTCCGTTCGTCTCTTCCTCTGCTCTCCTCCTCCTCCTCCTCTCTCTATCTCCTCCTCCTCCTCCCTGTTGGTCTTCTGTGATGCGACGCCAAAAATCAGTCGAGTGGAAACAAGATCCTCCAGCTCAGTGTGTGTGTGTGTGTTTGAAATAGAGAGCAAGAGTGAGAAATGATGTCACAGCTCGGCTGGTGAAAAGATCTGTGAAGCAGCAGGAGGAGGAGGAGGAGGTAGAGGAAGAGGAGGAGGAGCTGTCCACAGTGCTGAGTGTGTCACTGTGTTTACTGGAAGCCATTTCTCCTCGGGGGGAAGAAAATGTCGTCTCTTTCCAAAATATTTCTGGGGCCTGAAACATAAAAAGTTGAATTTCTTTATGATTTCTTGGATTTAATTGACTAAAAGCAGGAAGTGTGTCTGACCGGCTGCTTCAAGGTTTAGTGATAAACATTTATTTATGCAGATTAAAATCCAAGCAGGATATTTTGCATGGCAGTAATGTGATGAAAAAGAAAATACAAGCACATATAAATGATAATAACCAATAATTTAGCAATTTTATACAGGTTAACTGGTTTTAGAGAGAACAGCTGAAATTATTCTGGATTATTAAGGAAGAAGTTGCTGAGTTCAGCAACAAATGAAGCTAAATGAGTTCCAACATCTTCAGCTCAGTTTAAAAATTTTACAGAAGCAAAACTAGGAGCTCATTTTCCCACATTCATTCTCTGGGAATATTTATACAATACTCCTCACAAACATGCAAGGCATAGTTCTTATGGTTACTGGTCCGTTGAGGAAGACGAGACAGATGAGATGGAACCAATCCCAGAAGACCCTCATACTGGAGACAACCACCGGGTGGGTCTACTGGAACTCAAAGAGGCCCACTTGGCTTCCATGTCCAGGTCACAATGGTGAGTGAGATGAACTGCACCCTGTAATAAATCTGAAAGCACAGTGAGAGACTGTTTAGATTTGTTACCGTCCCTAAACAAAAGGACAAAGCAGCTCAAGAGAAGGAACCATGAAATGCAAGAGAGACCACCGCCAGACAGAAACGTTTAACAAAAAGTTGATGAAATAAAACAAGGGAACAAAGGAGAAGGGCGCCCCGGGCGAAATAAAAAAAGAAGGGGAGCAGTCCCATACCAGCCACGTAATGGACCGGAGGATCTGCTCCCAAACCAAAAGAGTATCAAACCCCTAAAACTGAAACCGAAACTGGACTACCGGACTCCCAACTCAAACAACCACATCTTACTCAACTTCCCTCACAGAGTCAGTCCAAACCGGCACACATTCATTTAGAAACAGATCACTCATATTTCACTCTTAACATTTGATTCCTTAATTCCATTTAATCAACATCAATGCACATTCTCAGCAACACTTTATTTCTGGATATTTTTCCCCTATTAAATCACTCACACTTCATCCCCGACAGCTCCTCTTTTCTACCCACTTGTTGGCATGGTAACACAGAAAGCTTGCTTTAAACACGAGAGGTTCGTTTCCTGTTGGTTTGCACTAAAAATTTATCCCAGATTCATCCAGGAACTTTTGACAATATACAATATTATATAAAGAGGAGCCAGATGAGATAGTCTAGTTTAAAAACGTGGACTATAACATATTTCAGGGCTTCATGACCAAACTACTCAGTCGTTGCATGTGATATCCTGCCCCACCAGATGGTGGCGGTAATGCACCAAATCAGTTCATGTCAACAGTAAAGAAACAAGAGAAAGAAGTCGCAGGAGATTGTGACGCGAGTGGAAGGTAGTGGAGGTAAAGAAAAAACAAAGATGAAACCAATGCAAACACCTGTAGCACGATGAAGCACCATCTCAATGCCAAGCTGGATGAGCAATAACAATTTTTTTCTTTTCGATACGATACCATTAGCTTGTAGCTCTTTTTCATACAGACACCGATACTAATGCTTTTTGTTCCTTCATAGAAAATCTCATTTGCACAGTGTTTGTTAGTATTTCACTGCGAGGGGAGTGTGGAACAAATATAAACTTGAAACAAATGCTTTAGTATCAGCAGAATGGCATCTCATTATTTTTTAAAAAGTGTCAAATATGCTATTTTGACTGGCAGATATAGAAGTATCGACTCCAGGGTATCAATACGCCCATCCTTAATGCCAGTCATGCATTTGTTGTGGCCTTGATTTTAAAACGCCGAGCCATAGACTGCCAAACTGCAGATTCTATTGTTCACTCTTGTTTGGTGTCATTTAATGGATTAAGTCTGAGAAAAAAAAAGACATTTTGAGAATTTAACTTTTTCCTAATTTAACAAACATACATCCAAACAGCAACCTCAGTATCTTGGAAGAAGGAAACACAACTATCATGGTCGTCATGCTGCTCACCAGCTTGCTCACACACTGCTGTGGGATGGCATCCCATTTATCAACCAGCATCTGTCATCAACCAGCCAGTGTGATTATGCTGGTGAATGGTTGATCCTTTCTGTTAGCAAGTACTGGAGGAAATGTCTGAAAATTCTTGCTTTTTGGCCCCAAACCAGCCGATCAAGACAAAGTTCTGACCTGAACCTGCATAACCGATCTGAGTTGGTGTCTTTTAGCACAATGCACCAATACCAGCACATATACACTCTACTTAACCTGGCCTAGACCTTCTTCTAGCAATCTGACTGTACGTGTTTCCACAAATCATCAGACCTGCACTCGACACAGCTTTGTGTTGCAGCCATGAAACAGAAGCAGCAGCGCAGTGGATCTGGCTCAGAATCAGCTGATGCCTGGGTCTGATCTCCATCTCCCTGCACCGAGATTTCCTCCGGTGATGACTAGCTTTGTTTTCCCAGTTAGGAGGAAGCAGGCACACCGTCGTACTGCCTTCACCCGCAGCTCTGCAGCCTAGTGTTCTCCATGTTTCTCTCCACTTTGTCCCAACAAATGCTGCAAATCAGGCATCTGAGTGTCAGCGCCAGGACTACCAGAAGCTTAAAACAAGTGTCAACAGCAGAATCAGCTGTTCGTCGTTGGTGGTGAGGATGTGACACGTTTTCCATGGGCCTGACCCACACTGGATAACCACACTCTGTTGGTTATCCAGTCTTTAAAAACATGCATATTCATGATGAAAAGCCAGTTAGCGGACTAGCCTTCTGGGAGCCTAGGATGACAATAAGATAAACTCACAGTTTCTAAATGAGATGTTTCCTCAAACAGGATATTTAGTCAGAAATATGACCTGAGGGGGTTGATTCTCAGTATAACACTCGCTCACTTATCACTGTCCATCTCCAGACAGTTGATTTAAAGTGCATGCTCTGAAGAAGGTTTAAGCTTTTTGGCTCCTCCTCCTGAGGCCTTAAAGTTTGTGATCAATGTCACATCAGTCTTTTCCGCCACTATGGATGGAGGCTGATGGAACATTGGAACATCGGTCCTCCTGTTACCCACTTTGTCACCTGGAAAAATCTGCCAGTCCAGCCACATTTTCAGCTGCTGCTTCAAAACACCCGAGGGTCCTACAACAACAACCTGATGGTGACGTTGTCACTTTCAAAAGTACAGTGGCACATGCAGAAAGTCAGTCTGAGAGTTTCAGGCTGTTTCTCCCTGGTTCACATTCAGGAGCATCATCAGCTGAACTTGAATCTTTCCTCGGAAGGAAATCATGTTTCTTTAAACTGATCGTGTGTGATCAACACTCGACTTTGGTTAATGCAAGATAAGGATGAGGCCACTTGTCTGAAATTAAAGTGAGAAATGAGTCACACTGCTTCACACGTTCTGTCAGCATTAGCCACAATATATTAGCCTGCAGAGAAATGTTCCAGCTTTCCTCATCAGATCTCAGTTTAATTGGACCTGGATCAGTATTTCTGTGTACTTCATTACGAGTCCAGGTTTCACCCACCGTGTGTGTGTGTGTGTGTGTGTGTGTGTTCATAACAGACTGATGATATAAAAAGCCCAGGCAGCAGGAGAAGAAGAGATGGAGGAGAGAAGCTCTTTAAATTAATCATGTTCCACATTGGGTCGTCATGGAAACAACATCACCATCTGCAGGCTCTGCGTATGTGTCTCTGAGAGTGTGCGATTTGGTGTGTGTGTGTGTCAGATGCTCCTCAGCAGGGCTCTGAACACACACACACACACACACACACAGCATATTGGACAGATACCAACATTTCTGGGAGAGAAGAAGAAACGAGGCATTCATAGGTTTGTAGTAAAATAAAATCAGAAAAACATTCACTCATTGAATCTATTATCAGTTATGTTAACATTCAGATTTAATCTGTTGCTATGGCGATAAGCAATATTTCCAGATGTGTATTTTGGGTTCAGAGGAGGAACAGCTGCAACCTCCTGGTTAAATAAGAAGTTAAATCTGGCTTTTAATGATCATACTCAGGAACACTGTAAGGTAAAACGCAAAGTTCTGATGAGAACGTAGGACCAATATTACTAATATTACAATATTATTAGTATTAGGTTTTCCCTTCATGCTCCCAGGTGAGAGACAGCATCCGGGTGCAGGTGTGTCTAATGTGGATGCTGAGGCACAGTGTGAGCAGGGATGGAGCAATGTAAACCCATTTGGTCCCAGAAGTCTTTTAAATGCAGCCAGATTACAGAACCAAGCCATCTGTGCTGGAAACGGAGCCATAAAACCAGGAGAACCACAGGACTTATTGGCTGATTCTGGATAATCCCTTTGATGAGAGTACAGAGGAACGGAGGTCTTAGATTGGATTTTCATGTCCTGATTCTTTCCTCTCTGCATGGAGGCTCTCCTGTATTCCCGAACTGAATTCTGGGTCCACTGCCAGCACCGCTCGCCGTGGAATCTCAGGAAGGTTCCACTTTTTTCAGCGGCAGTGGAGGCATTTCCAATCAAACAGCCTGACTTGTTCACTGTAAGCATGAGATTCACCCACAGTCTGGAATCTTTATTTCTACTGTTTGAAGAAACTGTGCAGACCAGTCGTTCACTCTCAGAAAATAAACTATGTCACTGGTGTGGTCCCTCAAAACTGCAGATCCGGGCCGTTATTTAATCTAACCTCAGCAAGTTTGTTTAATTAACAAGAAAATATAATTTTTGCAGTTTAACAGAAGTTTGTTTGCATTTTGAGTGGAGAGGATTAGTTGTTTGTTTAGCTTTGAATATGAACCTGATTTGATACATTGTATCATATATCATACAGTGGGGCTCCAAAGTTTGGGCACCCCTGGTAAAAATTTATTTTAATGTGCCAATATAAGCTAAAAAAAGATGGAACATCTCCAAAAGGCGTCAAATTACAGATTAGACATTCTTATAACATGTCAAAAAAAAGTTACATCTTATTTCCATCATTTTAACTTTTAAAATAACAGAAAACAAAAGTTTTGGCACCCTGCATAGTTACTACCTTCTAGTCCCCCCTTTGGCATGTATGACAGCTTGTAAACACTTTTCATAAGCAGCCAATAGTCTTTCAGATCTTGTTTGAGGTATCTTCACCCATTCTTCCTTGCAAAAGTCTTTCAGATCTTTGAGATTTCTGGGTCATCTGTGACGCACTGCTCTTTTAAGGTCTATCCATAGACTTTCAATTATGTTGAGGTCAGGAGATTGTGAAGGCCATGGCGAAACCTTCAGTTCATGCCTCTTGATGTAATCCACCGTGGATTTTGAGGTGTTTTTAGGATCATTATCCATTTGTAGACGCCATCCTCTCTTTAACTGCAGCTTTTTCACAGATGGCATTAGGTTAGCATCCAAAATTTGCTCAAATCCCATTGAATCCATTTTTCCTTCTACTCGTGACATGTTCCCTGTGCCACTGGCTGCAATACAACCCCAAAGCATGATTGATCCACCCCCATGCTTAACAGTTGGATAGAGGTTCTTTTTATTAAATTCTGTGCCCTTTCTTCTCCAAACGTACCTGTGCTCATTCCGGCCAAAAAGTTTAATCTGAACCTCATCAATCCACAGAACTTGTTTCCAAAAAGCATCAGGCTTGTCTATATGTTCCTTTGCAAACTACAAATGCAGATTTTTGCGATAAGGACGTAAAAGAAGTTTCTTTCTGATGACTCTTCCATGAAGGCCATATTTGTACATGTACCTCTTTATAGTGGAATGGTGCACCATAACTCCAGTATCAGCCAGATCTTCCTGGAGGGATTGTGCAGTCAAACTTGGGTTTTGACTTGTTTTTCTTACAATCTTGCGAGCTGTTCTGTCTGATATTTTTCTTGGTCTTCCAGATTTTGCTTTAACTTCCGCTGTTCCCAATGACCGCCATTTCTTGTTTACATTTGGAACAGAGGATATTAGCATCTGAAAACACTTTGCTATTTTCTTACACCCTTCTCCTGCTTTGTGAGCATCAACTATTTTCAGTTTCAGTGTTCTTGACAGCTGCTTAGAGGAACCCATGGTGCCGATTGTTGAGGCGAGGTCAGATGAGTCTGAGCATTTAAAACCTTTGAGATTGACATCACCTGGTCTTTCCAGACACTAACTGTAAACAATCCAGGACACTGTCAGGTCTCTGTTGTCAAATTAGGGGCGTACAAGGTACTAACTTTTACAGACGCCATATTTTGTTTTCTGTTATTTTGAAGGTTTACATCAGGGGTGTCCAAAGTCGGTCCTCGAGGGCCGCTGTCCTGCAGGTTTCCCATGTATTCCTTTTCCAACACATCTAGCTTCCACCAAATGGATCAAACAGCCAATGACGTGCACAACTGATTAAGCTCTACTACTAATCAATTTGAATCAGGTGTGTCTGAGCAGGGATACATAGAAAACCTGCAGGATTCTGGCCCATGAGGACCGGAACTGGACACCTCTGGTTTAAATGATGGAAATAAGATGTAACTTTTTTTGACAAATAAATTTTTACCAGGGGTGCCCAAACTTTGGAGCCCCACTGTATGTATGTAGTGGCAGGAAGTGAGTGAAACGCCTCACACATTCATGTTGTGTAAAGTAGAATTTTTCATTATTTATTTGTTTTGTAGACTAAAAAAATGAATATTACATTTTTCTACAAAAAGCACTTGATGTGCACAATTCATACTTTGACATTAAGAACCTGGAAAATTTTTACTATCTAATAAAATAACATTTTTATTCACATCTAATGAAATAACATTTGTAATTTTTCATATCTAATAAAAGACACATGTTTAGAAGCTTTTTCCTGCATATTCATGAATGAGGATGGTATAACTGTATATAAACCACTTCAACTGACATTGGTGCGCAAAACAATTTTACACCTTTCACTGAACAATCGATAAATATACTATATAATTGAACAATGCATACATTGTAATTATGCAGGCCTTCCTTGGAGAAATAGCTACAGCTATATTAAAATTAAAACTATATAAAGTCAGACATAACTAGAAATTTTGTTCTGCTTGCAGAAGAGCATCTGTGAATGCCTTTTCATGCTGAATGATTGATATGCAGTTGTATAACCATTTGGAGAAGCAGCACAACTATCCAACTTTATTTATCAAGTTCCCGCATCGGGATTCAAACCCACAATCATGTGAACAAAAGCCCGTTCCTTTAACCACTAACCAGCAAAGCTCTCAGCTGCACTCTGGCAGAAGCATTGATTTTTTTTTCTCCATTGGGATAGGAATGCTTTTTAAAAACTTCTTGCAGTGTGTGATCAGCAAAAGAACTTAGGATTTAACACTAGAAGTCCTAAGAATTTCAGGTTTTCCCGCAAGCCCCCCTCCCCTCTGCAAGTTTGTGTTTTCACTCTCACCTTCTTAACTGTCACTGTTGTCATGCAAAAATCCTGATTTCCAACTGTGTGTATTTTATCCCCCTAAAAATGTCATTACCATGATTTCCTACAAGGCAAGGCAGAGCTTGCCCATTTTCCATAGTTCTCTCAAAGTCTTTACACACCATCAGACCACACAAATTGACCAGTTTGTCAGTAAGACTTCAGTGCACAGCTTACAATGTGAAAGAACCAACAACAACTTGATTGAAAAGTCCATTGCATTGCAGTTATTTCAGCTTAGAAAATGACAGACAAACAGTATGACTTGAGTTTCAGGAATAACATTTATTATATATATACATATATATATATATATATATATATATATATATATATATATATATATATATGTATATATATATATGTATATATATATGTATGTATATATATATATATATATATATAAATAGTAGTCTTTTTCCGGGAGGGAGCTGTGGTCTGCTCTGAGGTCTTTTAACCACTGTGTGTCACTGTTATGTGATGCTTCCTTCTCCCAAATGCTTTCCCAATATTGTTCCGTCTCCAGCCTTGGTGGGTCAGCTTGTGTAGTGTTACCCTGCCACTGGGAGTACACTTTAGCCGGGTTAGTTTAGAACAGCCAGTTTATTCTTTTGGCCTCAACTTTGCTTGTGTATCTCTTCAGTCGCGCAGCCAATGCTTGGAGTCTTTGTTTGGCAGTGTCCAGGGCCTTAGGTATGAACATCTGGCTGTACCTCTCTGGCACCCTCTTCATGGTTGTGCCCTTCTGGAGTTCTGACAGTTGACTAACTTTCCTTTGAGTTACCTTGATCTTGATTTCTAACCTCCTCTTCCATGGTGCCTCCTTCTTGGCCTTGATGTTGGCCAAGCTTCTCCAGGATCACTGTCGCTGCACTATATATCAGCTCATTGGTTTCAGTGATGGTCGCTGTAGGGATTGTACTTACTGCTGCATTCACCTCAGAAGGCTTTCTGGTGGTACATCACAAATTCTTGCCAGTGGGTGCCAGGGGTGCCTAACTCTAATCTTAGCTATGATGCTGTCTCTGAGGCTGATTATTCCCTCACTTATCTCTAACATTCAGGCTTGGCACCCAGTCTCAATGGGGGAGTTGAGGTTATCTCCCCCATACCTTTCGCCCCCAGTTGTCCCCTTTTCAGTATTAGTGTGTTGTATCTCTTCAATCTCCAATTGTAATAGCAGCTGCCGTTTGCATATGTTTGAACATTGTGCTACTAGGTGTTTCAGTGTTATTGTGGACTGTGGGTATCAAAGCGTCCGTATGTCCCACAGCCTCTTCATATAGCCCCACTCACAAGGGTTACTTGCATAGTAGCACTCCAACAGTTCATTCATTTCACCACTACACCACAACAGCTCTCACCAACAGCCCTGCAGGAGCACTAATATTTTTTTGGCATTGGGATGAGAATGCCTTTGCCACCAATTTGTAGCAACACTGTGTCAAGTGTTTCAAACATTTTGCAGGAAAGACCACTTTGCGTGCTTGCCAATTGGTAGAGGGCGCAACACTTAAAACATGAGCAGGGCGCACATTCCCGGTCTTGCAGACTGGTAGTGGGGGTTCCGTCGTTTCTCCTCCGGAAGGTTGGCAGGTAGGTTGTGGCTGCAGATACATAATTGTTTGGCTTTGCCCATCACTCTTACTCTGGTACATTCTTTAGACTCGCAGGCACTGCTGCAGGCTGTGTGCTCATCAAGCCTGGGAAACAGCAGTTACCGGCTGATCCCACATGCGGCTGTGGATGTCAGCTGCTTTGAGTTCCTGAGCTGTGCTATGCGTTAGCCTACATAGCTGCAGAAGACAACGGGTGGTGATCGGCTGCTCCACAATGCCGTACGGTTCGGATTACATGACGGGGCTATGAGCCAGTGGTGCAACGCTGGATAGTGCACTGCAAAGGACCACCACTGCTGCTTTGCTATAGTGGGATAACCTCTTACCTTTTCTGCTGCTTCGTCTCGCGGAGAGCTTCGGCTGGGGAGCTTTGCAACAGGACCAATCTGAGTGGATATTGGACACTTGGATAAGTGCTATTTTACGGACATACTTGAAACACTCTACCTGGTCACTGATGTGATCTCAGCTGGAAAGCTAAACTGACTGTGTTTTAACCTGACTGTTTACCCGTGTGTGTTCTTTTTAAGTACGTGTGTCTGTGTGTGCGTATGTGTTAGTTCGTGTGTGTGTGGGCTGGGAAGTGTTATATTTATTTGGGGTTATTGCATTGTAAAGTTTAATTTGTTATCTTGTGTTCCAGGTGCTGAGCCTAGAGTGGTGGATGGGTGTCCCTGGTGGTGGTGTCCCTTTCGTGTGTCGTGTTTTGTTTGGATTTGGCTTGTGGGTTCAACTTCACGTGTGGTGTTTCTCAGGACCTTCCTCTTCCCTTCTATCTGGGACTCCCTTCCTCCACACCAGTAGGTCTCAGCCCCCAGGTGATTTTTTTTTTTTTTTTTTTTTGCCCTGTCCAGGGATTTCTTTTTTGTTTTTTTTTAAACTGTGTATCTTTAAAATTATTGTTTAGTTTGGAACTCTTCTCTGCCTCGTCTGTACGGACCTGGGTGTCTAGGGTGGGTCGTAACCCCCCCCGATACATTCCCTGGGTAAATTCCCCAGGGTGGCGTTGTCTGATGTCTGAGAGAGATCCCCTCTTACTAGCCTTCACGCCACACATGGATGACATCCAACTATACACTAAGAGTGAGCGGGACATCAACTCACTGATCCACACCACCAGAATCTACAGCAGGGACATCGGAATATCTTTCGGACTGGAGAAATGTGGGCAGATAACAGAGGAAAAGTAATCAATATGCTGTGCATTGCACTCCCAGAGGGCAGGATAACAGATGTAGAGGAAAGCTACAAGAACCTGGGCATGCCACAGGCGAATGGCAACCATGAAGCCACAAGGAAAGCTGCCACAGCTTAATGGTGAGAACAAGATCCGAGCAATTAACAGCTATACCCTGTCAGTGATCAGATACCCAGAAGGGGGGCATGGACTAACAAGTATCAAATTCACTATCCTAGATCAAACATCCAAGCTCCACGAATGCATTAGAAAGAGGACACCGAGGGATGAAGCACTTAGTGAGGGTCTCAGACAATGAAGTCTGGAGGAACACGAGATGGAAGAACCATCATGGAAGGAAAAGCCCCTGCATGGGAAGTACCACTGGCAGATCACTGAAGTGGCTGATATAAACAAGTCCTATCAATGGCTGGAGAGGGCTGGACTGAAGGACAGCACAGAGGCAGTCATTATGGCAGCACAGGAGCAGGCCCTGAGCACCAGAACAATCGAGGCCCAGATCTACCATACCAGGCAGGATCCCAGGTGCAGACTATGCAAAGGAGCCTCTGAAACAATCCAGCACCTCACAGCAAGGTCAAAGATACTAGCAGGCAAAGAATACTTGAAGTGCCATAATTAAGCAGCCGGCATAGTGTACAGGAACATCTGTGCAGAATATGGACTGGAGACTCCTAAGATCCTATGGGACTTCAAGATCCAAACAGATAAAATGGTGGTGGCCAACCAACCGGACATTTCTGATAAATAGCCAGAGTGGTTTGTAAGTTGACACAGGATACTGCATGAGGACATATCATGTCTGGATACCAGGTGTGTCTGACTTTTGTCATATATGGGTTCTGAATATGACCTGGGGTCATATCCAAAAGGATGTTGGGTCAAGGTAATGACTTGGACCAGGATCCTGATATATGTCAATATTTCTCTTGACTGTTCCACACCAAAAAGAAAGAAATCAAGTGAATGTATTCATCAGTTTCCTGGTAAAGAAACAACAGTGATCTACTGAGTTTTATAAACCAGTGAGACCAATGAATACACTGTTGGCCCCAAAAACGTGTCAGGCCACCAGTAAAATGTTGGTATTCCAGATTGCCAGTCTGCGGCTTTAAATGGGCCAATTTTTTTCCTGTACAAGTCTGCCTTAATCTATTTTGTGCCAGTCATACAATAAATATGTATTTTTTTTCCACATCAAAGAAATAAAAACAGAATTTAGTCTGTTAAAATTAGAGAAAGCTCAGGCATCTGACATCCCAGTTGAGGTGAAAGTGTTAAATGTTTCGTTACATCGGAAATTAGTGTTTATATGTACAAATCTGACACCTATATTGTAAGTTATTCAATGTACAACATACCAAAGATGGATCTTTCAAGACAGCTGCCTTACCACACAAAATTGTGAGTAATTGTGTTTTAGAGGCCTGTGATGGACTGGCGACCTGTCTAGGGTGTACGCTGCCTATTTCCCAATGATTGCTGGGTTCCTCCTCATCCAGCTTCCCCATGATGCTGAATTGGACAAAGCATATTGCTTCCTTAGCAGGTTACAAGGTTACGCCTCCTTTTTAATAAACAATTCAGATGAAGAAACTTGCAGTGCTCTACATGGCCACAGAAGCAGCAATCAACACACTGTGTTAGATGCTGGAGTTGAACCTGTGGCTTGTATACCAATGTGTACCTGTGTACTGGTGCACAAAATGGACCAATTGTCGAGCTACATCCCCTTTTGTTCAATCATGCGACTGGATTTGAAAACTTGACAAAAACCTGAATAACTGGAAAAGTTTAAAGGATAGAAAAACCACAAGTTATAGCCCATATCTCCTGAATGTTCTGAAGGGTTTAAGATTTAAATGAGTGAAGTAGCACAAAAGATTAATTAAATTGAAGCAATGCTTTTCACAGCATAAGCTTCACCATTAGAACAAGCACAACTATCTGCCATGTTTTAACAAGAAAGTGCATAAGCATAATCATTTGGAGTAGAAGCACAACTATCCAACTTGTTATACATACTGCATCGAAGTTCAAACCCCCAAACATGTGAAGAAGACCCCATTCCTTTAACCACTACACCAGCACAGCTCTCAGGTGCACCCTGACAAAAGTGTGAATATTTTTTTTTTTAACCATTTGGATAGGATTTTTTTTTTTTTTTACTTCCTGCTGTGTGTAATCAGTGGAAAAGCCTAAGATTTAAATAGGGGAAGTAACACAAATGATTTGCTAGCTTGCCTTTCTCAGCATAAGGAGAAGAAGTACAAGCATCTGACATGATTTATCAAGACCCAGCAGCTGGGTTTGAACCCACAACCTTCTGAATGTAAGGCAGTTCTTTTTACCATTACGGGACCACAGTTCTTGCTCACCCTCTTAGCAAGAGCGCTAATATTTTTTGCAATCGGGATTGGAATGCCTTTGCGAGCCAGTGTGTAATCGGCAAATTGCAAAAGGATGTTAAAGGTTGAACTGCTGTCAAGAAGCTAAAGATAGTTTTATATAGTTTGTCAAAACAACTGAAATTCTGAAGTCAGTAGTTAAACTGCATTAATCATTGGAGAAAATAATTGCAGAAAACCATTTAAAATAGCCTGAGTTATCAGTGAAAAACTTTGTTTAACATGAAAAACTTTGTATCATTCGAAGCTTTGTAACAACAAGATTTTAATATTGAAGTATCATTTCTCCACAGTTTATTTTCTAACCAGAAAACAATCACTTTGTGCTGTTTGTGCTATTTCAGAAGACAGACATTGCACGTAAACTATACTGATTGTCCAGACCAATAACACAGCAACTTGCAGCTAAGCACAATACTGGAACAGTATGCAGCATTTGAAAAATTGAAATTGAACAAATTTACAAAAACTTAAATAACTTGAAAAGTTTAAATGTTACAAAGACCAAAAGTCATATCACATATCTCCTGAATGAGCTGAAGAGTTTAAGATTCAAACAGGTGAAGTAGCGCAAGAGATGTTTTAGCTTCAAGCCATGCTTTTCTCAGCATAAGCTTCAACATTAGGAGAAGAAGCACAACTATCAACCATGTTTTGTCAAGATTCAAGATCAGGGTTTGAAACCACAACCTTCTGAACAAAAAGCGATTCATTTTACCGCTGCACCACAACAGCTCTGCTTCACAACCTGGTGGAAGCATTAAAATTTTTTGCCATTGGGATGGGAATGCCAGTTAAAGACTTTATTGTTTAACGTGAGCAACTTTGTTTCAATTGAAGCGTTGTAACAACAAGTATTTTACATAGAACTGTGCATAAATGACAGTTCTATTTTAGAGATCGGTCAATAAAGCCTTGCGAAGCTTTTGAGACTTCTATTTGATTGCACTGAAAAAAGAGTCAAAGCTTCAAAGTCTTCAGTCAAATAGACCATACCAGTGACATCTGGTGGCATCAGCTGTAGTTATTACTGGCACAGATCGAATGATTTCACCAACTTGATGTATCTAACACAAACAGTTCAGTCAGTCTTGCAGTTGTCTTCATTCTGAAGGGTTGTCACATCTATAAGTGTTGTAACATTCTGTCTTCTCAGTGTATTAGTTATGGCTAAATGTGTTACCCTGTTATTCATTAGATTTTCTAACATGATTTAGATACCGTGTGCTGTGAAACAAGATGACAATGACAAAATTAGTTGATTGGAATATGTGATGGTCAAGGCTTGACCATATATATATAATATATATATATATATATATATATATATATATATATATATATATATACACAACTACATATACAACTACATATACAACTATATATATAGTTCTTCTATATGTATGTATATATATATATATATATATACATATATATAGAAAAAGATGCTGCCCAGGCACCTCCAGCTGCTGCCTGGGCACCGTGGTAGAGCCAGCTGTAAATTAGTGGCTTTAATGAATTATTTTTAAAGGATTTATCTTTTTGGATTTCTCTACAATAAATTACACTTAAAATCTAATTGATAACACATTATTTTAAATGTCACACTTCTTTATGGAACCGGATTCCACATTATGTATTTTCAGAGGTAGGTGACCTTAATTTTCTTTTACTTTGCGAGTATAATATAAACAAAATTACCCTGAAATTATCTACCTTTCATACCAAGTATTACTGGCAGGTCTTTAATCTATAGACATAACTTCAGTCCCCATAACTGTATTATACACAATAGATACATTCTGTATAATACATCAATATTTGTTAAAAACTGGATCGATAACATTAAACCAGTTGTTTAATCAAAATGGACATTTATACAGTTATGATGAGTTTCTAAAACATCATGGAATTCCTGTTTCACCAAAAGAATTTTCTTTGATTTTTTATGTGATATCAGGTATCATCTCTCTGTTTAGAGGTGCTGAAGTAGCTGCACTAAACCGTCTCTTCATCGGCCACTGAAACAAAGCAAAGCTTGTCTTTTATCAATTCCATGATCCTCCAAACAGAAAAAACAGGCAATTCAGGACCTTTTTCTCCAGGAAATCACCTGCTCACCTTCATCTCACACCTTCTGGTCTTGGACTAAAAAGGTAAAGGAAATTTCATGCATAATATTGCACAGGTTTTATCCGACTAATCACTACCTTCATAGATTTACAAGAGCCAACTGCTCCTTTTGTGAAGTCCAAAGAGAAACAATAATATATATATATTGGCACTGACCACATAAAAATCATCTTTCAAGTAAATTTTCACGTTGTGTTTTAGACCACATCCACCCTCTCTTTTTGTCAATTTGGGAAAACGTGTTATTTGAATCAATAGCTCATAACAATAAGTTTGAACCTCCCATCTATTTAATTAACCTGCTACTTATTTCGACAAAATTTATCGTCTATAAATCTAAATTCTTCATCACAAGCTAAACGTCACTGAGTTGATCCTACATGTAAAACACTATATATGTTCAATAACAGACAGTAAAAATAAAGAAGTTTAATTTACTTCTGCAAGCCTGATGTACTTTAATGTGATGCTGTTATAACCCCCTGGTATTTTGTGTTCATGTATTATTCTGTTGTATTCAATAAAGTTTTGTTTGTTGTTGTTTTTTTAAATCAGTAGAAGAAGAAGAAAGAAAGAAAACTGTTGATTGAGATCTCGAGTATCCTCTTCATTTCATGCGAGGTATTTTCCACATTATTTCATTGATACCTTACTTTAAACCACAGCTGGTGAGTCCGATGTAATTTTTATACTGACTAATGTTCGCTTCTGTCTTCTGCGCCACACCAGAAGGATCGTTAAAAGACATCTTTTTTTTTTCTCAAAGCCTCGTCGGTAGAGGAGACTTTACCTCCTTGGTGTGATATGTTTGGTTTAATAAGTAAGTGGCCATATTCTGGGTAGTGATGAGGGTAGCCACCTTTCATGAATTAGGTGGCTACCCTCCTAAGGGATTTTAAGGGACGCAAACCACAGCTCCAACAATGTTATATCCAACATTGTTGGATATAAAGTTTTGCTAATTAGGCAACATAAAGCTGTGATTACATGGATCTCTTCTAACATATGAGAAAAATACTTTTTATAATAAAGTACCATATGCACAAAACTTAGATACACTGTAATTAATTAATCTTAAAGAAGATTTCTGTGGAGAGTGTGCAACACTGAACTTTACCAAAAAAATTGTCACTTCACCTGCATGCGGTAAGAGGGGAGGAGTGGGATAAATTTCTATAACTTATATCGTGGTCACTAATAGTTGGATAAGTTAAATTACTATCTTATCATTCCCTTAGGGATGTTACCATAGCAACACGTTAATCAGGTGGTTGAGATCAGCTGACTTTTGAGGGGTGAATGGGAGAAAAGCCACTTAACAGCTGTTTGGCATAAAAACTATAGAGGCCAACATAAAATAGTTCCTATATCCTACCTTAGAATATTTTGTGAGTTTTTTTTATATAAAAACAAACAAAGAAAAATAATAAAGGAAAAAAGAAACAGAAATAAACATTTGTTATACATTGTTTATTGTTTGGGACCATGGTGATGACAACGGTGCGTTGTGGCGTGAAATGCGGCTCCTCGTTGTTTAATCCTGCGTATTGGACTGTATCTGTTTGCTGCTTCATGACATGAACGGAAGTCATGTTGTAACAGTTTAACAACACTAATAAACAAAGGCTAATTTATCGAATGATCACTTACTCCAGATTACTTAAAAATTGACTTAAAAATATACAGCTCTAAATATTCTAATGCAGGAAATGCATAAAAAAAAAATGTTTCTCTTTAGCTAGGCTATTTGTATTTCTGTGTGTATTTATTAGCTTTTCATTCATTGATAATACGTTTTTAATGGGTGAATATGGTATTTATATTGGCTAATATAGTTATAATTATATTGACTTATAAACATCTTCACTGGCGCTGCAGCATCTTTATGTCTGTTTTACATGTGCTTTTTATTTTCAGCAGGTAGAGTACCAGGTAGGCTACAGTCATAAGGTCTATGGCTACAGTAGACATTTTTAAAAGGCGCGGGTCTTCTGAGGAGTGTGCATGACTCATGTCTGTCTCTAGGTAACCGTGGCTGTCCAACGCACAGGCGCAGAGGGGAGGACCTGCGCAGATTCTGCACGAAAATTATATTTTTGTTGGCTGTTGTATTTTCTGTGTTTTATTTAGTTAATTATTTTTAGATTGAGTGTTGATGTGTTTGACTGACATGTGTAGGCCGCTGGAAAGTTATAAAATACAGAACACAGTATTGGTTCAATCCATGACGCAACATTTGTCTGTCCATTAAAGGATGATTCCGTATATTACGGGACGGGTGGCCCTACCACATCCACCCTCTCTTTTTGTTATGTTGGAAAAATGTGTTATTTGGATCTATAGTTATAATTAGAAGAAGAAGAAGAAGAGGTATTTTCTACATTATTTAATTGATACCTTACTTTAAACTACAGCTGGTGAGTCCGATGTAACTTTTATACCATTAATGTTGGCTTCAGTCTTCTGTAGAGAAACTGCGCCACACCAGAAGGATCAGAAAAAGATGTTTTTTTTTTGTTTTTTTCAGAGTCCAGAACGGGATTCCCAC
The DNA here is from genome assembly GCF_933228915.1 of Telmatherina bonti. Taxonomy (NCBI): domain Eukaryota; kingdom Metazoa; phylum Chordata; class Actinopteri; order Atheriniformes; family Telmatherinidae; genus Telmatherina; species Telmatherina bonti. Next base: position 34,874,692 of record NC_136611.1, read on the forward strand.
GGTTGTCCAGAAGGGTAAACATTTAGCAGGTGTTTTATCTGGAGGAAGGTTTATATGAACTATTAGGGCCTTGTGGTTAGTTAAAGGTGTTGGTAAAACATGGATAGTATTATTTTCCTCAAAAGGTAAATGGGATACCAGCCAGAATTTCATACTTGAACATCTGGAATAGTCTTTGCTGCTCCAGGTTTATGTTCTATCATCTGGAAACTTATCTCTCCAGATATCAATCTTAAAAAGCTCTTGTATATTTATACAAGAGAAGAGTTTCCTGGAGGACATCTGTCAAAAACCTCGTTCATAACAACATTACAGCATGTCAGAAAAAAAATTTTCGGACTAAAGACCCCTGCAGTGTTCAGTGCCATGAGGCTGCCAAATGGCATCGCCCCACTGAGATCTCCAGAAATTACAGTCCTTGGCGAACTGTTTTGCAAAACAGAAAAAAGTTTTCCGCTCCTCGGTTTGTGTTCATCCCTTGGTATTTAAAGGGGCTTTATTGTGCTATTTCAGCTTTTCTGAACTTTCTACAGTGTTATAGTGTTGAATACTTGTCAGACATGTGAATGTCACCCTTTCCTTTGAGTTTTACAGCACCTCTCTACATTCGGTTTCCATGGCGACCGAAACGCGCGATTTTAGCTATTTGTTTCTACTTAGAGATTTTAGTGACGCCTTCACTGCTCAGTAAAAGAGTGAAAAAGCTACAGCTATGGTGGACATTTTTACTGCTAACATGTTGCACAAGAAATGCTTCTTCAGCTGTGAGGGAAAACTACATTTGTTCACGTCTCAACGACAGCTAGACAGCAATGGACAGTTTGTTTTTGGAAGCCAGCCATGGCTTTGGGATATTTGTGACTGACACTGCACTGCAGACTGGTAGATAAACAAGGTCCAGCATGATGGGGATTTGCTACCAGGCTTCTGCTGAAATGAAGGTCTGTTCCTACAATCAAGGACCGCGTTTCCCATCAAGAGACACAAGCTGTAAGTAAAACTAAATTACTCAAAAAACGTGTTGTTTTGGTAGTGCATGATCAACTACTGTACCAAAGTGAAGAAATTAACCCACAATTATTTTATGTGAATGCTATCAGCAGGTAACACTTTGATAAAGATGACTAGTTAGCTGTCAAACCTGTTGTTGGAAATTACTATTATGCATTTTACTGTGGCATTTGAGATATACTTTGCATTGAGTAACATTCTTCTTGTAGGTTTTGTAATTTTCATGAGACAATAGATGTTGTAGGAGGATGTTACTGACATAACCATGCTAAAAACATCATGGTGATAAGCTATGTAAAACAATAGATATATAAGGAGGGATGCTATAAACGTGATGATTCATCACTGATGACCATGCTAAAAGCATCCAGGTGATTAGCCACTTGAAACCAAGATGTAAAAGAGGATAAAAGTAGCAATCATCACTGTAGTTCTAATATCTGCCTTGTCCCATTTAGGACAACACAAAGCTAGGTCTTCTTTCAATCATGGTCTTCAGAATATTCATCACTTCTTTAGTTCAAACGTATCACTTCCGGACTGGGAAGTTGTTGTCCAAACTGTGTAAATGCTCAACTTTTCATGAATTTGAAATGTTATTTTCAGAGTGGTTCTGGGACACATGGCCAGGACACAAAAACATTCACAACCATGGCATGACACACTGAACTTCCAAATACTGTGAGTGTTGCATCACAGCATTCCGTGGCAAAGAAGTCTGTCGGCAGCCAGAGTTCAAACCTGAAATTATTCACGTCTGTAGCAATACAGCTCTCTCTTGGAACACGAACAAAGTCCATGTACACAGTATAGCATGTTACAGAACTTGAATATTATTTTGAAGATTTTTTTACAGTAACGTATGAACAACTCTATATACCGTATTTTTTGGGCCACAAGGCGCTCTACATTATAAGGCGCTGCCTCAATTACAGCGTCTGTTTTTGTCTTTGGGTCAAACATAAGGCGCACCGCGTTATTGGGCGCCTGCTAAAACAAAAGTATAACAAAGTAATGAAACTATATTCAACAACAGTGCCATTACTTATTTTAAAATACACACAAATTTTTTTATCAGTCTGCTGTAACAGATCTGTCAAAGTCCTCATCTTCTGTGTCAGAATTGAACAGCTGGGCAATTTTACCATCAAGCACACCGGGTTCTCTCTCTTCCTTGTCAGCGTCAGTGTCGGTTGCTGGGTGAAACCTAGTCAGTCTGGAGCAGAGCGGATCGTTCAGATAGGAAAGCAGTTGATGAAACCAAAGTGGATCTGGTGGATTTTGCCAGTAAAAGACTACATGTACACTTTGGATGCATTTTACTCTGAAACTTCAACATTTCTCCATTACCACTGGCACCAAGCTGTTCGGTGCAAGACAGCTTCACTTAATCAATGACAACGTGGAAAACGCGCATTTATCTTGGAGGAGGAAAGCTGCGCTGTTTTGTAACTTATTGTTTTGACACCACACATCCCTACTATAAAGAACTAAAGAGCCGCACTTGAGACGTGGTGGAACTGTGCCTGTTTTTTGTTTTTTTTTGCTGGTTTATTGTTCACTTTAAAGCAGTTTTATAAAGCATTTTAAGTATGCCTGCACCGGCTGATGTATGATTACGCAATCCTTATGTGAACCGCGACACAGATGTTCCACTTTGAAATCAGGTGCCAGGTGGAAAGCTAGGCACACCCGCTCCACAGTGCTTCCACAACGCTTCCATGTTCAGTAGATCCCGGGGCAGCTTTAAATGCCCTGTTCACACCAATGTCCAGCAGTTGCAGTTCTTTCTTTTGTCCTCTCGGCATGATGGCAAGCTCAGAATTCATTTGCTGTACTTGATTCTTCACAGTAGCAGTGATATGGGCACGTATGGAGTTGCAGATCAACAAAGATGGTGATGCATGAAAAAAGCCATTCGGTTTCTTTACATACACCTCACTCAGCTATTCTTTCATTTTCTCTTTGTATTACGCTCCTATGACGGCGAGAAATGGTCTTACAGTCGGTCAAGAAGAGGGCTTACGAAAATTGCACCACATTTTTACAGATTTTGGAATTCACCACACATAGAAGGCGCACCAGCGGCTTTTAAGTGCACCATATGACCTGAAAAATACAGTGTATGTTTGTTTATCAGGAACCCAGTGCTACTGCTGTGACTGCCAGTGCGAGTACAGAGACGGAAGTAATGAAAATCTTTGGAACAATTCTCATCTACTCCAGCCAAGCATCCACATCAAGAATAAGACCAGCAAAAAGGTCACGTATTGAGTTGAAGGAAAAGGAGGAAGAAGACAACGGTGCTGATACCACATTTCTCTCAGAAACCTTTCAATCTCGAGACCTGACTTACAATCTTGACGAGTTTGTCACTCAATCCTCAGAATTTGAGATACAATTTTTGAATGTATATTCATTGTGATTATTTTATATTTGCTGTTCTGTGTTTTCAGTGAGATGGAGTCCTTCCCTGATTACAGTGATGCAAAATACATTGTTTTTGAAAGCTTGCTGAAGGACCTTTTTATAAAATGTCCTGTTTGTAACCATCTGTGTGAAGTCCAGAGAAGTAGACTTGGAACCTTTGTGTCGTTCAGTCAGGTGTGTCCAGTTTGTCAGGAAGTCAGCCTGTGGAAGGAAGCGCCCCAGTGGGCAATTAGCAACAATCTGCTGTAGTTTACTTCACATGTAAGTAAAAATTAAGCTTGTGTTTTTTTCTCTGATCTGTAAAGCCACGAGTTTGCAAATCTATCAGTACAACATCTTTCGAAGACACGTCTGGATGTTTCTGATCTACCATTAATGGAAGATGGACCAGCAGAACTTGTTTAGTGAACTCAGACCACATGGAAAACTTACAGTGGGGGTGGCACGAGGGCTGATTCACCACACAGTTGATCTTTTTACAAATATTCCAAATTAAATATGTATGAGAAATGTATTAAGTGTGATTAAAATACTTTAGGCTCTCTTCAGGACATTCAGCTAAGTTTGCTTCGCACACACACTGATGCACCTTGACAGCAACAGGATTCTCAACATACAGCTTGTATGCATTACATTTTTATCTTCAAGGAGCTTAATTATTTGTAATTTCTGTAAATATTTTTGTTATTCTTGTTGGTTTTAGAGCAATGAAGTTGGTGGCAGTATTCACATGGAAAAAGGACTCAGAAGAGCTCTCGATCTTCTAGAGTCAAATAATTTCAGTGGACTACACGATCACTGACCATCTTACAAAGGTTCAGAAACATCTGGGAGTGAGAAATACTAGGATCTTCATAAGAGGTTATCTGTTAGGTTGGTTGGTTGAAGAGTGCATCTTATTTTAAGTGTTATGTTTATTTTCTCCTCACAGAAACTGCTGATCCAGTTCACCATGGTAGGAGGAAGACAAGGCCAGCCAGTGTGAATCCTTTCACACTGGCTGAAAAAGGAAAAATGTCAAAAGAAAAACAAGATGAGTTACAAACTTTATTGTTAAAAGTTTGCTGCCTTTTTCCACAGTGGAGGGTCCATGGTGGAGGTAAGTAAGCCTCAAAAGCTATTGTTGATCAGTTATCTCTCAGCTTAGGCTTAGATAATGTTTTTTTTTTACTTTTATAGTAAGCAGTAATAATAATACAATACATCATTGATGTTTTGTGTTCCAATTTCCAATTTCAGTTTAGGGAGATGATAAGGGCCTTAAACCCCAGTCCCCCAGCAGAGACACTCTGTCAAATAAACTCATATCTGCATGGTATGCAGTAGAGAAGGGAAATGTCAAAACAGAATTGCAAGATGTCAGGGATGTGGCTGTGACTGTAGATTGCTGGACCAGTGTGGCGCAGGACCACTACCTGACTGTTTCAGTCCACTATGTGAGAGAGGGTGCCATGAAGGAGAAAATCCTGCATACCAGGGCAGTCAACGCATCACAGACAGGGGCTGTAATAGCTGAGGAAATAGGGGCTATTCTTGATGAATTTAATGTCAAGGAAAAAGTTGTTGCCATTATTGTAGACAATGCAGCGAATATGGATGTAGCAGTAAAAATAAGTGAGCATTAGAAAAATTGGTGCTCAAAAGTTGTACACTATACCAGCAGTCTCCAGCTGGGCAGGAAGAATCAGAGGTATGGTGGTGTGGTTAAAGAGGTGTAGCTTGGCTAAACCTGTCCTAAAAGAGAAGCAGCATCTTCTCAGTAAATCTGGAAATCAAAACAGACTAAACTTAGATCAAAATTCCATGGCTAAATCAGTTATTGAACTACTACTACTAAACAAAGACAACCTATGTGACAACCAAACACATGCTCTCTCCAGGTCTTCCACAACATGCTTTCATTCTGAATGTGAAGAACAGGTGGAACAGCTTGTTTCTGATGGTGGAGCGATTTCTGGAGCAGTTCCCTGCTATCCAGGCAGCTTCCATGGACCCTTGTTTAAAAAAACCAATGGAGAAGAGGACATATATTTTAGATAAGGAAGTACATTGATATTACCTTATTACATTATAAATGTAAGCTAAAGTGCTCAAAAGGCTGTAGCTACAAAAAACAATGTACTTTTTTTCAGACTGGAGTGACTGATGACGATTACATAATTCTGTGTAACATAATTTTGATTTCTGTGTTGTTTTCATTAAATATACTCAAACAGACATAACTACTATAGCATGTTTTTGCTGTGCAGGATGAGAGCATCAAGCAGTTCTTAGGGGAGGGCACAGCCTTAGACCCGAGATTCAAGTCTAAAGTGGCCGATGGAGTGTGGAACAGATTAGAGGAGGAGCTCATGAGTAGAACCTCACAACATGTGTTTATTGTTGTTGGTCATATTCTTTTCCTTTTCCATTGTAGTATATCAGTGTATATGACTCTATAATTTATTGAATACAGAATGAGGGTGTAAAGACCAAGGTCAAGGCCCAACACTTGAAGCAGAACCTTGAAGACACCATTGCTGGTGACCATGTTTATGATGACTCCAAAGTCGGGTCGCGGGGGCAGCAGCCTTTCAAATCACATCCCTGCAAGACACGTAAGGAGAACTGTAGAATGATCTCCCTGGATCTTCTCTCATCACTTGCAATCTGTAGCTTTTCCCCCATATGATGAACAGAATCTTTGGTATCAGCAAGCTTGTTTTTCATATCTGGAAGGACAGCATGGCAGATTTTAATTATTTTATCGCAGGCATTCCTCACAGATTCAGGGACTCCTAACTAGCTTTAAAGTCCATCTTGTGGTGCAGGATTCCAACTCACCCAGTCTTCTTTACTTCTTTCAGTATTTTGCTGGGAATTTCAATGTTGTCAACTTGTTCTTCTTGTCCTTCAGTCTTCAAGTCTTCAATGTCCCCAGCATCCTGTTAGCAATCATGCCCACCAGAAGCTAGCGCACATGCTGAGTTAGCTTTAGCTTGCTCAGTGGGATGGTTTAAAAAACAATGTACATACATAGTCATAGGTCAGTAACATTTATGAACATATTTCATGTGGTGAGCTAGCCCTAGAACAATGAAAGTGAGCTAAGAGGTAACATTGGGTGATGGGTGACAAGATTGTAACAGTGCAGGGTCTCAGTCTAGTAACATGAAAAAGGCTATGTTCACACTGCAGGTCTTGATGCAAAGTTACGGTTTTCTGGTCAAATCCGTTTTTTTCTTTGCTTCACTATTCATATTACATTTAAATGTGACCTACCTGGCAACTCTAAATTGTATATATATATATATATATATATATATATATATATATATATATATATATATATGTATATATATATATACAATTTATATATATATATATATATATATATATATTTATATATATATATATATATATATATATATATATATATATATATATATATATATATATACAATTTAGAGTTGCCAGGTAGGTTGTTTACAAGTGGTGCATTAAAAATACATGCTTTCTCCAGACACAATGAATGATTGTGATTAATAATTGTGATTACATTATTGCTCAAAATAATCCAGATTATTATTTTGGTCATAATCGTGCAGCCCGAGTGTGTACGTAACCTTGGTCAAACAAGGAAAAAAGTCTTTTTGGGGGCTTAGTTCTGGCATATTTACATTGATGTATAAAACAGCAGCAAATTGTTTACAAGAAATTCCAGGTTTTTCTGCTTTAATATTACACCAGTTTTGATTACGCACATATTCAGAGGGTGCATTGTGATATTCTTTAAATATCATATACATACATATAAAATTCATATACATGCTCACAATAGAAAAATAAGTGTTCTGTTCATTCTTTTTTTTTATTTGCAGAATCCACGAGTTATTATCAGAGTTAAATTTTCTAGGTAGAAAGTTGTTGGATTGGAAGGTTTTATTTAAGATTTTAAATAAAAATTCTTTGGATTTAGGTAAAAGTGTGTAAGATAAATATCTTTTTTTTTTTTTTTTTTTTTTTTTAGATGTTTCATAGTCCTTTCCTTCCATGTACTTGAAGGAACATTGATTTCCTATTGCATTGGATGTGTCGGTTGATGTGTCCACTTACACTTTGGGAGGTAATTTCTGCACATCATCGTCACATTGTAGTCAATAGCCCCAATTTATTTTGTAAGATTGCCCTGGGAATGCAAAACCAGAACAAATTTTGGTGTCTAATAAATTAATTCAACTATTTAAGCTTAAAAGCTCCATTTATTGCAGTAAAGTTTATTGTATTTAGAGCACCACCTTTAATGCTTTTCCCATCATCAGCCAGCTGGCTGAGCGCAAAGCATAAAAAAATAAGGCGATATGGGACATCCCTGTCTGACTCTGCATCTAAGGAAGAAACGAGAAGTGCAAGTATGCAATTTGACTGAGCAGTTACCATTTGTATACATTGTTTTGATAACACTGCTAAAGTATGAGCCAAAGCTGAACATTTCTAAGGTATGGAATATAAGATTACGTTTAATTAAATCAAGTACTAAACTAGACAAAAAAAACTGTACTTTTTTTTTCTTTGAACGCAAAAGAATTGGTTGGTTGAAGTCCGTTTCTTTAAGTACAGTGACCCCAGCAAGTGTGATTTAGTCGCGGCGGTGGAACTGTAATGTGAGGTGACTCCCACTGGAGGAGAAAAAAACGGCAAGTCCCATTGCATAGAGACAAACCAGGTCAGAGAAGAAAAATAAACATCATATTTGGGCTGCAAGCCACTACCATTGTCATACAAAAAATAATTGTTTTAATTTCAATGCCATTGCTTTGTTTCACTGGTTTTCTCTGTTCTAAAGGATGGGAAATTTTTTATTCCCATGTCAGTTATTTATTATTTGTGTTATTTTTCCCAAAGTTTGTGCTAAATAAAGGAAATACCAACACGAAAGTGTGTTTTACCATTTTACAAAAAGTATCAAAGTACCGAAAAACAAAATGGTGTCCGTATTGAAGCAGTTTGACATTCGGGCCTCTAGGGGGCACAGTTCTTTTTGTACTGCCTTCTCCATGCCACAGTGAGCCAATAGGTCATAAGGAAGTAAGGCAACAGGAATTTCCTGTTTTTCTACTAGTCAAAAGAATGGTGTTTTTTTTTTACCAAGCTGAAAGAGTACTTCATCTAAAGCCATCTGTTTGTTTCCAGCCCTTTGAGTTGCAATACAAGTAAGTTCACATGTTGTCACATGATTAGAAAATATTTTGTAGATTATGTTGTAGCATAATTTAATTATATGTTCACTGCTGCATATTAATTTTCTATGTTTATCTTGTAATGTATCTTGCTAGTCCTGGTATGCTTAATTGCATTTTTTCATCTGTCCATACAAGTTTCACATGTCCATGTATTAAATCTAGTTCAGCTACAACTTGGCTGTTCCTTGGAGTATGGACTGCATGGGGGGGAGCTTAGCTGGCTGTGAATCTCAGTATAGGACAGAAGTCACATTGTGTGTCACAGTAAAGTATCCAAATTGAAACTGAAATCTGGTATTGTGACAACCTTGCACAAGGCTATTTGAGTTTTGTGCGTTATTGCCCGAGAAAGATATTCAGGACTTCTTGCTTTTTTTTTTTTTTTTTTTTTGTGCAGATGAGAAAATCCAGTGTGCCCCTTGTCTTTCAAGTTGTGATTCTATTTCTCCACTAGATGGGAGCATTGTATAGTGTTCAAGTAGTAAAATGAAGTTGGCTTAAAAGGCAGGTTTATGTCAACCTGAAACATATTTCCTTGTATTTAGCAACATGATCAGATTTCATCATGCAAATTTGTATTTGTTATTACTGTAAATATGATTCATTCTTTATTTAATTTCAGACCACACACATATACATACAAAACAAAGTAGATGTAAATATTATTTGTGCCTGTTATGCTGTTGTGCTGTAAGAAGCATTAGTGTAAACCAATGCTCACACCCACAACATATCATCTTTTCTATACAGTCCACCCTACAGCTCAACCTTTTAACCGTTATAGAAATAAGCTACAACTTTGGATGAGCCAGTCAGTTATGGAAATTGTGTTTAATCCAGCTTTATTTGTCTTTTTATTTCAGGGTTCCCTGGAGATGTGCAGCAGCAGTTGGTGATTACAGAGGGAGTTCTTTGTAAATGGAGTCTGGGCAAGCAGGGTCTTGAGTCCCATCTCATAATAGAGGAACCAGTGGAAGTATAGTCAGCCAGGAAGGAGCATAGTTGATGATGGACTGGTGATGATGGCTACTGTGAAGATTATAATCGAGGCTCAGATTCTTTTTCATAATCAGCTCATCTTTATCAAACCCAAACTTAAAGCAACACAGTGGTAGAAGTTCTGATCAACAATCCTGATGAAGAGGACCAGAACTAACCAGTAATCCAGACCCAAGAATTTATTTACAGCCAAATAGTGACAAAAAGACGTCAGGCTCTTCACCAAAAAAAACCATTTGTCTGATTTTGAAACTGAAATGGAGGGTGGTGATAAGGACTGGAATGACAGCAGGCCACATGGGTCAGATATAAAGAGTGATGTGGAGAGTGACACTGCCATGATCCCACTCGGCTCTGAATGTGGTGAAGAGTTTCACTCCCAAAGATCTCATCAAAGACGCTTAACTAAAAGGTCTTTCAGCTCTGTGGACAAGGAGAAATGTTTAAAAACTTTGCAATGTGTCACTTTGCAGAAAAGAGTCCACTCAGGCAACAAAAATGTCAAATGTGAGATCTGTGGTAAAACCTGTCTTCATAAGGTGAATCTTAGAATGCACATGAGAATCCACACAGAAGACAAAGCATTCAGCTGTGATGAATGTGGACACAGATTTACTCAAAAGACAAGCTTAAACCGACACATGAGAATCCACACAGGAGACAAACCATTCAGCTGTGATGAGTGTGGACATAGATTTACTCAAAAGACAAGCTTAAACCGACACATGAGAATCCACACAGGAGAAAAACCATTTAGCTGTGATGAATGTGGACAAAGATTTAGTCTCAAGACTGGCTTAAACCAACACATGAAAACCCACACAGGAGAAAAACCATTTAGCTGTGATGAATGTGGACAAAGATTTAGTCTCAAGACTGGCTTAAACCAACACATGAAAACCCACACAGAAGACAAAGCATTCAGCTGTGATGAATGTGGACACAGATTTTGTCAAAAGGCAGACTTAATCCGACACATGAGAATCCACACAGGAGACAAACCATTCAGCTGTGGTGAATGTGGACACAGATTTCGTGACAAGTCAAACTTAAACCAACACATGAGAATCCACACAGGAGACAAACCATTCTACTGTGATGAATGTGGACAAAGATTTAGTCGAAAGACGCACTTAGACCGACATATGAGAGTCCACTCAGGAGACAAACCATTTAGCTGTGATGAATGTGGACATAGATTTAGTCGAAAAACAGGCTTAAATTTGCACATGCGAATCCACACAGGAGACAAACCATTCTACTGTGATGAATGTGGACACAGATTTAGTGACAAGTCAAACTTAACTGTACACATGAGAATCCACACAGGAGACAAACCATTCAGCTGTGATGAATGTGGACAAAGATTTAGTCACAAGACAGACCTAAACACACACATGAGAATCCACACGGGAGACAAACCATTCAGCTGTGATGAATGTGGACATAGATTTAGTCGAAAGACACACTTAGACCTACACATGAGAATCCACAGAGGAGACAAACCGTTCTACTGTGATGACTGTGGACAAAGATTTAGTCAAAAGACAAGCTTAAACCTGCACATGAGAATCCACACAGAAGCGAGACCATTTTCCTGTGAGGTTTGTGGCAAATTATTTAGGTGGCGTAATGCATTAAAACGACATGCATTTTCACACATAGTAGAAGCAGCACAGATTTAGGATTTTCCTTCAAATATATAAACAGTGTGTTGTATACATTGTAGTTATGTGCTGGTTAGAGGTTTCTGATTCATGAGGGTTGTCCATGATAGTTTCTTACGACAGAATCACCATCGTGAAGATCACCATAATCCAGTTTTTACCATCTGCTATGGTTGGTGCACAGATATTCCTCCACATTCTCTGAATGTTCTGAGGATATTATTCACTGTAGATGGTGGGATCTTAAAATATCTGCAATTGTTCCACAGTTTTTATTCATTTGGTCTCAGGTTTGTGAACTTCTCTGCCTCTATGAAATGCTCCTTATCTACCCAGTTAAGTTTCTAACCTGTTTCCAATCGAACTAATTAGAGGTCAAATGTTGCTTCCTGGATTTGTACCAGTTGCTTTTCCAGCCTGTTGTTTCCCCGTTCCAGCTTTTTACAAATGTGTTGCTGGCATCAAACTATAATTGGGCTTATATTTTCCATGAAATGTCTGTTTCAACACTTTGTTGTTTACGTTCTTGTGGAAAATAAATATGGGTTGACAAAGTTGAGTAAATAAAAGCTTTCTGTTTATTTATGTTTTATACAGTGTCACCACTTGGAGCTGAAGTGGCCACCTTACAGTTCTCATTTTTTTAAAACATTTTTTTTGTTTATCACAGGGTCCTTGTCATCAGTATCTGGATAGCAGTTTCTTGTCCACCTTACTGCTCCTGTATTACTCTTCTATCGAGAGTACGATTAGTTAGAGGAGCTGTGGCCTGCACTATGAAGCTAGACTGGGGATTTCCCTCAGTTAAATTTACATTTGAAACCCTGTTCCCTAAAAACTATGTCTATCCTAAGCAGTCCTCAAACAGTCTGCAGACCAACGGGGACATGGGGTTGTAAAATCTTAGGAATCAGTTTTTCATCTTATAAGAAAAAGAAAGAGAATGCAAGAAAATCACAGAACTGAAATTAAAACCCTAGACGGTGCCAATGGTACCTCCCTAAGTGATAGCATCTTGAAGAAAATAAGGAAGGCCAAACTAGAGCTAAATGAAATACTAGAGAAGAAAACACAGTTTCTAGCACAAAGACTACGCTTGGAGAACTTTAAATATGCCAACAGGTCTAGGAAATATTTAGCCAGTCAGTAAAAATACTATAACCTCTATTAAAGACTCAGCAGGGAATATCACCCATGATCATCAAGAAATAAATATAGTATTCAGGGACTTTTATCAAAACTTATACACACCACAAATTGATCCATCAGACGACAATATTAATCAATTTCACTACCATCCAGTTATCGACCTATATCACTCATAAATGGTGATCTTAAAATAATTTGCAAAGCCCTTGCTACCCGGCTAGAAAAGATAACTCCTTCTATTATACATCATGACCAAACAGGTTTCATAAAAGGTAGACAATCCTCTATTAATACACGGAGACCTGCCAATATTATATTATTATTATTATAACTCTACCATTAAGAACTTAGAAACAATAATTTCTTTAGATGCAGAGAAAGCTTTTGACAGAGTAAACTAGAAATTTTTATTAGCAACTCTACACAAATTTGGATTTGGATCCTCTTTTATGGACTGGATAAAAATATTATATAACTCACCCAAGGCCTGTGTGAAGACAACTCATCAAATTTCACCAAGCTTAAGTTTACAGAGAGGCACCAGACAAGGCTGTCCACTTTCACCCTCACTATTCGCTATCTTTATTGAACCCTTAGCAGCCGCTATCAGGCAAAATAAGGATGTCAAAGGCATCCAGGGAAAAAACATAGAACACAAAATAAGTCTTTATACTGATGATATATTACTTTTCCTTCAGAATTCACAAGCCTCTCTATCAAAGACCATCTCACTAATCAATGATTACTCTTTAATCTTAGATTATACCATTAACTGGTCAAAGTCAATAGTTCTGCTCATTAACTGTTAATTCCAGAATATACCCACTATTACATTACAGCCAGGAAATATAAAATACTTAGGTATAAACATTTCTTACAGGCTTTCAGAGCTAACAAAACTGAACTATGTTCAGCTTTTAAAAACCATAGAGGATGATCTCACAAGCTGGAGCTCTCTACCCATTTCTCTCATGGGCAGAGTTGCCACAATTAAAATGACGGTATTAACAAAAATCAACTACCTCTTCTCTATGATACTTCTTTAAACCATCCCCTAAGTGGTTTAAGTCACTAGACTTACATTTCTAAATTTCTGTGGAAGAACAAACCACCACGTATTAGCTTAAAAATTCTACAGAAAATGAGAAGATCTGGGGGTTTGGACCTGCCCAATTTCCATTACTACTTGTCAGTCAACAGGTTACAGTATATCTCAAAATGGTACAAGTCTCACCCATTAGATGAGTCATGGTTAGATCTTGAAGAAGCATTCTGTGAAAATCTAGAAATCAAAAACGTGCCTTTTATTAGCCAAGTTATCAAACATCATAATAGTTTTAAAAGCATCAATATAAGTTAATCTCTCACAGCCTGGTGGGAATTTCTTAAAACAACTAAGTCACCACTCTTCCCATCTAATTATACACCCATCTGGAGCAATCATGACATCTTGCAAAATAAAAAACAATGCTGAACTTTTCTCAATGGAGCAACCAAGGAATAAAGCACTTTGAGGATATAATTGTAAACAAAACATTTAGATCATTTGACATTTTCACTTCAAAATATGGAATCAGTAGCAACAAATTTCTAGAATATCAACAACTTAGATCTATAATGAGCAAAAAGTATAACCTGAATCTCAGACTTGCAACTTCCTACCAGGGTAGCAAAGTTCTTTAACCTTAGCAACCTCAAACTAATATAAAAAATGTACACATTGATGTGCGAAATGGATGAGACACTCTTTCTCCCAACCTTAAAATGAGAATCTGATTTCTCCATTAACCTTAGTCAGACCGTCTGGTCACAAATATGTTTAAATACCTTTATAATTATTAAACACCCAAACTTACAACTTATACAATATAAAATTCTTCACAGAACACATTACACAGGAAAAAGAATGTTCCAGATGGGTCTTGCATCATCTAACCTGTGTTCACAGTGCACAGATAACAGACCAGATGACTACATGCATGCTGTATGGTCTTGTTCACCAGTGCAAAACTTTTGGCTTGATGTGTGCAGAGATTTATCAACATGGCTCAAATGTACAATTCCAGCTTCTGCCTCTCTCTGCATACTTGGCCACTTGGGTGATATTAACATGGAAATTAACACTGCACTTACTGTCCTGACTGCCTTGTGTATTGCAAGGAAAACTATTCTCATGAATTGGAAGACAAAAAAGAATTTAAGCATTATTCAGTTTAGAAACCTCCTTTCAGACCACATCAGTAATGAAATGATGTCTGCCTCCTCAAAAGATCAGTTGGATGAGTTTTGTATTCTCTGGTTCCCTGTAATCAGCTTCATCACTTAGTGATTGGTGGGGGGGGGGCGGCGACGTTGAGTGTGTGGGGTTGGGGTGTATGTCAGGGATGTGTAGTGAGGGTGGTGTGCGACGGGTAGGGATGTGTGTATGGTGGATGGTAGGGGTGCATGTGTGTAGAAGTTAGTGGTTTGCATATAGGGATTGGGATGGTGCATGAGTGTGTCTGGTGTGGGGTAGGAATGTGTGTACAGGAAAGTATGGTGGTGCTTAAGCATGGCAAAGAAAGGGGTGTTTGTATGGAGGAGGGTGGGGATGCATGTGGGGGGTAGGGATGTGTGTATAGGGGAGTGTGAGGGTGCATTAGCTTGGGGTGGGGTAGGAGTGTGTGGAGGTGTGAGTTGGTGCATGTGTGTTGTGGTATTGGGGAGTGTGTGGACACGTGAGGGATGGGTGTGTGTGTTGGGGAGTGCTTGTGTGGTTGTGGTGGTGGGTGTATATCGCGGGTGGAGGGAAATGGTTAGGAGGGGAGGGAATGGGTGAGGGGGCCACGGAGAGATGTCTCAGGGGAGATGTAGTGGAGGGAAGAGAGTCCTGGTCCTTCCGGGCCCCAGATATGGGGGCGTGTGCCTAGTGCCGCAGGCGGCTCATCTTCTGGAGGAAGAACTCACTTTCCTCTGGACAAAAATCCCTGGCCCCTTCTCCTTTCCTGCTTTCCATCACACAAAGGTGAGGCGTTAGGAGGTGGGCACGTTGTGCTGGGTGGTGAGAAAGGCCATTAAGGTGGTCTTGATCACTGCACCCAGGATCTGCTCACCTCCAGTTTTAATCACATTTAGTCACTACAACACAGAAACACTGACGACTCGTGTCGTATGAGACGGGGGTGGGTCAAGTTTTGGGGGGCGGGACATGCAGTGTACGGCGGGTAGGGCCGCTTAGGCGGTTCCTCTCCCGACACGGTGCGCTGAGCACAGGCTGTCCGCAGGGGTGTGTCCTCAGCCCCCCCACTGTTGACCCTGATGACCCACAATTGCTGTGCTAAGTACAACACAAACTACATCATCAAATATGCGGATGATACAACAGTGGTGGGATACCTATGGGTCTCATCCAGGATGGCGAGGAGAAGCACTACAGAGAGGAGTTGAAACTTTTTGTTGACTGGTGCAGCAGTAACAACCTGCTCCTGAATGTAGGGAAAAAAGAACTGGTGATCGATTTCAGGAGTAAATGGCCCATGCACACACGCTCTATATCAGGGACACTGCTGCAGAGATCGTCCCACACACATCAAGTTCCTGGGGGTCCACATAGTTGACAACCTCACCTGGTCACTGCACATCTCCTCCACTGTAAATAAGGCTTACCACTGCCTGCACTTCCTGCGAAGGCTAAAGAGAGCACACCTCAGCCCATCAATCCTCACCACCTTCTACAGAGGCACTATTGAGAGTATGCTAACCAGCAGCATCTCTCTGTGGTATGAGAGCAGCAGTGCCTCAGACAGGAAGGTATTGGGGAGAGTGGTGAGGTCAGCTGGAAAAATCATTAGGGTCACACTCTCACCTGTTGAGGACCTGGCGAGGCAACAAGAATCAGCAGGGATCCCACTCACCCCTCTCATGGACTTGCCATGCAGATTGGGTGAGCTTGTAGCCATAAAAATACATTGTAATCTTGTTCTACAGTGCTTCTTTGATGTTATGTTGAATGACAATAAAAGTATCTGAATCTGAATCTGAAAAAGGTCACGCAATATTCTCTTTTTCTGAGAACGTCCAAAGAGTACTCATTCAGAAAAGACCCAGGCCAGCAGCAGTTTTGTAGCATCATCCATCTGTCTGGATGGAGTTCATTACAAATCACATGTGGTAGTCTCTCCTGGATCTAGCTTAGACCTCCCTGAGTTGAGGCAGATCACAAATAATATTGCAGTTCATACAGAATTAATGTTTGTATGCAGAGTCATTAGTGCATGAACATTTGATGTCGTACGAAGTTTGCTACACCATTCTGCAATTCCACCACCCTTTAGCTTTCTGCTGTGTTGTCTACTGCGGTCTGCATGGATTCCATTTTAAAGCCCGGTACAGATACATTACAGTCAAGGATGTGTTCATGCAGCCATGTCTCTGTGAAGCACATAATACTAAACTCTATTCTTTCTGAGGCCTTGTCAGCATCTTGAGCTCGTCCATTTTGTTAGCTAGTGATCTCACATTACCCATCACAACAGTTGAGAGAAATTGTTTAAACCTCCATTGCTTTCTCCTCTGCCTCACTCCCACTCTGCATCCTCTTCTCTTTCTTTTCAACTCTATTGGGATTTGATGTGTTGTTTCGCTGATAATCTGGATTTGGGAGAGTTTAATTAGTTGAACCGATGATAAACAAGTCTTTTGTTGCCATGGAGACTCATCATAACAAGTCTTGAGAAAGCCAAAAAATATGCAGAAAAAATTCCCTTGCAGCACATCCTCTGAACCAGCATGACATCCTGAGAAAAAAGACCTTATTTGACCTAATATATATTTGAGAAGAGTTTGTACTTAAAAAAAAAAAATCAAGATAGCAAGTCAGAGCTTCTACAATTTGCAACCATCAGACGGCACAATCTAGAATGGAATGAATAGAATAGAATTAAAGCAGAAACACTTGTGTCTGGTGTTTTTTGTTTCATGGTAGATGTCAGTGTTAAAACCTCTGTGAACGAGCTGCCATTTGCTGGTTGAATTGCAGTATTTCGGATGAAAAAGAGTTGGAAACCAAAGTGAATTGTTCAGAATAAAATTCTTTGAAATGCTCTTCAGATCACAAGGTAAAATTGGGAAAATTCATTGGATGATGTAGTATCTACTCAGAATGGCATTTACATCAGGAAACTCCCCATTCTGACCCATCTGATGTTCAGGTTCTAAGACTCAAAAGTTTCTGTGACTGTTGGATGAAACTTTTCAATAGATTTTCTGAAAGAAATCTTTTTATTTGAAATTGAGGAGTAATTCGCCTGTTTCTCCCTGAACCAACGCGGAAGCTGCTTTGTGTTAACCTTCATCTTGCTTATAGTTTATCAAAACATAAAAATAAAAAAACAGAAACACAAATTTTATTGGTTGAAAAAATAAACGTGAGCTATGAAATAAGATCCAGTTCCCTCTTGACTGAGATAAAGCTGGGATTAGGTTTTGGATCAGGCAGCTCTGGTAGACTCCTGTTTGATTTTGGTTCAGGTCTGGTGGAACAATCGTTTTTTTTTTTTCCAATTGCACGAAAATTTAAAAACAGGGCCCCCTTTTTGAATAAAAAAATATTTATACAATCCAAATAATACACTCAATTTGCAAAACTCCGACAAGGTTTGTAATATGGCAGACTTTGGTCTTTCGTTTGCAACATGTCAGACTTTGGTCTAAACAGCTAGAAAAATCCCACGAACACAGTTTTCAAATAAGTCAGTGGTGTTCAACTGTGATCAACACAAAGCGCATTTGTGAAAACACATTGTAGGAAAGCTGCATATGATTTTCTAAACTTTTTGCTCAGCATTTCTTTTACAGTAAAGCGATCATTTATATTAATAAAATCCCATGACATTACTCATGATCACTTTGACGTATATAGAGAAAGTACAAAAACCAGAATAAAATCAGTAGGCATTGCACAACTGTAATGCTGCAGCAAATATTTATTTTGTGCCATACTCAGTTACAGTAATATTTAATCAGATCATGAAGTCAAGTATATCTATCACAAATAGTATTTGGTCTCATGACTATAAAGTGCAGACAAATAAAAATCTACAGACAAATAAAAATGATTGAGTGATGTAAATACATCCTCGTCATCTTTGCTGAAGATCTATCACTCCTTCAGGTCCCTCTCCACCTCTTCCTCCGTCTCCTCTTTGAGCTCCCTCTCTCGTACTCATTCTTCTTCCTCTTACTCTCTCCATCCCTCCTCTGCTGCCTTTTATAGCACCTACTTGAGGACTGTGCTTTCAGTAAAGCACACGTGTGCTTTCACACCTGGTGGATTTGTAATGACTAACAAGTGCCTTCACAATCTTAACTTGTGTGTAAGCTGTGACAACATGGGTGTAGTTTGGCAAGACGTCCCTAGAACATTTCATCCCTATGAAACTAACTGAATGCTGCTGATCTGGCTATTGCAGGTGAAGTGGGCACATCTGGCACCAGTGAAACACAGTTCACTAAGATCATCGAAAGTCAATCTGAATCAAGTTAGTTCCTTGACCTGTTTTCTATTCACCTGTTTTCTCCTCAAATCAAGTTGACACTTGTTACGAGCACCTGTGAAAGAACCACACCTGATCTCCATTCTGGATGAAAGTGCAAGCCCACAGTAACCACTCCTGGTTACTGTGGACACACCTTCGACGGCCCCCTTCTTATTGGTTCACAGAGTGCCATTCCGGGAGCAAACCAGTAAATAAAAGGACACTGCTGCACTTCGGCTGGAGGGGGAAGCAGCTGTCTGTTTCTGGTGGTTGTCCTCCTCAACTTGGGTTTGTGTTGGACATTTTGCGTGATGTTTACTTTTATGGGATTCCTTTGAGACCTATGTCTGTGGTGAACTTTAATAACATTGTTTTGGTTTTTATGACAGGACATTCCTGTGTGTGAACCTTGTGAATTGATTTGGGATTCAGACTTCTGTTTTGTTTTTCTTGTGGTCTTACCCTGGTTGGGTTTTTGAAACACCCTGGGTCGGGTTCATCAGACTTCCCTATTCCAGTCATGGGAACAGCTGCATCGGCCATGTATTTAGAGTGTGCTTTTGCAGTCCTTTTTTTTCTGTTCAACAAACAACTAGCATGTTGCTACATGCTTAGCTACATTGTGTCGGCTACCCAGGGGTATAAAATAAAATGCCTTCCTTTTGCATCCATGGTGTCCGCCGTACTTTGTTGCACCAACCCTCATATCGGGTCGTAACAAGTGGGGGCTTTTTCCTCTTTGATCCCGTGTTGGCGCAACGTCTTGGCGTGGGCACAACGGGTCATAAAGATGGCCACGTCCTTTGACCTGGATCACTTCCTTGTGGCTCCTTCCAGTTCGGATCTTGACTGTTGCCGCAGGGCGGATCTTCTGTCCATTGCGAGTCACTTTTCTCTTGCAGTTCTGGAACAGGCATCCAAGAAGCAGCTCAAGGCTCTGGTGGTTGAACAGTTAGAGGCATCTTGGGTGTTGAAGGTGTCATCTGATGTTGCGGCTGTGTGCAACGATGCTCTTGGTCAGGATCCAATAGACCAAGAGGAGGGTGCTCTGGCAAGGGGCGAGGCAGGGAGGAGAATCTTCTCCTGCAGACACCCAGCACAGACACCGCAGAGGAGGACCAGGGGGTTGAAAAACAGGTAAAGACACCTGTCGCGTTTCCCCGGTTCAAGCCGCTTTCTGTGAGCAGCTCAGATGCCCTTGGTGGGGCTCAACTAAAACTCTGCTTGGCCAGATTGGAGCTGGAAGCCCGAGAGAAGGCTCAAGCTCGCCAAGCTGAAATGGAGTTTAAGCTCAGAAAGTTGGAAATTGAGGCTGACAGGGATGTCAGGCTGGAGCTGGATGCTCAGATACAAACACCGCCCTCTTCACTGGATGCTCCAGTGGCCACTTCTTCTGATCCAGCCACCTTTGACGTGAGTAAATGCATTTCTCTGGTGCCGAGTTTCAGGGACGGGGAGGTGGACTCGTACTTTGGGGCATTTGAACGCATTGCAGGGGCATTGAAATGGCCTCGGGAAGTATGGCCATTATTATTGCAGTGTAAGCTTACTGGAAAAGCCCAGGAGGTTGTTTCAGCTCTGCCATTGCAGGACAGTTTGGATTACAACACTGTTAAAACCACTGTTCTTCAGGCATATGAGTTAGTTCCTGAAGCTTACCGCCAAAGGTTTCGACAGCAGAGACCAACTGCTGGACAAACGTGGAATTTGCACGGGAGAATTTATGGAATTTGCACGGGAGAAAAGCGTGCTCTTCGATAAGTGGTGCACAGCATCAAAGGTTAATGACTTAGAGACATTAAGAGAACTTATGTTGGTGGAGGAGTTTAAGCGATGCCTCCCTGAGCGTATTGTGTTATATTTAAATGAACAAAAAGCCCTCACTCTTTCTTCTGCCGCATTACTGGCGGATGAATACGTGCTGACGCACAAGATGTCTCTTCCTGTACGTGGGGATAAACTCCCCGTGCGCTCAGACAGACAAAGCACAGAGACAAGACAGTATGCATACGTTTAATGTCAAAAACGGGTGTGAAAAAGCCTGAAGTACGAGAGTGTTTTTATTGTCACAGACAAGGTCACCTCATTGCAGATTGTGTGCTGTTAAAAGGAAAAGCAAAGAAAGCCCAGTCCATCGCAAAAGAAGTAGCACTGGTCCAGTTACAAGACCACCTAGAAAAGGTGAAAACACGTGAATCTGATAAAGCTGATTCATGTTTTGCCCCTTTTTATATTTACTGGTTCTGTTTCATTAACAGGAAACGTAGAGGATGACGTACCTGTTCGTATATTGAGAGATACAGGTGGTTCTCAGACTCTCATTTTGGCAACTGCGTTGCCATTCTCTGAAGTGTCATCATGTAAATATAATGTGGTAATAAGGGGGATAGAGATGGGTTATGTACCCTGACCAGTTCACCGGGTTAAAAACAGACCTTGTAAGTGGTGTTTTTCCAGTGGCTGTTTGTCCTGAGTTGTCTATGAAGGGAATAACACTAATTATGGGGAATGACGTGGCAGGGGGACGTGTAGTTCCCCCGTTAGAAATGTTGGACCTTCCTGCAGCAGAGGCATCCCAACACTCCCCTGTATTCCCTGCTTGTGCTGTGACTCGTGCACAAGCTCGTAAGGGACCAGAAGTTGAGCTGTCGGACACTGTTTTTGGAAAATTACTGACAGAGGAGGAAATCCCTGTTAGTGACAAGGTCCAGATTACAGGGAAGGATCAGATTTCCAGGGAAGATTCTTTATCTGAGCCTGGCTCAGATACTCTCCCAATTTCGCGTGAATAGTTGATTGATGCGCAGAAAATTGACCCAACACTGAGATGTTGTTACGAGTCATTGAAAAGTAGTGCAGCTGGTAAAAGCTCATTACCTTTGTACTATTTAGAGGATGAAATGCTGGTACGCATGTGGTCACCCCCGGGTGCTGATGGTGAGGAGTGGAGCATGGTAAAACAAATAGTGATACCCCGTCAATATCGTTCAAAGGTCATTTCATTAGCACATGAAAGCCAATGGTCGGGTCATTTAGGAATAACAAAAACATATAAACTGTTGTTAAAGCACTTCTTTTGGCCAGGGATGCGACGCGATGTGACACGTTTCTGTGGAAGTTGCCACGTTTGTCAAATAGCAGGCAAGCCGAATCAAGTTATACATCCGGCTCCGTTAACACCAATTCCAGTTGTAGATCAACTGTTTGATAAAGTTCTGGTAGATTGCGTAGGACCGTTGCCACGAACTAAGAATGGCAATCAGTTTATCTTGACGATAATGTGTGCTTCTACTCGTTATCCCGAGGCCATTCCTTTGCGAAAAATCACGGCTAACACAGTGATAAAAGCCTTAACTAAATTCTTTTCCACTTTTGGATTACCTAAAATAATCCAGTCTGATCAAGGGACAAATTTTCAGTCCAGACTGTTCAGAACTGTGTTTCAGACATTAAATGTGAAACACGTTACGTCTAGTGCATATCACCCCCAGTCACAGGGTGCACTGGAGCGTTGGCACCAGACTCTAAAATCCATGTTGCGGAAATATTGTGTTGAGAGTCAGAAGACTTGGGATGAGGGGCTCCCATTCGTTCTATTTGCAGCTCGGGAAGCTCCCCAGGAATCCCTAGGGTACAGCCCCGCTGAACTTGTATTCAATTCAACTTTCAATTCAACTTTATTTATATAGCGTCAAATCACGGCAATGCCATCTCAAGACGCTTTACAGACAGAGGGGAAAACATAATGAAGGCCAATTCATAACAGCCTATATAAGGAAACCAACAGATTGAGTTGAGTCCAACTCAATCTCCCATCCTGAGCAAGCACACTGGCAACAGTGGGAAGGAAAAAACTCCCTTTTAACAGGAAGGAAACCTCCGGCAGAACCCGGCTCAGGACAGGCAGCCATCTGCCTCTGCTGTGTGGGGGGAAGAGGACAGAAAGACAACAGACAACATGAACTGCTACTCCCGGCCAGGGAGACCTGCTGAGACAGGAGACATACATGTTAATGATGCAACACTGTTATGGGGGGGGGGTAAAAGAAAGAGATAGAGAGAGAGAGAAAGAAGCTCAGTGTATCAGGAAATGTCCCTCAGCAGTCTAAACCTATAGCAGCATAACTAAGGGATGCTAACCATCCCTAGCTATAGGACTTATCAAAAAGATAAGTCTTCAGCCTAGTCTTAAAGGTGGGGAGGGTGTCTGCTTCCCTAACACTAACTGGGAGCTTATTCCATAAGAGAGGGGCCTGATAACCAAAGGCTCTGCCTCCTGCTCGGCTCTTTGAGACTCTAGGAACCACAAGTAAGCCTGCAGTCTGCGAACGAAGTACTCTACTTGGTATATAAGGAACAATGAGGTCTTTGATATATAGTGGTGCCTGGTTGTGGAGGGCTTTATATGTAAGGAGAAGGATTTTAAATTCTATTCTAGATTCAACAGGCAGCCAATGAAGAGAGGCTAAAACTGGAGAAATATGATCTCTCATGCTGGTTCTGGTCAGGACTCTGGCTGCAGAATTCTGGATCAGCTGAAGGCTTTTCAGGGCATATTTAGGACAGCCCAGTAATAGAGAGTTACAGTAATCTAGTCTCGAAGTAACAAAAGCGTGAACCAGTTTTTCTGCATCACTCCGAGACAGAATGTCCCTAATTTTGGCTATATTACGTAAATGAAAGAAGGCTGTTTTAGTAACCTGCTTAATATGTGGGCCAAAGGACAGGTCAGGGTCAAATATTACTCCAAGGTTTCTCACTGTAGCACTGGAAGCTAAAGTAATGCCATCCAGGTTCATTACAAAACCGGAAAATTTAGCTCTGAGTTTTTCAGATCCAACGAGAATTACTTCAGTCTTATCTGAGTTTAAGAGGAGAAAATTTCTAGACATCCTAGACATAGTCTTTATGTCTATGAGACAATTTTGTAGCCTATTGGGCTGATTTGTTTCATCTGGTTTAAAGGATAAGTATAGTTGAGTATCATCTGCATAACAATGAAAGTTTATTCCATGCTGTCTAATAATTTTGCCTAAAGGGAGCATATATAGTGTGAAGAGTATTGGTCCAAGTACAGAACCTTGAGGAACTCCATGACTTACTGTAGTTTGGGAGGAGGACTTGTCATTTACATGAACAAACTGAAGTCTATCAGATAAATATGATTTAAACCAGCTTAACACTGTACCTGTAATTCCAATCACCTGTTCTAGTCTTTGTAACAGAATGTTATGATCGACTGTATCAAATGCAGCACTAAGATCAAGCAAGATAAGTACGGACACAAGTCCTTTGTCTGAGGCCATAAGAAGGTCATTAGTAACTTTCACCAATGCTGTCTCAGTACTATGATGAGCTCTAAATCCTGACTGAAACTCCTCGCATAAATTATTTCTGCTCAGGTGGGCATGTAGCTGAGCTGAAACTATTTTCTCCAGAATTTTGGACATAAACGGGAGGTTAGATATAGGTCTATAATTTGCTATCACCTCTGGATCCAGAGATTGCTTTTTAAGTAAAGGCTTGATTACAGCAGTTTTAAATGATTGTGGTACATATCCTGTCACTAAAGACATATTGATAAGATTTAGTAGTGATGTATTAATTAAAGGGAAAATGTCCTTAAAGAGGCTCGTTGGGAGAGGGTCTAAGATACAGGTGGATGGTTTAGATGAAGCTATTATTTTAGTTAATTCAGAGGGTTGGACAGGACAGAAACTATTTAGACACAAGTCAGATCCTGGTTCTAAGGATGCTTCGGAGACCACAACAGGCTCAACATTATAGGTAGAAGGAAGAGTATTGTCAATTTGATCTCTAATAGTGTCAATTTTATTCCTGAAAAAATACATGAAATCATCACAGCTAAGTGAGAAAGGAATACATGGCTCCACAGCGCTCCGGCTCCTAGTAAGCCTAGCTACAGTGCTGAAAAGAAACCGAGGGTTGTTTTTGTTTTCCTCTATCAATGATGAATAATAAGCTGTTCTTGCCGTACGTAAGGCTTTTTTGTATACGCTTAAACTTTCTTTCCAGGTTAAGTGAGACTCCTCTAGTCCTGATGAACGCCATCTGTTTTCCAAACGCCTTGATGCCTGTTTTAGAGCTCGAAGCTGGGAATTAAACCAGGGAGCCTTCATAATCTTACCTAATTTCTTCTTCTTTAGGGGAGCAACATTATCCAAGGTTGTACGCATTGAAGCTGTTATAGTATCAGCATGTTGATCAATCTGAGCAGGAGTAAGGCTTAAAGGGGGACTCTCGGTCATGCTAACACATGGTAGATGTGAAAAAATTGATTCAATTGATTGTTTAAATTTTGTAATATTATTGTCTGATAAACATCTACTATAGTAGAATTTATTTTTGGTCAGTGAGTAATCAAATAAAGTGAATTCAAAGGTTAATAAGAAGTGATCGGACAAGACAGGGTTTTGAGGAAATACTTTGAGCTTATCAGTCTCAATACCAGATGTTGGAACATGATCAAGAGTATGACCATGAGAGTGAGTGGCTCCATTGACATTTTGTGAAAACCCAATTGAGTTTAGAATAGAGCTAAAGGAAATGTTTAAACTATCATTTTCATCGTCAACATGAATATTAAAATCACCTAGTACAATGACCTTATCAGTAGTCAGCACTAACGCAGACGAGATCAGAGAATTCGGTCAGAAACTCGGAGTAAGGTCCAGGTGGGCGATACACTAATGCTAAAAGGAGCGGTTTCTCCGAATTCCATTTTGGATGAGATAAATTTAATGTCAGGAATTCAAAGGATTTATAGTTAGTTTTGTGCTTAGGATTAATTAAAAATTCTGACTTAAAAATAGCTGCAACACCTCCTCCTCTGCCTGTAGTTCTAGGAATGTGAAAGTTTAAATAGTTAGCTGGCGTAGCTTCATTAATACTAACATAATCCTCTTGCTGTAACCAGGTTTCCGTAAAACAGAATAAATCAATGTGGTGATCACCTATCAAGTCATTGACTAATAAAGACTTATTTGGGAGGGATCTAATATTCAGTAGGCCACACTTTATTGTCTTATTTTCAGATTTTATTAGATCCATTGTTTTTATTTTTATGAGGTTTTCACGATTAACCCCAGAAGTGTTTTTGTGTTGTTTAATTCTTACTGCTGGGAAGTTGTATAAGGTTGGAATGGGGTTTTGGGTGGGCGGCGGCAGGTGGGAAGCTGCAGAAAAGTGTGTAGGACTACAATTCTGCCTCCTGGTCCCAACCCTGAGTTGTCAATTTAGCTGACTAATAAAAGAGTCCATATTGCTAGATAAGAGAGCGGCTCCATCCAACGTGGGATGGATGCCATCTCTCCTAATAAGACCAGGCTTTCCCCAAAAAGCGCTCCAATTATCTATAAAACCCACGTTGTTATCGGGACACCACCTAGACAACCAGCGGTTGAAGGATGACATGCGGCTAAACATGTCATCGCTGATTAAATTTGGCAAGGGACCAGAGAAAACTACGGAGTCCGACATGCTCTTGGCAAAGTTACACACCGAAGCAACATTAATTTTAGTGACCTCCGATTGGCGTAACCGGGTGTCGTTACCGCCGACGTGAATTACAATCTTACGGTATTTACGTTTAGCCTTAGCCAGCAGTTTCAAATACGATTCGACGTCGCCCGCTCTGGCCCCAGGAATGCATTTGACTATGGTCCCCGGTGTCTCTAGAGCCACGTTTCTGACTATGGAACTACCTATAATCAGGGTTTCTGCCTCAGCGGGTGTGTCGCCGAGCGGGGAAAATCTGTTAGAAACGTGAACAGGTCGGTGGTGGCCAGTGGGTTTTGGTTTGGGGCTACGCTTCCGCCTGACCGTCGTCCAGCCCGCCTCGGCTCCCGGCTGCGCGGGAACTGCTGAGGGACGGCTCGGGATGGCTGCCCTGGCTGGTAGCTCCGCACTGGCTAATGGGGGCTTGCTGACTAACTGCTTCCCTAACTGAGTGCGGAGCTGGGCTTCTAACTCACAGAGCCTCGCCTCCAAGGCTGCCAAGCTGCTACACTTAATACACCTACCGTTATCACTAAAGGAGGCGGAGAAGTAGCTAAACATCAGACACACCGAGCAAGAAAAGGCAGGGGACCGGGGTGTGGGAAGAGAGCTAGCAGCCATGCTAAAACCGAGTGCTTGAGCTGTTTAAGTCAGTAAACAGAAAGCCAAAGATCCCAAAAATAAATGCAATATATAGAACAGTGGTTTGGGAAGATATTGTGCGCTAAAGTGAGTGGTTGGTTAACAGTAGATAGAAGTTAGAAAGAAGTTAAAGGAGCCAACGGCTCGTAGCAATCCGCAGTGACACACGCTAGGGAAACAGGAAATGACACAATACGTTACCGCAACGTCAGCGCGTCCTGGAAATTGATTCGGACACACACCGCGTGGTCCACTTCGCGCCTTAAAAGAGAGGCTTCTTCTTCCTAAGGACGAAGGAAAACGCAGTGTACACGAGTACGTGAAGCATTTTCATGCCCGATTAAATCACGCAAATTCCTTATCTCGGCAATGCTTAAGTACCGCACAGAGAAAAATGAAGCGGTTGTACGATGGCTCTGCAGTACGGAGGGATTTCCAGACTGGTGATCAGGTTCTCCTCCTATTACCCACTGTTGGCTCTGCCCTATCTATGCGCTATGAAGGACCATTTGATGTTATAGATCGTGTGGGAGAACATAACTACATCATTAAGACTCCCAACCGCAGCAGAAAAGCTCGGATGTGTCATGTAAACATGATGAAAATGTATAAAAAGCGTGATGTAGAACTGGGTGGCCCAGTTTCGGCAGCGGTGGTATCCGAAAATGTTGAGGATAACACGGTGAATGGGGAAGAAGGTCTTAACCCACCTAAAGGAGCGTATTTAGCAGCTCGTCTCCCAAACTCTGAGATGCTGGCCAAACTACCTGCCACTCTATCTCACCTCCCTCAAGAGCAACAGGCTGATCTGCTAAATTTAGTCAGCCGTTACACATGCCTATTTGGAGACATTCCTTCCAGAACCACCGTTTTAACACATGACATCACCATCAAAGACACAAAACCCATAAATCGGGCCTCTCCTGCAAAGAGCCCTCATGAAGCAAGAAACTGATTACTTGTTAAAAAAGGGGTTTGCTAAGGCCAGCTGGAGTCCGTGTAGCTCCCCGTGTTTAGTAGAAACTGAATCTGATGGAACACCCAGGTTTATAACTGATTACTGTAAGGTAAATGCAGTCATCGTGCCTGACTCTTTTCCGTTACCGAGAATTGACGACTGTGTGGACAAACTAGGAGCTGCTAAGTTTATGAGCAAGTTAGACTTATTAAAAGGGTATTGGCAGGTGCCGTTAACAAACCGTGCATCAGAGATTTCCGCGTTTGTGACACCAGATGATTTCCTCCAGTATACTGTGATGGCATTTGGCATGTGCAATGCACCTGCTACCTTCCAGAGATTAATGAACCATGTGTTAACCGAATTGCCAAATTGTTCTGTGTATTTAGACAATTTGGTAGTGTTCACTGAAACGTGGGAGGAACACGTGAAAGCGTTGCACGCAGTGTTTGATCGTCTTGAGAAAGCTTCGTTAACCTTGAACTTGGCAAAATGTGAATTTGCAAAAGCAACTGTGACCTATTTGGGGCGTGAAATAGGAAAAGGAAAAGTTCGTCCTATTGATGCCAAAGTAACTGCTGTTCTTGAGTTTCCTGCCCCAGGTACACGGCGTGAACTCCAGCGTTTTCTAGGGATGGTCGGTTATTAGAGATCTTTCTGTAGAAACTTTTCAGATGTCGATCGCCCACTCACAGACCTCATTAGTCCGAAGCGCGAATTTAGGTGGACTGAAGAATGTCAAAAATCCTTTGAAACTGCTAAAGCTATGTTGTGCCATGCTCCTGTACTTGTAGCACCTGACCTAAGTAAAACCTTTAAACTGAAGGTGGACGCAAGTGCTGGGGGAGCTGGTGCGGTTCTCCTGCAGGAAGATCCACATGGGATTGACCGTCCTGTTTGTTATTTTTCACGAAAATTTAACAAACACCAAGGCAAGTATTCAACCATTGAGAAGGAAACTCTTGCATTGCTTTTAGCCTTACAACATTTTGAAGTGTACCTTGATTCTGTGAACAGCCCAATTATAGTGTACACAGATCATAATCCTTTAGTATTTCTTTCCCGTATGTACAACAAAAATCACTGCCTTATGCGGTGGGCCCTGCTGGTCCAGGACCGCCCACTTGACATTCGCCACAAGAGAGGCTCAGAGAACATGTGTGCAGATGCACATAAAGATGTATGTAACTAACCTGTGCTTATATCCATTGTTACAAACCCTGAGAAAAAGGTTTTGTAACTTTAGGGGGAGAGTGTTACGAGCACCTGTGAAAGAACCACACTTGATCTCCATTCTGAATGAAAGTGCAAGCTCCGCCCCCGCCGATCCAGGAGTGGTTACTGTGGACACACCTTCGACGGCCCCCTTCTTATTGGTTCACAGAGTGCCATTCCGGGAGCAAACCAGTAAATAAAAGGACACTGCTGCACTTCGGCTGGAGGGGGAAGCAGCTGTCTTTTTCTGGTGGTTGTCCCCCTCAACTTGGGTTTTGTGTTGGACATTTTGCGTGATGTTTACTTTTATGGGATTCCTTTGAGACCTATGTCTGTGGTGAACTTTAATAACATTGTTTTGTTTTTCATGACAGGACATTCCTGTGTGTGAACCTTGTGAACTGATTTGGGATTCAGACTTCTGTTTTGTTTTTCTTGTGGTCTTACCCTGGTTGGGTTTTTGAAACACCCTGGGTCGGGTCCATCAGATCTCCCTATTCCAGTCATGGGAACAGCTGCATCGGCCATGTATTTAGAGTGTGCTTTTGCAGTCCTTTTTTTTCTGTTCAACAAACAACTAGCATGTTGCTACATGCTTAGCTACATTGTGTCGGCTACCCAGGAGTATAAAATAAAATGCCTTCCTTTTGCATCCATGGTGTCCGCCGTACTTTGTTGCACCAACCCTCATAACGGGTCGTAACAACACTCTTCATTACTTTTTCTCAAATACTGCTGGTCTGTTACGGTGTCAGCTGATCCATAGTAGATGTAGTAATGTTCAGTATAAGCACAGTCTCAATGTGCAAGCACTTATGTGTACAGTGCACCTATGTCACTTGAAGTGACTCAAAGAACAGTTCACTATGACTGTTTGGAAGCCCATTTACCCTTAATTCTGATGAGATTAGCTTTTTTTATTATTACAGCACCAATCACCAACTAGGCTGCTTCTGCCAACTACTGGCTTGAAGTGGTGCAACTACACTTACCAAAACTAAATTCAGGAGAAATTTCAAATAACTGTAGTATAGAAAAGCAAGGTGAAATTAAGAATAAAAACTAATTGAATTCAATTGTAATAAATTAGTGACTAAAGAAATTGGGCTTAAATTTAAAAATAACATGCTGTTTTGGTGACCAGAAGCAGTGCCTTATGTCTGTTCCCGTGAAGTTTAAATATACCTGTTTCTAACTAAGGTCATAACCTGGTCTTTTCATGTCTCCACTATCCTCTCAGTGTTTATAAATAATTGTTTAAAAACTTATTTAATCAAAAATGTTATAAAAGTGCTTGTTTTGACCCTTTATTGATAACAAAACTGTTCTCGTGAGATTTCATGCGAGATTTTAGTCAACACAGATGTTAGTTTAAACAATGTTAATGAGGCGTGCGCTGATTGATCAGTGGAAGTCCAGCGCCGGACTTCCACTGATCAAACTTACACTACACACCAGATAAATAACATGAAGTTAAATATCTTGGATAAATGAAGCATTTGGCTGCTACATCTTGATAAGACTATCTGCTGACTTATGTAGACCGGTGTTTTGTAAGCATCACCTGCCATCAATTATGTTGTTCTAATTATCATTTCTGTTAAGCTGCACATGTGGAAATTTTGCTAATAGAAAGAGAACAGGGACACAGCAAGATATTACTTATAACTCTGCTTAGAAAATAAAATGTCTTTTTTATTTCTCAGTTGTTCAGACGGAAGGATGAAGCTCCAAACTCCCCAACATGTCTGATCCAACATCCTGGCTTGGAATCTATCTGTTTAAATGCTTTTTCATTACAAAATGCAATAAATATTAATAAGCAGGATTGTGAAAATAATTCAATTATGGCATTAAAATTATTAAGACATCTCTGCATCTAATTTCTCTAATTGATAGGCTCTGTTACAAATGAATTGTGAGATTGGCTATGTTACAGAGTATTCGATGGACATATTTAAGATATGATCATCACTGCATTGACAATATGATGGCTGTGTAGTTCATGATGACAGCAGGCAAATCACATGGAGCTCTGGGACAGCAGCAGAGATCACTGAGCATAGAGACAGAGCATAACCTCAGCTATACAAAGGAAAATGAGGAGACAAAATATTGTAGAGAGGACTGATGTAACCACAGTAAGACAGTAACGATCAGACCGGGGTTGAAACACTGATACAGCAATGACTCGATCATCAGCTGTGTCTGAACACCTGCTGCCGTGATCCACAGCTCCATCTTCAAAAACAGACACGCCCACACACACCTCACCTGCCTGCCAAGATCTGCAGACTTATGGCATTTCATTCTCCAAAAGGTGCTTGGCCTGTATACCTTTAGTTTTAGTTTTCAGAGACAGCAGACCAAAGATGTTACCACAGGTAGCCTAAATGTCAACCAAACATCTCACAAGCCTCCTTTCCCTGCTCACAGGCAGGTGGCGTTACATCTCCCCCACATTCTTGCACAACAATGAATCATTCATTTTAGAAAGAGGAACGGTTCCTACTCGATGAGAATAATCTCAGTTAATAGTATTTTCCTCCAATAGGCCCAATTGTAGATCACTACATCTGCATATGAGCCTATGTTGGAACAAAGAAATGAAGTACATTATCGAATTATTTTTTTCACCTTTTTACAAAAAAACTATCACTTATAATATGATACGTTTCACATTTTTATAACAAAACTATCACGTTATGACACGTTTTGTTCTAACAATGAAACTGTCACATTGTAAGATGATAAGTTCCCATGATTACATTGAAGACAGCTCTACCTGTAGATAAATCAACCTCTCACACTCAATAGATAGCTTACTTCTGTGTTATTTTTTATCTTTTACACTCCTGTAGGTGGGTGTAAAAGATATGCTTTAATTTAGAATCAATACATATGACAGGCAATACAATTAAAGTTAGTTTCTCCATGCCTGCCTGAGCAGGAGCTTTATTTTGAAAGGCACTGCAGCGGCAGCCTTTGTAGTTCAGCCCACCAATTAAACAAATTATAGACTGGCATTTTCATTTATTTGGTAAAAAAACTCGAAAAAACAAACTATTTCCTGGATTTATTTACTTTTTTTGCTGAGCGCAAAACAGAAAAACAAACTGTTTTCTGTTTTTTGCACTAAACGAAAAAACGTGAGAACAGCTTGTTTCTTTGTTTCTGCTGGTGTGTTTTATACCCAGGAAACAGACTGACAAAACGTACCTTGGTCCGTGCGGACCAAGCTCGTGTTCATGCTGTACTTTGGTCAAACGACCCAAACCATTTGAATAATATATCCACATTCCCACCAAAGGTGGTGCTGCACTAGTATTTAGCAAAAGAAGACAAGACTAACGTGAATCAGAAAACTCAGTTCCCTCCTCATGCAAGTTAAAGCTGGGGTGGTGCCCTGTCTTAACTTCTCCACCTCTGGTTCTGCTCCTCACATGATGCAAGGCTTTTTTTTTTTTTTTTGCAGCTTTTTCCACCAACGATTTTCTCTTTCTCGGCTGTTTAGCAGGAGGAGGCAAATAAACCGAGCCGGGTCGGGAAATCCTTCCTGCATTTTCTCAGCCATGTTTTCCTTCTGAGTTTCTTCTTCACTACTTTGTATTTTCATCCTAACACGCTGTTTATATACAGGGTGGGACTATCAGGTATGCGCTGCTGGAGGGGGAGGAGGGGAGCCGGGAGAAGAAGCTTACGAAATATAAGAAATGAACAACTCCAGATTTACAGTAAACTGAGGGGTCTAACTATATTTCTTATTGTTCATGATTACAAAATGTATAGACTACTATCAGGACGAGGAACCACTTCACCCAGAGTAAACAATAACATCTCTTAGCTAGATTACCTACCCCAGTTTTAAATAGTCAAAAAAAAAAAAAGAAAACAGGAAGTGTGTGGGTGCCTCTGGAAGCGTTTTGACCGACAAAGTCTTCCTCAGGCCTGTGTAGCACAGTAAAACAACACAATGAAAAGCGGATTGACTGCTGTCGCCAACGAGAGGCGTTGCCTTCCAGACGTTCCAGCTGGAATGAGCCTAAATGAGGTGGTGTGTAACCTGTGTGAACTGCATCGCTGTCATTTCTGTTATTATCAAAATCGTTTTAAATAAAAAGTTATTCAGCCTTCATGATAATAGCTAGTAAAATTGTCACCCCAGTGAGTTTAGTCATAATTTTGTTTGCAATCAATTTATTTATTGGGACAGTGTATTTATTAATGTATTTGTAATGTTATGGGCAGTGGGTGGGGGTTAGCTGGTGCCCAAACCAACAGATGAGCCTATAAATGTGATCATATGCCAAACTGATGAACAGCAGATTGATCATTCAGGACGGCGCGTGATGCTGCAGCCGAGCTTCACTTTAGACTGCAAGCAGATAGAAATACATAGACCGTGTTGAACATGGACCGTAGCTGATTCAGCAAAATAAAGACATTATCAGAGGGATAAAGGAAAAGAGAGAAACATGGACAGAACTAGATTGTCTTTTGCTGGCTGGAGAGAGTTCACAGTACTGGTAGGATGCAAGATGGATGACAAGTTTACTGGGGACGTTGCTGAGAAAGTTACTGTGTAGTGCACCTTTCAGACTGGCTTAGTAATTAAAATAAAAAAAACAATTATTTGACTTCAGATGAGCTCGTGTGTAAAAAAATGTTTTATAAGCTTCTTTTCCAATTCATATGTCGAATTGATCACACAAAGCTTCCTCGCAGTCTCGTGTTCTTGCAAACTCTGAATTATCAAGTTGATTCAACTTTTACAACTCAAATCATTCCAGCTAATCAAACTCCGTCACTGAATCAAGTCAACCAATTTGATATTTCAGTGGTTAGAATTTCTGTTTGGGGATCAATAAAATGTGCTTTCATTTAACCTTCAGCACAATGCATAAAAAAAAATGTTTTTTCCTTATAGAACTGCATTGTTTTTCACAAACAGAAAAATATCATGCCTACCTGTTTCA
Organism: Telmatherina bonti; assembly: GCF_933228915.1. NCBI lineage: Eukaryota > Metazoa > Chordata > Actinopteri > Atheriniformes > Telmatherinidae > Telmatherina > Telmatherina bonti. The sequence goes on from NC_136611.1 coordinate 34,908,994, forward strand.
AAAGCACGTATCTTTCTTGTTTATTGTAGTAACAGCCTGGTATTTTGTACATGATTAAATAATTAAATAATGTCTTTTGCATATATTTCTTGAAAAAAAAAATAACACAAACCAAACTTTATTTACAGTTATTCTTTGGAAATTTTTACTGCTGAAGATCAGGGATGCATTCTACCTTGAAATTCAAAGTGAGCAACACGACTCGATCGTCCTGCTCTGTCCCCCTTTGCATCTTTTTTGTGAACAGAATCCCCTGCAGAACTTTGATCTATTTGTGCTGTTTCAGATGGAGTGATGATGAGGAAGGTGAGTGGTGATGAAGATGTCAGAGAAAACACTGAAACAGATTTGAGTTATTTTATTTCAGAAATGAACAGATTTAACGCCACAGAGAGAGATCTCATCTTTCCTCTTCTACCCGGCCAGTATGTGTTTGACAAACTCCGTGTAGTTGATGTGTCCATTGGTGTCTTCCTGTCCCGCCATTAGACGGTCCACCTCATCCTCTGTCATCTTCTCTCCCAGCGTGGCAAGAACGTGGCGAAGCTCCGCCCCCATCACTGTGCCATTTCCCTCCTTGTCGAAGACCCTCAGTCCCTCCACGAAGTCCTCGAAGTTGCCCTGCTCTTTGGACCGGGCCACGTGCTGCAGCATCGGCAGGAAGCTGTCAAAGTCCAGCAGCTTGATGTTGAGCTCCTCGGCCTTCGGCCTCCCCAGCAGCTTCAGCACCTCGTCGTTGGTGGGGTTGTGTCCCAGCGCTCGCATTACGTTGCCACACTGAGCGTAGGTGATCTTCATCTCCCCCGTGGGGGTCTCGTCAAACAACGAGAAGGCATCTCTGAACTCCTCGATCTGGTCTGGAGTGAACTCAACCACAATGCTCTTCAGGTCCACCTCTGGAGGTTTGGGCTCTGGTTCTGCCGGCTTGGCCGGAGGAGGAGGCTCCTCCTTCTTCGCCTCCACCTTCTTCACCTCCGTCTTCTTTGGTTCCACTTTCTTTGGAGCCATGTTGCAGCAGAGAGACGGAGACAGAGGATGGTTCTCTTCAGCTGTTTTATAGCTGCAAGAGGCCGAGTGGGTGAGGCAGAAATGAGTGAAGGAGGGAAGAGAGAGAGGAGACACAAGCTGACCAAAGATGGTAGAAAACTGAAATAGAAACATGTTGAAGATAAGAGACAGAAGATAAGAGGCTTCCAGAAGCAGCTCAGGCTGAACTCAGTCTTATCTCACATCACACACACACACACACACACACACACAGCTGAGGAAGGTCCTTACACTTTCAGTCCAGATGAAAGTGAAAGTCTGAAGCAGCTTGAGCCAAACTGATGAAGATCCAAACTCCAACAACATCCACGGCTCACCAAGTTCATGAAACAGTCTCAGACATTCATGTCCAGAAACACAAATTCCTCCTTCATGCTCTCGGAATCTCTCAGAAGTTTTTAAAGATTGTTAAAGAATCCTTTAGGTTTGCACTCTCCAAGGGTTTTTCTATTTTAAAAATAGTTTTCAATTCATTTTGTTTTTGTCATTAACTTTGATTATGAAGAAGGAAGGGAACATGTGCACAACTACATTGTACATAGTTATCTTTTTTTAATGTTGCATGTCCTTTATTGTAGTTTTGCCAGGTTGCGTTATACTTTTTTATTATTACCTTCACCAAGGGCATGGTAAAGGTTTTGCCTGCATTTGTCTGTGTGTTTTTTAGCAACTTCACACAAAAACTACTGGACGGATTTTCATGGTTTTTCAGAGAACGGGTCTGATTCTGACTTAGAGGACATTATATGTTGATAGTGATCCGGATCAGCATCTGGTTGCAAGAATGTTATAGGACCATTTTCAGTATGAATGCATAAAGCAAGTAAAAGAAGTTCCCAACAGGTTTTCCAAGATATCAAATGTAGATGTGGATCCCTGTAACATTCTGGATACTACCATCCGAAACAGGAACAACCTTTCATCACTGCAAGAGAATAAACCTGCAACAAACACAGAAATATAGCCAAGACACTGTGCATTCACTATCAGTGTATCTGGAATCTGATAGTGGATCCATATGACTGTAGGACTAGAACGGAATGGGGAATCACTGTATGTTGGAAATGAGCTACTTGGTGGAGGTCTGACCTCTCACAGAGCCTTTGTGTGAGTTAGAGGAAATAACACATATTTCCCCACTAAGAATTTTAAATGAGTTTTTAGTTTGATCATTCAGTCCGAACTGGGAGCAGGTGTACATGGCATAAATAGATTTCTGAGCACGCTCAGTGATTTGAACAACTAAAATCTTGATTCTCCTCAGTGACTGACTCATTTAAACTCCAGTCAGTGAGAAAAAATCCCCATCACTAACAAACCAAAAGACAGTCTTCCAAGCATTAAAGAAACATCTCATTGGAATATGGTGAAACTCCAGCTGGACGACACGAAAGAAACGTTGGCTTCTGTGATTTGTTCGAGGTTAAAAAATTTAAAAGATAATCAAGTCAGAGTGTTTGAGTTTCAAACTTTATAACATATGATAACTTTTAACACACACATAGCTCCACATCAGTTATAAACATGGACTTTACATAAAAGATGGACGGAGCCTCTGGCTGTTAAAAGTGAAGCTTATGCAGAAGTGCATAAAACTGCAGTTCCCCCCTTCATCCACTAGGGGCTGCAAAACAGAGTGAATCCCCATAGACTCCCATGTTAAAAAGACCAACTTCACAGCAGAAAAAAACATGTTTACAGCAGAAATAAGCATGTTTACAGCAGAAATAAACATGTTACAGCCTGGTTCAAAAATCCATTTTCAGTTTAATACATCAGGTTTACCTTCATGACAACTGTGGGGGGAGTGAATTTTTTTCTAACTCGCCCGTTTAAAAGTAATTTAATCTAGAAATTCTGCATATTTAGGGGCGTGTCCTGTTGATTGACAGGTACCCGATCTCCCGCTTCAAATAAGAAAGTAGAACAACCGCGGTTTTTAGCCAGTTAACGTGACTTAGCTTTAGCCCGCTTACCTCCATTAGCTCGTTAGCTCCTGTTAGCTCCGGGTTAGCTCAGTTAGCTTTTAGCTACAGAAAGCTCGGAGTTCGCTTGATGTCAATCATCCACCATGACGCTCACAGCCCCCCTCTCAGCTCCACCTCTTTGCCCATATTTGTATTTTCTGAACAACACGACATGCGTGTCGCTGCCAAGATGGTGATGGTAGGAACTACCCTCCAAGCTTTAATTCAGCTCTTCAGAAACCTACGGGTGACATCACGGAGGCTACGTCCATCTTGTTAATTACAGTCTATGGCTATAAAGAGACAGTGATGGAGGCGCCACCTGCTGCAGTTACAACTGTAGTCCATCTATGGAAACATGAATAAAGCTCACACAGACATGACTGTTACCATGAGAACACCCATGTCTCTGAGCATAGTTTATTTGACACAGCAACAACAAATGTTTTTACTTCTGAGTTTAGTAAAAAATGGGGAACTGCTGTGGACCTGAGACCAGGATCCTGTCCTGAACTCAGACCAGTCTGTAACTGCAGCGAGAGCAGGTGGCCTGAAGGTCAGGCGTTCATGAAGAACTCAACTTAAACTGAAAACTGATGTTAACATGGGGAGACGAGCCGCTGACGTTCCTCTGACGTCCTTCTCGCCTAACTGTCTTTATTTAACATCTCCGTCTGTCCTCAAGCCTCAGTCTATTTCTGTCTTATCGCCCGTGGCGACAGTCACAGCGAGGGCCAGTTCATTAACATTCCAGCTGTGATAACAGCGCTGTCCCATAAGGCTCTCCGTCTTTTTGATTGCAGTTCTGCTTTGATGTTTTTCTCTTATGACTTCTTACACCTGAAAGGTCTTGATGATAAATCATGTCCTCAGATTAAAACACATTAATGATAAACCATCAGGGGCAGTTCCAGAAAAGAGGTTTAACTAACAGAGTTTAAAGGAAACTCCTTTACCATGACTTTGAAAGCTGCTGAAACCACGTAGACGTCTAATTTGGTCCGGTCAGTTCATAATCCAAGAGAGGCTTTGCCTGGGACAAGGCAGGAGATGTCAATGTTTTTATGTGCAATGAACAATTGACCAGTTCTTTCATATTTAACGAGAAGCTTCGCCTGCAAAAGGGTGGAGTTATGCACCTGATGGCTCATGTTCCTTTAATGAAAGTTACAGACATTTATTTTTGATCAATTTTCAACAGTCAATGAACAGTCGTAACTTAGCAATGTTATCTCACAGTAACTGTCACGTTTACTCCTGATTAAAACATGGAAACATACTTATTTATACATTGTGTTAATGTTGTCCATGTCAGGTGTTACTTTGGGTTTTCTTTTTAATTCACTTTTTATATGAAGAAGAAATTTGTTTGGGGAACTTCCCACACCGAAAGGTCTGACACCCATCCTGCCACCAAATCTTCACAAGCCTCTAACGACTTGTAATATTTTAATTCTGACCAAGGTAATTGGAAATTAATATCTCCATAAGTTTGCAGTTTGGAGGTTTGAAAACCAGGATTTTGGAAACTCACACAGGTCTTAAGCCCCAACACACATTTAAAAGAAAAAAAGAAAAAGAAAAAAAAAAGACCATTAACTCTAAATGTTGGATGGGTCTGGAAAATGTCAAGTCTGCTAGCCTGTTGATAACTGCTGCTAGCTTTTGCCATCCAGCAAACAATGTGACGTCACTATGAAAGGTTTATAAATTACTCAGAGTTTCAACATTGCTGCTTTCTGGAAGGGATCTCAGATCACATCACATCACCAAGAAAAAAACATCTGGGGGGGGGGGGGGGGGGGTTCACATGATCCTGAACCATTTACACATTATTTACTTATCCTCAATTTAACAACATGTTGACTTATCAATCTAACCTACACCAGTACATTTTGCCATGGAGACCATCTACGTTGAACTGCACACACAACAGGAATTAGTTAATCACAGATTCATTTGACAGAAGAATCAGTTTTACATCAGTGATCCAGAGATGAGACAGGGGCCACAGGATCAGCAGCATCTGGAAATAACAAATAATTAGAGTCTCATCAGATCAGGTTCAAACCACAAATAAAACGTGTGATGTGATCAATGATCAATAAATACCTGACTGAACCTTCAGAAACAGCTTCTTTCTGATGACTGAACTTAGATCAGCAAATACAGCCTCCTCATCCCTGTTTCCATCCACCTGAAAACAAAGAAACTGAAATAATACCCAAACAAGCACATTGTTTAGAAAATGAAAGACCAATTAACTACAGAAAGAAAGAAAATCAAACACATCTTTAATCACACGAACAGAAGGAGAAGATGTAAAAACAAACAACCAGAAAAACAGTTCTTGGAGGACTTCTTCTAATTTCTCCAGGTGTATCAGCTGACCAACCTGAGCGAGCAGGTGCAGCTGTTTGTAGTATCTGCTGATGGAGACAATGTCTCGTTCAAACCTCTCCAGGCGTTGGTTGAGGGCAGAGCTACTGTCTCCTAAGAGACCAAGTCTCGTGGCTCGCCGTTGCAGCCGACAGCGCAGCGTGTCATTGGAGCAGAGGAGTAGCAGGACCAGGTCAGGTGAGCCCACCTGTGCATGAGATCAGAGGGTTGCATACGTCTGAATACAACCGAATTTATCAATGGGTCTTCTGATGGGTCAGTACCATTGACTGTATATAAAGAGATGGACAGAGCCTCTGTGACGTCACCCGTAGGTTTCTGAAGAGCTTAATTGAAGCTCAGTGGGCGGTTCCTACCATTGCCATCTTGGCAGCGTCATGCGCGTCGTCTCGCCCGGAAAATACATATATGGGCAAAGAGGTGGAGCTGAGATAGGAGCCGTGAGCGTCATGGCGGATGATTGACATCGAACAAACTCTGAGCTTTCTTAGCTAAAAGCTAACCGAGCTAACCCCGAGATAACGGGAGCTAACTAGCTAACAGAGGTAAGCGGGCTAAAGCTAAGTCACATTGTTAACTGGCTAAAAACCGCGGTTGTTCCACGTTCTTCTGACTTGAAGCGGGAGATTGGTACCTGTCAATCAAAACAACACGCCCCTAAATATGCCGAACTTCAAATTTAAATTACTTTAAAACAGACGAGTTAGAAAAAAAATCACTCCCCTCACAGTTGTCATGAAGGTAAATCTGACCTATTAAACCAAAAATGGATTTTTGAACCAGGCTGTAAACATGTTAATTTCTGCTGTGAAGTTGGTCTTTTTAACATGGGAGTCTATGGGGATTTGCTCTGTTTTGCAGCCCCCTAGCGGATGAAGGGAGAACTGGAGTTTTATGCATAGGCTTCACTTTTAACCGCCAAAGGTTGCCGCTTGGTCTGTACCTGCTCCTGGAAGCTCAGAGCCTGATGGATGTCTCGGGGGAAACCGTCAACAACAAACCCTTGGACCTCCTGCTGACCAGTCAGCTGCTTCTTCAGCTCAGGGACTGTGTCCTCCTGTAAAAACACACTGTGTTTATAAGTTTAGGGGTCATAGTCTGTTTGGAGATCTGGTTGTGGTTCAAGGTCAGGATCAGGTTCTGATAGTCCAGGTTGATGTGTAAAAACTCTAACCTGTGATCCCAGTTCTCCATGACTCATCATTTCTGAAATGATCTCCCACTTCCTGCGTGTGGAGGCATTGCTAAGCAACTGCTTCCGGAGCAGCTTGTCCAATGAGATGCCTTGCAGACCGAAGTGGTGAGTTAGTTTTCCAGTCTGACTTCCCTTTCCACTTCCTGGTCCACCTGGAGGAAACAACAAATAGAGTTTTTGCTTATTTATTGTTGGTGTGGGATTGTGTTACTGGTTGGGGATCCAATTGAAAATGTAACATAGAGTTCTCAGTTTTACACCAACTTTATCAGATTAATTTTGGAAATCCTACTATTTGCCTTTTAATGACTGGAAAGAGTGAAGATCATGTCTGAGAGGAACTGATTTTACCGGCTCTGTATTTTTGTCAGATTGTCTTACCAAGGACAAAAATGATGGTGGGGTGTGGCCTGAGACGAGGAAGGATGTTAAGCTCCTGTCGAAGTCCAGAACTCTCTGTCATGTCAGAATCTGAATCAATGGAGAGCTGAGAACGTAGTGCAGGAGGAGAAACTGACGGGAGAGCAGGAGTCGGAACAGGAGTTGAAACGGGAGTTAGAACATGAATCAAACATGTTATGATCAAGTTCCTCATTCTTTTACACTCTGCTGTAAGTCAGACTATCCTACAGAAACCGTTTCAAACTGGACAGACGACCCCTTAGCCAGATGACTTGTTAAGCAGATTAGACAGGCAACAGGTCTGATAAGAAGTCTACAGAATTTTTATACTGAACTGAAAGTTTCTTACCGCTTTTGCTGAGGGTCTTGGCATCTAGTGTTGTCGCCTCAGTGTGGACTGATACAGCTCCTACAGGTCCAGCTGGATCCCCAGGAAGTCTGGGCAAAGCTGCTGGGGTAATTCTGTGGTTTAGGGGGATTCCTGAAGGCCTGGGTGGAGCTGGGGGAAGGACTTTGTGGGCTGGTGGATCTCCTGCAAGTCTGAGTGGGTCTACAGGAAGACTGGGTCGAACTGGGAGGAAGACTCTGGGTTCAATAAGTGGGAGTTTTGTGGATGGGAGAACTGAAGTTGTAAACCTAATGGAGGGCAGTTGGGGTAGTGGAAGGGGTGTTGGGGGTAACTGAGGTATTGCTGGGAGTACCGGGGGTAATGGATGATTAATGGGGGTCAACAGGGTTCCTGTGTGGGATTTTATTTTGGGGGATACTGGTTCCAGCTGGTCTCTTTCCAGGTGGATGAAGGTGTCCCATGAAAGGGCTTCAGGACCCCCCCTCAGCCTACTCCTGGTCAAGCAGCTCTGCAGGAAACTGATAGGGTCATCAGGGCGATGATACAGGAGACCTGTTAACAGACTCTGACACACACATCCCATAAGCTTATCAGTTGGTTACCATGACAACCATCAGATGTTTTAGTGGTGACTCCTGCTGACTACCATCATGTATCTTCTTATCTAGGTAAAATTCCCACGTTGAACCGTATGACAGGCCAACTCTGCCATCTGACAAATCAATCCAAAATGCCTGCTAATGGGCACAAGCCCATGACCAATTTCCCTAGAGGGACAATAAAGTTTATTGTATCATATCATCCTGCTTTCACATCTGCAGCACATAACTACATAGAAGATGACCTAAGGAGGACTGATAAGGACATAATGAGGGTTTCTGTCATGAGATTTAAAATGGATGCTCAGTTACCTGGATATCTGACGGGGCTGTCAGCAGTTGGCTTCCAGTTCTACTGCAAGGACTTTGGAGTTCATTTGGATCAGAGTCTGTCCTTTGACTCATATAAAACATGTTTCTTCAGTCGCCTGTAATATTCTCAAAAATGGTCCTGAAAAGCCTCCCGCTATTTAAAATGCTGCAGGGAGGGTTCTGATGACTATTAACATCAGATAATATTTCTCTTCATTGGCTCCCTGTTAGTTCCAGAGCTGAGTTCTTCTAACATATGAGGCTATTCGTGACCAAACTCCATTATATCTCAAACATCTCAAAGATCCAGATTTTCCCAACAGGTGCAAGGATTTTCCTTGCACCTGTTGGTGCACATGTCTGAGGATTTTCCTCAGACATGTGCAAAGCTTGTCTGAGTCTGAGTCAGGTGTGTTCCAGCAGGAATACTTGGAAAACCTTCAGGACACCGGTCCTCAAGGACCAGGGTTGGGGATCCCTGGTTTACAGCATGATGGGTTTGAAGAGAAAACATGACCTACAGCAACAAAATCTGACTGATACACAAATAAACGCTGTATGGGAGCAAATTAATGAAAAAGTTAATGCTGTCGGTAAATCAATGCAAACAGGATGAAGTAAAAAGACATAAAAGACATTAGAAGGTGAATAAAAGAAAAAAAACAGGGGGGGTGCAGGGTTTTTGTTCTGTCACCTTTAAAAACAAAGAAAACATGAATGAATATGAGACAGTCAACAATGAAGTTCTACCATCCTTCCCTCACTTGTGAACAAGACCCTGAGATATTTAAATTCCTCCACTTGGGGCAGGACGTCACTTCCAATCCAGAGAGGACAATCCACCCTATTCCAGCTGAGGACCATGGCATCAGATTTAGAGGTGCTGATTCTCATCGCAGCTGCTTCAGACTCGGCTGCGAATTGTTCAACCAAGAGCTGGGGATCACGACCAGACGACACCAACAGAACCACGTCATCCACAAAAAGCAGAAACCCAATCCTGAAGTCACTAAACTGGATCCTCTCAACACCTTGGCTGAGCCTAGAAATTCTGTCCATAAAAGTTATGAACAGAATTGGGGAGTCCAACCCTCACTGGAAACGAATTCGACTTACTGCAATGTGAACCAAGCTCTGACACCTGTCATACAGGGACCGGACAGCTTGTACAAGGGGGTCAGGTACCCCATACTCCCAGAGTACCCCACACACGAGTCCCTGGGGGACACGGTCAAATGCCTTCTCCAAGTCCATAAAGCACATGTAGAGTTGTTGGGCAAACTCCCATGCCCCCTCCAGGACCTCAAAGAGGGTATAGAGCTGGTTCTGCAGCCAGGACGAAAACCACACTGCTCCTCCTCAATCCGAGATTCGACTATCTGACGGACCATCCTCTCCAGGACCCCTAAACAGACCTTACCGAGGAGGCTGAGGAGTGTGATCCCCCTGTAGTTGGAGCACACCCTCCAGTCCCCCTTCTTGAAAAGGGGGACCACCACCTCAGTCTGCCAATCCAGAGACACTGTCCCTTATGTCCACGTGATGATGCTAAGGCGTGTCAGCCAGGACAGCCCCACAGCATCCAGAGCCATAAGAAACTCTGGGCAGATCTCATCCACCCCTGGGGCTTTGCCACAAAGGAGCTTTTTAACCACATCAGCAACCTCAGCCCCAGACATAGGAGAGTCCACCCCTGAGTCTCCCAGCTCTGCTTCCTCATCGGAAGACGTGTTGGTAGGATTGTGGAGGCCTTCGAAGTATTCCTACCACCGACCAACAACATCCCGAGTTGTGGATGGATGCCGGATGGTGGACCAGAATTACCTCAAAGCCATCCTGAAGTCGTTCTCCATGGCCTCACCAAACTTTGCCTTGACGACAGCCCAAGTTTAGCCTGTCAATACATGGTGGTCAAGTCCAGCTTTTTCCCTCTAAGACTAATCATTAAGGTTAAGCCCTGTCTAAGCAAAAGAGACCTTGAAACAGTCATACACACCTTTGTCTCTTCTCGCTTAGACTACTGCAACTCCCTGTATGCTTGCACAGAATGCAGCAGCCAGGCTTCTCTCTTGTACAAAGAAATGTGAGCACATAACTCCGGTGCTGTCTTCACACCACTGGCTTCCAGTCAAGTATGGATTAATTTTAAAATTCTTTTATTTGTTTTTAAGTGTGAGTGGGCTGGCCCTAGAATATCTGTCTGAGTTTACTAAAGTGCATCGGCCCTCTAGAGCCCCCCGGTTATCCAGTCGGGTCTTGAAGTGTCTATGCTCAAACTTGAGAGCAAGAGGAGACTGAGCCTTTGCAGTTGTGGCTCCCAAACTGTGGAACATGTTGCCTTTAACTGTGCTATCTGTAAACGGTCTGTTCAATTTGAAATCTAGGCTGAAAACACATTTGTTTGCTTATCATGATGACAGGATTGGCCTTTTTATGTGTGTTCATGGTTTGTCCTTGTATTTTAGTGTTTTTAATATTTTTATTGTTATTTTTTTTTATTTCTCTATTTATATTGATTATGTAAAGCACTTTGGATGCTTTGGCTGTTTATTTTTGCTATATAAATAGAATTGACATTGATACCTATCAGCTGCCTCCAGAGTCCCACAGGCCAAGAAGATCCAATAGGACTTCTTCTTCAGCTTGATGGCATCCCTCACTGCTGGCGTACACCAACGAGTTATGGGATTACCGCCAAACCAGGCACCAACGACTTTACAGTCACAGCTCCTTCCCCCACCTGAAGGCAGAGAAAAACTACCCTTTCATCTACTGGGGTAAACTCCAACGTACAGGTACCAAGCTGGGGGCCAATAAGAATGCCCACACCTGCTAGGCGCCTCTCACTGTGAGCAACTCCAGAGTGGAAGAAGGTCCAGCCCTTCTCAATGGGTACTGGTTCCAGAACCCAAGCCATGCATCAAGGTGAGTCCAACAATATCTAGCCAGAACCGCTCAACCTCGCACACAAGCTCAGGCTCCTTCCCAGCCAGAGAGGTGACGTTCCATGTCCCTAGGCCAAGTTTTTCTACAGTCGAGGATCGGATTACCAGGGTCCCTGTCCCCGCAACCTAGCTCACGATGCACCCGACCCCCACAGCTTCTCCCACAAATGGTGAGCCCACGGGAGGGTTTACATAAACATAGTGAGAAATTGTCCACATCACCCACAACTTTTCATTGCTGATCAAATTCACAGCAGGAGGACTTTATGGAGCGAATCTGTGGGCAGATGTGAGCTTCTGATGTTTCAACAGTCAAGAATTTCTCTCAGTTATGTGTGTGCTCAGAGCTATCAGCTGATGTACCATCTCTCAGTCTGATATGATGATGGTTATGACAGACCTGAAAAGAGACAGAGCCTGAGCAGGAGAAAGGAGGGTTCATGTCAGAGATGTTTCATTATCAGGACTGTGTATCAGTCAAGAGTTCTCACTCTTACTCTTGTTTGTTGCAGGTGGTAATCAAGGCAACCAGCAGCACAGTAATGAGACATTCACAGCATTCATATCCTCCTCGTCAGGAATTGTAACATTTTCGGGTTTATAATGAGTCAACAAGAAAACAACATTTATTACACCATTGCAGCTTCCTGTAAACTCTCACAGCTGTGGTAATCTAAATATTCAGTGTAATCTGATTACTCTGAACAAAGCCTCTATTGTAAAATCAGCTAAAAACATGAAACAGAAACTTTCTCACCTCCAGCAGCTGACTGACGTGATGCTGAGACAGATACTCCTTCACTTCTCTTCCGCTCATCTTCTTCTTCCTCACTTCTCTCACACAATCCCAAAAAATTCCTCTGATCTATCTATCTATCTATCTATCTATCTATCTATCTATCTATCTATCTATCTATCTATCTATCTATCTATCTATCTATCTATCTATCTATCTATCGATCCTTCCTTCCTCATGGATGCATGGTTGTGGGGTTGACAGTAGCATCAGGTGGCTGCAGCTGTTGCTGTGGTAACAGTAGCTGTGACATCATTACAGAGTGACTTGGTGGTGGATCAGGGAACTGCTCAGGGACCAGTTCTGCTGTGGATGAACTCTGACTTCAGTTCTTCCACAACAGAACCGGTTCTATAAGTTCTTGACATTTTCAGCTGTTAAATGTGTTTAGATTCTGCAAGGTGAGAAAAATGTGTCACCATGGAGGAGTTTGTTGTTCAGCAGCAGGTTGAAAGGTACAGAAGCGTAGAGCTGTCATCCTCAAAAAAAAAAGTTTGGGCCTTATTACGTTATAACGTCATAGTGTTATTGTAAAAACGTGAAACGTATCACGTTATAACGTGATAGTTTATTGTAAAAACGTGAAACGTATCACGTTATAACGTGATAGTTTATTGTAAAAACGTGAAACGCATCACGTTATAACGTGATATGTTTTATTGTAAAAACATGAAACATCACGTTATAATGTCTTAGTTTATTGTAAAAACGTGAAACGTATCACGTTATAACGTGATAGTTTATTGTAAAAACGTGAAACGTATCACGTTATAACGTGATATGTTTTATTGTAAAAACGTGACACATCACGTTATAATGTGATAGTTTATTGTAAAAACGTGACACATCACGTTATAACGTGATATGTTTTATTGTAAAAACATGAAACATCACGTTATAATGTGATAGTTTATTGTAAAAACGTGAAACGTATCATGTTATAACGTGATATGTTTTATTGTAAAAACGTGAAACGTATCACGTTATAACGTGATAGTTTATTGTAAAAACGTGAAACGTATCACGTTATAACGTGATATGTTTTATTGTAAAAACATGAAACATCACGTTATAATGTGATAGTTTATTGTAAAAACGTGAAACGTATCATGTTATAACGTGATATGTTTTATTGTAAAAACGTGAAACATATCACGTTATAACGTGATGGTTTATTGTAAAAACGTGAAACATACCACGTTATAACGTGATATGTTTTATTGTAAAAACGTGAAACATATCACGTTATAACGTGATATGTTTTATTGTAAAAACGTATAACCACTTGAACGCTGGAGGGATTACATCTCTCAGCTGGCCCGGGAGCGCCTTGGGACCCCCCGCAGAGTTGGCGAATGTGGCTGGGGAGGGGGGCTTCCCTGGTTACTGCTGCGATCAGAACCGGTAGCGGAGGGATGGATAGATGGCACTTGGATGCACCGATGATGTTTGCATTCTCGTGCTGCTCAAGTTTCAATTAGAAATTATGCCACGTCATGGGGATTGGATTCATTTTTCCTTCTGTACAGACCCATGCCTTTTAAAACTGTCCTTAAACTACGCATATTTATTACAAAGGCTCGAAAGTGTTCCAGAGCACCATAATTTCACAATGTCTCAACCCAAGTATGAAGAAAAACTCTATCAAGTCCTGTAAATGAGCCATTTGTAATCTCCTCTCCACCCCGCACACAATTTCCTCATCTAAAGTCGAAAATGACCAAGTTCACGTTTTCAGATACATGATATGTTTCACGTTTTTACAATAAACTTATAACGTTATAACATGATACGTTTGACGTTTTTACAATAAACTTATCACGTTATAACGTGATACGTTTGACGTTTTTACAATAAACTATGACGTTATAACGTGATACGGTTCACGTTTTTACAATAAAACTATCACGTTATAACGTAATAAGGCCCAAACTTTTTTTTATGAGGATGACAGCTCTACGCTTCCGTAGAAAGGCATCTGTGCATGTGTTATAATGACTGTGCAAATCACTTTGTTTGTAACTTTAAGTGTTTGCAAATGTGCATTGCACATGTATCATCACGCTTGAACTAGTTGTCCTCGAAAGCATCCTTCCTATTCCTAAATAATTTTAGAAGAAAATCTGATCAAAATCCAGGAACCTAAATGCACCATGTAAACACAAAACTGTGACCCCTAAAGCACGGAAGGAGACTCAAAACCTCTTGATAACTGCCAAACAAATCTGTGCTGAAATGCAACTTAGTCTGTGAGCCGCAGACATGCATTTAGTGATATTTGTGTATAAATGTACGCATATATGTTTACATACAACATTTTAGTCCACATTCTCGCTAGCTGGTGGACTTAATTCAACAAACTGTTATTTGCTCACCTCAAAGAAAAGAAGATTAAATAAAAGGACAAAGTTGTTTCATCTATGTAACATGTTATTAAAACCAGAGCAATATGTAGCTCTGTCAGCTCTTTAGGCAGGAAGTTTGAGAATTAAAAAACGATGAATTTGCAGACAATGCATATATATATATATATATATATATATATATATATATATATATATATATATATATATATATATATATATATATATATATATATATACACATAAACAAAAACTCCTTTCTCACCCACCCCTCCCATCTCCCAGGGTAGGGCTTGTGGCTGTTCATCTCTCAAGCTCAGGTTTCCCACCAGAGTCCTGGGAGCTTGAGGGTCCTACGCAGAATCTTAGCTGTTCCTAGGACTGCACTTTTCTGGAGGGAGATGTCTGATGTTTCACCAGGTATCTGTTGGAGCCACTTCTCCAGTGCGGGGGACACGGCCCCCAGTGCTCCGATCACTATAGGTACTACTGTTGGTTTCACCCTCAGGCCTTCTCCAGGTCTTCCTTGAGGTCTTGGTACTTCTCCAGTTTCTCATGCTCTTTTTCCTGATATTTCCATCATTGGGGATGGATACATCGATCACTACGGCTTTCCTCTGCTGTTTATCCATGATCGCTATGTCTGGTTGGTTGGTCACCACCATTTTATCTGTCTGGATCTGGAAGTCCCAGAGGATCTTAGCCCTCTCATTCTTGCCCCTTTGGGGGGAGTTTCCCACTGGGACTTGGGGGTCTCCAGTTCATATTCTGCACAGATGTTCCAGTACACTATGCCAGCTACTAGGTTATGGCGCTCCATGTATTCTTTGCCTGCTAGTATCTTGCACCCTGCTGTGAGGTGCTGGATTGTTTCAGGGGCTCCTTTGCATAGTCTCCACCTGGGATCCTGCCTGTTATGGTAGATCTTGGCCCCAATGACTCTGGTGCTCAGGGTCTGCTCCTTTGCTGCCATGATTAGTGCCTCTGTGCTGTCCTTCAGTCCAGCCCTCTCCAGCCATTGATAGGACTTGTTTATATCAGCCACTTCTGTGATCTGCTGGTGGTACATCCCATGCAGGGGCTTTTCCTCCCATGATGGTTTATCCATCTCATGTTCCTCCAGATTCCATTGTCTGAGACATTCACTAAGTGCTTCATCCCTCGATGCCCTCTTCCTGATGTATTCGTGGGGCTTGGATGTTTAATCTTGGATAGTGGCCTTGATGCTCACTAGTCCTCAGACCCTTCTTTGCGCTTAGTGTATAGTCGCTGGACACTGGACTTGGGGTGGAACCCTCCATTCATGGTGAGCAGCTTCCGTGTTTTGACATCTGTGGTCTGAGCTCCCTCCTTTGGCCAGCTTATTATACCAGCAGGGTATTGGAACACTAGCAGGGCATAGCTGTTAATTTTCCAGATCTTGTTCTTGTCATTGAGCTGACTTCTCAGTACTTGCCCTACTCATTGCAGGTATTTAGCTGTGGCAGCTTTCCTTGTGGCTTCTTCATGGTTGCCATTCTCCTGGGGTATGCCCAGTTACTTGTAGCTTTCCTCCACATCTGTTATCCTTCCCTCTGGGAGTGCAATCCGCCCCTTCCTTTTCTTTTTTTATCATTCACCCACATTTCTCCAGTCCAAATGACATTCCGATATCCCTGCAGTAGATCAGTGAGTCGATGTCTTGCTTACTCTTAGCGTACAGCTTGATGTCATCCATGTACAAGAGGTGACTGATGGTGGCCCAATTCCTGAGTCGGTATCCATAGCATGTCTTGTTGATTAGTTGGCTGAGGGGGTTCAGGCCTATACAGAACAGCAAAAGGGCATCTCCTTGATATATGGCACATTTGATGGAGACTTGTGTGATTGGCTTGAAGTTGGCCTCCAGGGTGGTCTGTCACAGCCTCATTGAGTTTGCAACAAAGGTCCTTATGTTGCCGTTGATCTTGTACAGCTTCAGACATTCCAGTAGCCATGTGTGTGGCATTGAGTCGTAGGCTTTCCGGTAGTCAATCCAGGTGGTGCACAGGTTTGTCTGTCTGATTTTGCAGTCTCAGGCGACTGTTCTTTCAACCAGCAGCTGGTATTTGGCTCCTCCAGTTCCTCTGCCAATGCCTTTCTGTGTCTCCGCCATGTATTGATCCATGTGCCCACTTACCTTAGCCACTATGATGCCTGACAAGAGCTTCCATGTCATGGAGAGGCAGGTTATTGTCCGGTAGTTGCATGGGACTGATCCCTTGAAGGGGCCTTTCAGTATCGTATGTTCGTCCCTTGGTCAGCCATTCAGGGTGAGTCCCATCCCTCAGAAGTTGGTTCGTTTGTGCTGCCAGGCATTCATGGAGTGAAGTCAGCCTCTTTAGCCAGTAGGCATGGATCATGTCAGGGCCAGTTCCTCATACCTGAGAGTCTGTGCTGGATATCTGCCACTGTGATGGTAACTGGGTTTTGTTCAGGGAGGGAGTTGTGGTCTGCTCTGAGGTCTTTTAACCACTGTGCTTCACTGTTACGCCAATGCTTGGAGTCTTTGTTTGGCAGTTTCCAGGGCCTTAGGTATGGGCATCTGTCTGTACTTCTCTGGCACTCTCTTCATGGTTGTGCCCTTCTGGAGTTCTGACAGTTGACTAACTTCCCTTCGAGTTGCCTTGATCTTGGTTTCTAACCTCCTCTTCCATGGTGCCTCCTTCTTGCCCTTGATGTTATGCTGTACTGTATATCAGCTCAGTGGTTTCAGTGATGTTTGCGGTAGCATGTCTTTACAATTTGACAAATTTATTAAAAGAGCAAATGAATGAAATTAAATTAAATTAAATTAAATTAAATTAAATTAAATTAAATTAAATTAAATTAAATTAAATTAAATTAAATTAAATTAAATTAAATTAAATTGAAAATACTTTATTAATCCCCAAAGGGAAATTCAATATTGTAGTATATAATCATAATAACTAGAGGAGGTTTTGTTCCGGAGGCTGATGGCTGCTGGCAGGAATGATCTTCTGTATATTTCAGTCTTGCATCGGACCTGAAGAAGCCTCTCACTGAACACACTTTGTTGTTTCATCACTGTGTTGTGGAGAGGGTGTGAAGAATCCTCCATCATCTTCATCAGCTTGTGCAGCATTCTTCTTTGGACAATCAGCTCCAGCGGCTCCAGAGTTACTCCAAGCACAGAAGCAGCTTTCTGGATCAGTTTGTTGATTCTCTTCAAGTCTCTGGTTCTGATGCTACTACCCCAGCAGATGCTGCAAAGCTGACTGCACTCTCCACAACAGACTTCTAGAAGATATGCAACATCTTGGTGCAGACGTTAAACCATCTCAGCTTCCTTAAGAAGTACAGTCTGCTCTGACCTTTCTTGTAGATGTAGTCAGTGTTGCATTTCCAGTCCAGTTTGTTGTCCAGCTGAACTCCAAGATACTTGTATTCCTCCACCACCTCCACCTCCTCTCCCAGGATGGAAACAGTGCTTTGTTTATTCTTCTTCCTCCTGAAGTCAACAATCATCTCTTTTGTTTTGCTGCTATTTAATATGAGATGATTGTCACCGCACCATTTAACAAACTGACTGACCAGTTCTCTGTACTCTGCTTCTTGTCCATCCCTGATACACCCCACAACTGCAGAGTCATCAGAGTATTTCTGCAGATGACAGGACTCAGAGTTGTACTGGAAGTCTGAGGTGTACAGAGTGAAGAGGAATGGCCAGAGTACAGTTCCTTGTGGTGCACCAGTGCTGCTGACCTCCATCTCAGACACACAACCTTTCAGTCTCACAAACTGGGGTCTGTTTGTGAGGTAGTCATAGATCCAGGTGGTTGTGGAGGTATCCACCTGGAATTTATGGAGCTTCTCACATAACAAAGCAGGCTGAATGGTATTAAAAGCACTTGAGAAATGAAAGAACATGACCCTCAGAGTGCTGCCTGAATGGTCCAGATGAGAGTGTGCTCTCTGGAGCAGGTATATGATGGCATCTTCAACCCCAAGTCCATTACGATATGCAAACTGGAATGGGTCCTGAAAGGTGTTTACTTGCTTGTTGAGGTGAGCCAGTAAGAGTCTCTCCAGGACTTTCATGATGTGAGAAGTCAGGGCAACTGGTCTGTAGTCACTTGGTTCAGCTGGTTGTGATTTTTTAGGCACTGGAACAAGGCAGGAGGTTTTCCACAGCACTGGGACTCTATTTTGTCTCAGACTGGTGTTGGAGAATCGGACATAGTTGTTCTGAGCAGGTCTTGAGAACTCTGGGACTGACACCATCTGGACCTGCAGCCTTGTTCTGGTTCAGTTTCTCAAGTTGCTTCTTAACCTGATTGCAGGAGACAAACAAGGTGGAGGTCTCAGGATGTCCTGATGTGGAGGGAGATGAAGCTGTATTCTGGTCCATGACTGAGCTGCAGGGTGACAGATTGGAGGCGTGACAGGAAAGCATAAATTATTCTTATTATACATAAGAATAAATTATTGCAAAAATTGCTATTGCAAAAATCAAGTATTGCTTTCATAAATATTTGTTTTACCAAATCTTATCACAGCTGTTTGAAAATGAAAGTTATTAATAAATACATGAGCGGCGGTGCACTCGGTAAGAGGCTGCCATGTTGCATCATCTCCATCATTGAATACGGTAGCTGAAAGGGGACAAACCTGTTATACCCACACGTCTTAGCTACAAATCTCGGTGTGTTGTCGAGGGCAGGAAGGAGAAACAAGCAAAGATGACCATAGAATCATTCAGTGTGCCGTTTTCCATTGAAATGGAGGACCATCTTTCTCCCGCGAGAGGCAGGAAAAAAAGCCAATAAAAGAAAGAAAAATTATTTGTTTAAATGAACAGCAACACACATTGTGTGTTTTCTTGAGAAGCAGACATTTTAGGATTTTATTAAAGAGAAGTTTTTTTTAATAGGAAACACAAAATGAAATTAATGAAATCAAATCAAATCAAATGTTTAAAACTTTGATAACAACTGAGTATATGGAAGAAATTAAGTAGCATATGTCATGTCTCATCCCCGATCCTTTTTAGGTGATAAAGTGTGGACCCTGTATGTATATGTATATATGTTAGGAGGACTCTCAGACCTTCCTCTGTTTCATCAGACCCAATTCGGACCCCCATCTGCGCCATCAAGACTTCTGTTCAGGTCTAGTGTGCAACTTAAACTCCCAACAGCCCCAGTTTCCTGCAGGGATCTGTGTGTTGAAGCTTTCTGAGGACAACCATATAAAGTTCCTGATTAACTGTAACTGTGAATGTGTGTGTGTGTGTGTGTGTGTGTGTGTGTGTGTGTGTGTGTGTGTGTGTGTGTGAGTGAGAGAGAGAGAGAGAGAGAGAGAGAGAGAGAGAGAAAGAGAGGCCCACAGATGAAGAGCAGAGCTCTGCTGGTTTGGATGAATGGAGTTCAACAATGCAGGAATGTGTGTGTGTGTGTGTGTGTGTGTGTGTGTGTGTGTGTGTGTGTGTGTGTGTGTGTGTGTGTGTGTGTGTGTGTTCAGGATTTGGAAGCCTGTTGCTGATTTCCATAGAAACCATGATGTAAGCTCAGGCTGGGGAGACTCTCTTTCTTTGCATGTGTGTGTGTGTGTGTGTGTGTGTGTGTGTGTGTGTGTGTGTGTGTGTGTGTGTGTGTGTGTGTGTGTGTGTGTGTGTGGACAAGCCGATAGAGAGATTTCACTTGATGGAGGAACGAGACGACAGCGAAGGAAGGAAACAAGAGAAAACAGGAGGATCAGGAGGAAGCGAGGCGTTGACGGAACACAGGGAGGACACATTGAAGAAACTTTGTGATGCTCAGGTGACAGAAAACTTTTGATTCTTGCCCTTTTCTGGGTTGCAGTTGTTCATGTCTGGCTTTCTGTGGACGGTCGGACCTTCAGCTCAGAGTCTAAACTGCAGGAGTAAAATTCTGAGTGTTCATCCTGAAACAATGTGTGTTACGTTTGTAAGTTTTTCAGCAGGGTGGTGCTGACCGCGTGCAGTTCCCCATGTCGCCACTAGAGGCTGCTGAAGAGGCGTGTTTTCCTGCTGATGAGCGTGTGACATGAATGCGTTCCTGTGAGACTCTTTGTGTTGTAAATGTGATTAGACACTCCGAGCTGCCGTGTTGTTGCTGACCTACTTCTGCTGGAGCTGAATGGAGTCAAACATGGCCTCCTTTATCCTGGACTGGGTCTGTGCAGCTCTGGTTGATTTTGGGTTTGTCTGCTCAAATTTCACTTTTCTACAAACTTGTTGAGTATGTGATTTACATGATGCTGCCTTCCACTGGTCAGTGTGTTAGATTTATGTAGGCCGGGGTGAGTCCATGCAAGATTAGACATGTTTAGGGTCTAAACAGCAGAAATGTTCATGATTTATTTTTACATGTCACGTCTCAAGTCACTTTTAATTATGTCTGCCATCTGGTCGGCTTGTCATCTTTAATGTTGAAGGAAATTAAAATGAATATTTACTCTTTGTATATCTGCATTCAGCACTGTTCTTTGTTTTACTAAAAATATGCAGATTAGTATTTAAATTCAACAAGATGAGTAAATATCCTCCAAATATACAACAGTATATACAAAAAGAGTTTTTAATGTGTACCAAACTCCATCAGGACCAACAGAGTTGTACGACTCCTTTTCAAATGTAGTTCTGCCGTTTACGGCTTTGATGGCCAAAATGGTTCAAACTGGTGCAGACGTCACCAACAGGCCTGCAGGTTTAAGATGTTTACCTGCTGCAACACTATGATGCAAATTAAATCCTTCTCCAACAGCTGGTCGGGTTTTGCACAACTCTCCTAATGATCGGTTATTTTAAGTTCAGAGTTTGAGATCCTGCTTTAGTGCATCAGAAAAACAATAAATTTTTTCAGAAAGAAAATGAAAGAAATTATTGAAAAGGCTGAGATAAATACATAAAATTAGAGGTTTAAACCTTTTTTCAAAAAGAATAAATATTTACGAGTATGCCTCTCATTACGGAAGCAGCAACAACTGTAACTGTTATCTGTTTATCTAATAAACAGACCCAGTAAAACCAGTGGCCACCAGTCGGTGTGGTGGTTTTTTTGTCCCAGTTAACTTTATTCAAGGCAGGTCATGGCAAAGCAAGCGGTTTATGGAAACACCTCGGTGTTCAGAAAATGTCCGTTCTCCTTCTGAACACATTCAATCTGGCTTTACCCTCTAGGCACCAGAGGATTTGAAGTTTTTAAGGCATGAGGAAACACAATTCAAGACAGCAGTAAAATGACCCATATAATTTCATATCGTGGTATCACAGGTATAGATAGTTGGGATCCTACTCTTATCTAGCCACATTCCAGTTATGAATGATCGTGTTCTGCTTGTGCTCCAGAGTGATCCAGCTATGATAAGGCTGTGCAATCTGGTTCTGATATGGCTGTGTTCTGGCTATAACGCGGCTGTGTTCTGTTTGTGTTATGGCTCTGACTGTACACTGGCTGTAATAACGATGTATTCCAACTTTGATTCAGCTGTGCTCTGGCTGTGATACAGCTGTGTTCTGGCTGTGATATGGTTGTACTCTGGCTGTGATATGGTTGTATTCTACCTCTAAAAAAGCTATATTCTGACTGTGATACAACTGTGTTCTGGCTGTGATATGGTTGTACTCTGGCTGTGATATGGTTGTATTCTAGCTCTAAAAAAGCTATATTCTGACTGTGATACAACTGTGTTCTGGCTCTGTGCTGGATGTGCTCTAGCTGTGATATGGTTGTGATACGGCTGTATTCTGGCTGTGATGCGGCTGTATTCTGGCTGTGATGCGGCTGTATTCTGGCTGTGATGCGGCTGTATTCTGGCTGTGATGCGGCTGTATTCTGGCTCTGTTCTGGCTGTGATATAGTTGTGCTCTGGCTGTGATATAGCTGTGATGCGGCTGTAATATTGCCTTGATATGGTTGTGCTGTGGCTGTGATATGGCTGTAATACGGCTGTATTCTGACTGTATTCTGGCTGTGATATGGCTGTGATACGGCTGTGTTCTGGCTGTGATATGATTGTGCTTTGGCTGTGATATGGCTGCGATACGGTTTTGCTCTGGCTGTGATGCGGCTATAATATCGCTGTGATGCAGCTGTGTTCTGGCTGTGATATGGCTGTGTTCTGGCTGTGATATGGCTGTGTTCTGGCTGTGATATGGCTGTGCTCTGGCTGTGATGCAGCTGTAATATTGCCATGATACAAATGTGTTCTGGCTGTAATACGGCTGTATTCTGGCTGTATTCTGACTGTGATATGGCTGTGATACGGTTGTGTTCTGGCTGTGATAAGGCTGTGATGCGGCTATATTCTGGCTCTGTTCTGGCTGTGTTCTGGCTGTGATATGATTGTGCTTTGGCTGTGTTCTGGCTGTGATATGATTGTGCTTTGGCTGTGATATGGCTGTGATATGATTGTGCTTTGGCTGTGATATGGCTGTGATACGGTTTTGCTCTGGCTGTGATGCGGCTAAATTCTGGCTCTGTTCTGGCTGTGCTCTGGCTGTGATACGACTGTGTTCTGGCTCTGTTTTGACTGTGCTCTGGCTGTGATGCGGCTATAATATCGCTGTGATACAGCTGTGTTCTGGCTGTGATATGGCTGTGATACGGCTGTGTTCTGGCTGTGATACGACTGTGTTCTTGCTCTGTTTTGACTGTGCTCTGGCTGTGATGCGGCTATAATATCGCTGTGATACAGCTGTGTTCTGGCTGTGATATGGCTGTGTTACGGTTGTGTTCTGGCTGTGATACGACTGTGTTCTGGCTCTGTTTTGACTGTGCTCTGGCTATGATGCGGCTATAATATCGCTGTGATACAGCAGTATTCTGGCTGTGATACGACTGTGTTCTGGCTCTGTTTTGACTGTGCTCTGGCTATGATGCGGCTATAATATCGCTGTGATACGGCTGTGTTCTGGCTGTGATACGACTGTGTTCTTGCTCTGTTTTGACTGTGCTCTGGCTGTGATGCAGCTGTAATATTGCCATGATACAAATGTGTTCTGGCTGTGATATGGCTGTATTCTGGCTGTGTTCTGTCTGTGTTATGGCCGTGATACGGCTGTGTTCTGGCTACAGTCTGACAGAAATAAAGGCTTACTTATGGCCACAGTCTGACAGTGATGAATTTGGGTTCACACTGTTACAGAGGTATGAATCCCTGTAGTTGTTGCTTCACTACCCTCAGTTGACATAAACTTGAGAGAAGAGATGAAGAAACAAAGATGCTGCTAAATATTAGGGAGGTGCCTGACTGTCTCACTTCCTGTTGTCTTCCTTTTGCCCAGGTATGCTCCACCCCTGATGAGACCATAGCCTCAGCACAGTATATACCTCCTAACCACCATCATGGCTGACAAAAAACCGTCAGGTTCATCCTCCTTGTCTTCACCTGCCCAGCACAGTGCAAAAACAGTGGGGGCAGCTCACAAACTTTCTTCAACATCTCACCAGAATGGCAGTGTAGAACCAGTACCAGGACACCAGAGTCCTAGTAACTCTAGTTCTGCATCCACCTCACCCATCAGGACCCTTCGGACTCTTGGAGGCCTTTTAAGTCCTGCAGCAGGTTCTGGTGATGGTTCTGAGTCCAACAGACCCCGGGGACACAGCCTTGGCTCTGCCCTGAGCTCGAAGACCAGGACCACTAACAAGGTATCTGTTTCCCAGTACTCTAAACCTAAATAATGAGTAGTTGAAAGCAGAACTGATTGATCTGTAATTGTTTAACTGTCAGGCGTCCTGGGAGTTACATATTGCAATTTACTGACTGGTTATCTGGTACAACAGCGATTTTCCAGGAAGGCTGCAGGGAATTTTGGGTCATTACTGTTTATTTATTGCCCAGATTTATCTATAAAACTCCGCTGATCAGCAGCCCAGTTCAAACTGGGCTGGCCCACTCACATTATGATGCCCCTTTCCCTTTCTCTATGGTCCCTGCACCTGAGTAATCAACTCATACTCGGCAGTCAGTTTTCAATTAAGCATGCGCCACACTGCGTGAGAAAACTAGAGCTTAGTCATAGATCATGGGTTCGCAAGACAAAGTACCAAAGCTTGCATCTAGAATCAAGCAGGAATGATTGATATGGAAAAAAGAGAATGTTTAAAATGGGACAGTAATGACTCCTTATCTCATTCCATGTAAAAGAAAAAGCTATGGTGTGAGCTGAAATCTACCTTTTGGGTAAAGAAATCTTGCAGACGTTCGAGACCTTGAACAAATTGCAAGGGAAAAGTGGGAGAAAATACCAGCTGAGATTTGTAAACTTATAGATGGAGACCATACAAACCAATGCCACCAAAGGGGATGTAACCATAAATGAAGGAGTTGTGTCTTCAGCATACTGTCCATATTGTTTTTATCTCTAAATTTTCCTTTTAGAATATAACGTGAAAGGTGAAAAATAATGATTTTCACTAAATTGCTTTAGAAAAAAAACTATTGTACAGATTATGCAACAAATAAAATGATGCCAGTGATGGTGATCCCATTTCTGCTACCAGTGCTATATGACTTTGCAGAAAAAAGCGTCATACATGACATGGTCTCTCTGGTCTATTTTTTGTCGCTGTAGCTTGTAAGCAGCCAGCAGGTGGAACCAGAGGATCTGTTGGACCTAATTCTGGAGTCTCAGTGTCAAAGAATGGAAGACCAGCGAGCCAGCCTCAGCCTGCTGCCTGAGCCAAGGCCAGCCGCCCTGTGCGGGGCTTGCAGTCCAGATCTGGACTTCTACTACATGCTCATACGCTACCAGGTACCGGCCCAGGAGAACAGAGACCTGCTCACAGCTGGTATTCAGTACAGATCCGAAAGGAGCCCGTAAAGTGTCCAGTAAGACTGAGGACTGAAGGACTAGAAAACAGTTTTGGTCCAGTTTTAATTCATGTGAACAGATGCAGAAAGCTGACTAGCCTGATCTTAGCCTGAGTGGAACCATGTGAGAGGAAGCAAATTGGCCCAGTTACCAAAACGATGTAGAGAGGAACTGGGTTTGGGCCTTCTGTACTGGTTTAGCTGGTTAAAAGTGATGGAGGAATTGGGAACGTGTGAGCTCTGAAATTCTTTCGCATCCATCTCTCCTTCTGTCTGCAGTCTGACAGGATGGATGACCAGAGATGCTCCCTTCCAGATCTGGACGATGTGGTCGGCCCAGTTCCTGAGGGTCAGGAGGATTTCTTCAGTCTGGTCCAAAGGGTCCAGTCCAGGAGGATGGACGAGCAGAGAGCCTCAATGCTGCTGAGACATCCTGAGGACGACCAGGACGCAGAGTTAGCTGATTCTGTCCCCCAGAACCGTCATTTTCACCACTGATGAAGATGAGAGGAACTGCATATGTTTATCTTTGAAAAAGAAAAAAAAAACCCAGAATCCAGGACCTCAGATGTCAGTTCAGTTTTTGTGCGTTCCCCCCTCCCTGCAGGATCACCTGATCACATGATTCCTTGGGTTGTCAGCATCACTGACTTCCTGTTTGAATGCAAAGCCAATGCTCTGATTCTGTGCCAGAAACTCTCCTGTTCAGCTCCCACAATGCATTTCACCAGCATGACGGATCCGGTTCTGATGGGTGTTTCTGCAGGACAGCAGCAGCTGAGGCTCATGGGTAATGTAGTAACTACAAAGACTGAGGCAGTGCTTCAGCTGCTCCTCTGAGCCACACATGTTTCAGGTTCTCTTCTGGTTCTGGTTCTGTCTTCCCAACATGAGTCTGACACAGATCAGCTCCATCAGACTGCCTTTGAGGTCAGTCCAGAGTGTCGTGAACAGTTTTCTGGGTTTTGAGGAGTGAGGAACTTCCAGAACAACAACATGGTAATCCCTCCGTCACATTTAACCCAAGATTTTAGTGGGTTGTCTTCTGATTTTTATAGACTAATGTTAGAGCTGTAGCAGATGTGTGAACATCCAGATGTTATGTAAAACCAGACTGAGAAGACCGATGCCATGATGGTTCCCTTCTTGTTGTTTAAGTTTTGTCCCTCAGAAAGGAACTAAAAACGAGTTCTATAAACGGATCAGCTGCAGGTTTCTGTGGGACGGACGACACCAACTGGAGCAGCTTCACAGGTTCTGAAAACATCCCTAGATCATGTGCACTCGCTCGACATCCTGTTCACCTGCGGATCTCAGTAATAATACATCTCTGATCAGGACAGAGGTCTGGACCTGGTTCTGGTGCGAGCTCTTCTAGTCCGTAACCTGTAGCGAGACTCGAGCTGTTATCACAGGAGTGCTGCAGGATCTCAGAGGGTCTGAGCGCAGTCGGAAGTCATGAACGGAGGATTTCCTGCTGAAGTCAACTGAAAATCCCAGTTACTGTGGAATCAAAACGTCATCGGCATGCAGAATCCTTTACGATCTGGGATCTGTCTGAATCCTGAATCCACCTGGATCCTGGATCCTGCAGAGCTCAGACTACAGGGGTGACAACAGCTCAAGTTGTTTAACTGTAGAAGTGCCAAATTTGACTTTTAACACATTAATGATGCAAAAAAGGAATAAAAGTTCCTCTAACTGTTGTTCTTGTTTTATTTCACAGTAAAACACGCTGAAACACTCAAGCACATTCAGAGACCAAAGAATTTTGTTTAGTTTTAGACATGAACTATGTTCAGATGCAAACCACCAGTATTTAGGGGGCAGAAGAAGAAAGAGACAGACGTACAGAGGACCTCACACACACTGAGTGATCTGAATAAATCAATGTTTCTGTCTATCCACGCCAACACAAGATGACAAAGTGGATTTCACATCAAGCCACATCAACAGTGTGCTGAAAAAAAAAGACAAAAAGATGCGCTGGGTTCATCCTGTTCTGGAGAAGATAGAGTTTCATTGTTTAATCCAGGATCTGTAGCTGCTACAGGACGTCTGTGGGACAGTTGGAGGATCTGCTTTAGCAGCTAGACGCTTGCTTTAAGATGCAGGGAAGAATAAGAAATAGATGCTATGCCGTGACGATACAAAGTCTGAATGAAATATCAGCGAAAGTGACGCCTGCACAGCTCGCAACCGGTGATCTATCAGTCAACACGCCTTCTCTGATTGGTCAATCAGGCTGTATACCTGTGAAAAACTTACCTTAGACCACAGTGACAGATGAGGAAAAGAAAAGAAAAGAAGAGGAAGGGAAAAGAAAGGAAAACAAAAGAGGATATTTGGTCATCAAGCGGCAGCCTCTCCAGCATCTTTTGGCTCTCAACCATCCTTCATGGCTCTGATCTCAGTTTCAGTGTGAAAGCACATCTCCACCTCCTGGTGATTGGTGGGATTGCATCTAATAATCTTGCTTTGCAATTATCAAACTTTTTCCTTTGATCCATCATATCATTGCTAACGTGCTCTCTTCATGTGATTTATATTACATTAAGCCTCCAGGTAACATTGAGCAGTTTCTGCTGAAAACAGCTGAAGAGGATTTACATGCTCTCTGACACCAAAATATCACTACTGGTAACGTTGGAGATGCCAAAATAAATTAAGAAATAATCTTTTAAGTCTTCCAAACAAAAACAGACTGTTTCACTTTTTCTGCTTTGGTCAGTTTACCAACATGAACAAAAGTCAGAAAGTTTCCCAAAAAGCACAGATCAGAGGACTGAAACATGCGTGTTTCAGACTAAACATCTTGCTTTTAATCATTTAATCTATGATTTTGTTATGAGTTACTGTCGCCTCGTGCAGCTCAGGATGGGAGACTGGATCAAAGTCCAGATTCCACCAGTCAGTTTGCTCCCCTTAACAAGGCTGTTTATCATGAACATCACATTGTCCTGAGATGACATTGTTGTGAAGTGGCACGATACAAATAAAGAGAACCGGTGTTGTGTCGCCTGTCTAAAGCCGGTGTTACACCAAAATCTGCGACCTGTCAGAATCTGTGACTGCAGGGGTGAAGTGAGCTTTTTTTCCTGTCATGAAGCTGCTGGACTGTGCTATATGTTGGACCTGAACAATCATCGGTGGCACATTTCTCCTGGATGAGCTGAAGAGTTTAACATCAGAATGGCTGAAGGGGCACAAATAGTCAGGAGGAGTTAAGTACTGAAATTTGTCAGAATAATAATAATAAAGAAGAAATGAGGTGTTTTCTTTCTCTTTCCCTTTGTCTTTCTGTCTCTCTTCTATCCTCTCCGGTCTGGTCCAGCAGAAGAAACTCTGTATTACAATTATACAAAATAAATAAAGAAATAAAATAAGAATCCAGGAAATCAAGGGGATCATCATGCCAGTAATGCTCCCCTTGGCAAAGTGGATTTGCTCAGCAGAACACAGCATCCATCATCATTCTGCTGCTTTAATGCTGGACAAAAAAACAAAACAAAAAAAAACAACAAAAAAAAAAATTAAATAATAATAATAATAATAATAATAAAGAAAGAGAAACAAGAAGACATTAGTGTTAATGATAAGTTTAGACTTCTTTATTCTCTGTACAGCAGTGGCTCTGAGTCATCCTATTCATGTTCAGGTTTTTCAATAGAAAAAAATATCATTGTAATTTTTTGTATTAAAGCTGTAAATATTGGTTATAATAAGCATTTTGTGTCAGCACTCAAATGTTTGATTATCCAATACAGTAAAGACAGACGAGAACAGGAATTGTCTCAGATGGTTCCAGTTCTCTGCTCTAGAATCTGAGTCAGAGTGATACCTCTGTCCTCCATTTGCTCTTTGACGAGCCGTGCGCATGCTCTGTTGCTACACAGGATATAAACAATCACCGTGCGACCCTCACAGTAAAGTACGTCCGTTTTTATTTCCTTATTTTCCTTCTTTCCTTGTTTTTTCTTCTGTTTTCCAACTTGTTATAGCGGCCAGTCGGGTAACAGACCTGCTGCCCAGGTTTTCCTGCAGGGGGTTAGACCGCTTACCCGGGCCAGTCCCACGTGGGCCGGCTCGTCTGGTTAGCGCGCGCCAGTTAGTCTGGATCGGAGAGGAGGCGAACCAAACTGGTCCAGAACTGGTTGTGAACGGTTCGGACGGTGTGTGTGTCCACTGCAGTGTGTTGTTTGCCCTGCTGGCTTTAAACAACTGAACTTTCGGTTCGGTTTCAATCGGTAAAAATCGGTTTTAAAAGAGCGTTTCATGGTTTAACTGCAGGGATGGATGTTTTTAGTTCATACAGATTTTACTGGGGACAAACTTAGAGAAGCAGCTGAGTTTTTCCTGGGAAGTTCAGGAGTGAGTTGGGGGGGGGGGGGGGGGGGGGGGGTCATGTATGTATTTATCTATTTAATCACGTGACTCTGGTGTGAACTGGGGTCACTCTTGGGATGGATGAACTGGACTGGTTTCTCAAACCCTCATCGAAATGCTGGATGTCTGTCCTCTGAAAACTCCACTTGGCTTGCAGGTTTTCTTTGGTTGATGCAGGCTCTCATAGGTGGTGTTTGGCTTCAAATGTACTGAAAAGTTGTGTTTGGGAAGATTATTCTCAGTTTGGTAGACCCTCCTAACACAGACCGCTTGTTTTCTGGGTTTGTAGGCGTCTGCTGATGTGTGTGTGTGTTGATGGTAAATCTCAGTGTTGAGGGCGTCTTCGTCCTCGTTGCGTACTGCACAGTATAAAAACAACTTGCTGTCTTTCATCTTCCAACCTAAACTCTGATTGTTTTCTTCTCTTTTAGCTTCAAGTCGTCCTGTAACCATGGAAACTACAGAGGTTTCATTCTCATCCAAGAAGAAGAAGAAGAGAAAGTCAGAGCTTGTGGAAGAACCTGTTCCTTTTGATATGAACACGCCAGTGAAGAAGAAGAAAAAGAAAAAGAGGGCGGAGGAGGTCAGCCCTCCTTTTTTCCATGCAAATGAACAAGTGGTCCTGAAGAAGAAGAAAAAACGGAAACAACAGGATGATGAGGAGGAGGGCCATGTTGCAGTAGAGACCATTGAGACTAAAAAAATAAAAATTAAGAACGGTACAAACGAGAAAAGTGTTTCCAAATCAACAGTCGACAGCATAGAGGAAATGTCTGTTGTTTCCATGGATACCAACTACACCAAGAAGGAGAAGAAGAAGCAAAAGAATGAGAAACATGTTGCCATGGACACCAGTGAAAAGGACCATGAAAACAGACTCGGGGATGAGAGTGTTGTCATAGCGATGGTCAGTCCCCCAGGGGAGTCTTCAGGGGTTACCATGGAAACCAACCACAAAAAGAAGAAAAAAAAGAAGCAGCGGGATGGAGAGGAGTGTGTTGCCATAGAAACGAGTGAGATAAACATGAAGAACGGGGTGAGTGATGAGAGAGATGTGACAATCAGCGACTCGGAGGAGGCTTCAGGGGTCACCATGGAAACCAACCACACAAAGAAGAAGAAAAAAAAGAAGCAGCGAGATGGAGAGGAATATGTTGCCGTAGAAACCAATGCGGAGAACGTTGAGTACAGGGTGAGTGTCGAGAAAGTTGCCATGACGGTCAGCAACTCAGAGGCTTCAGGGGTTGCTGGGGAAAACAACCACACAAGGAAGAAGAAGAAGAAGAAAAACAAGCAGCAGGATGGAGAGGAATATGTTGCCATAGAAACCAATGCCGAGAACAGGGTGAGTGTCGAGAGAGTTGCCATGACGGTCAGCAACTCAGAGGCTTCAGGGGTTGCTGGGGAAAACAACCACACAAGGAAGAAGAAGAAGAAGAAAAACAAGCAGCAGGATGGAGAGGAATATGTTGCCATAGAAACCAATGCCGAGAACAGGGTGAGTGTCGAGAGAGTTGCCATGACGGTCAGCAACTCAGAGGCTTCAGGGGTTGCTGGGGAAAACAACCACACAAGGAAGAAGAAGAAGAAGAAAAACAAGCAGCAGGATGGAGAGGAATATGTTGCCATAGAAACCAATGCCGAGAACAGGGTGAGTGTCGAGAGAGTTGCCATGACGGTCAGCAACTCAGAGGCTTCAGGGGTTGCTGGGGAAAACAACCACACGAAGAAGAAGAAGAAGAAGAAGAAAAACAAGCAGCAGGATGGAGAGGACGAGGAGCTTGTTGCCATAGAAACCAGCGTGAAAAACCATGAGAACAAAGCGAAGAGTGTTGCTATAGCAACAACAGATCAAACTAACAAGAACAAACATGTGACAGTTTGTGACGAAACATCCGTCACAAGCGGACGGGGGGCGAGAAATAAGAGCACGATGACGTCGCAGCAGAAAGACGGAGCGGAACTCAACATAAAGAAAGAAAAAACAGAGATGACGATACCGCTAAGCAGAGCTACAACAGCAGGGTAAGTTCTTTTGATTATCGGTTGTTTGCACTGAAAAGCTCATATTGCGTAGGAACAGAGAGACATTTGCGATGTGAGTGCAACGAGACACCGCTGCCCTTCCAAATGCATGCTGGATCTTTCTCCGGGGTTCTTCCATTACGCTGAAATTAGGAACCAATTATCACCGACGTTGTGGGGAGAAATGAGCGGGGAACACACCAAACGCAACACGAAGCCTCTTTTTAGACACAACAAGCTGCCTGACGGTGACTTGAGACTTGTGGGTAAAACGAGTTTTGATCCTGCGAAGTTGGACTCAGCCTGGTGGAGAAGTCGTTTGTTGATGAACTCAGCGCTGCCCACTAGTGGACGAACTGAGGCAAAATGCAACAATGACCACGTTTAAAACGGACATCCACATTTACGTATGTAACAAAGCTCCATCTGTGATGCCAGATGGGGTTCGTTAGGCTGACGGTTCCCAGTTCCAGGTCCTGGTTTCTGGTGATTTACTGGTCAGTGTTGTTTTTATCATTGATTTAAATTTCATTGACTTTAACATTCAGTGTTTCCGTCGTTACGGGGACGCAGCGAATCACAGTTTGGGAACCAATGCAGCCGTCTGTGATTTTTCCAGTGTTCTATCCCAGGCCTGTTTTCCAAAAGCAGCCTTTAAATGGTCCAGGAGGAGAGGAGGTCGACCAGGCCGCGCCAAACCAACATGGCTTCATTGTTTCCCCAAACCGAGTTGGTCAAGCCAGGAGTCAGGAATCCTACTGGGTTCATGTTCTCGGCCATCTTTTAACGACCAGGAGATGAATCCCGGTTTAACTGATGCTGGCGTGGAGAAGCCGCTCCATGGTAACTGACGTGTCACTGCTTCCAGCCAAGATAACCAGGAAGTTCCCCAACCCTAGAGTCTCACATTATGGTTGTTTCTCAATTCAGGTTCTGCACACTTCCAAGTGCAGATTTGTCAACTGTGTGCATCATAGTGACACGCCAAATTTAATTTCTGGTTCAGTTATTTATTATTATTATTATTATTATTATTATTATTTATTGTTGTTGTGATGTGTGAAAGATGCAAAAAGTGAAATTGGGTCCAACGCTGCAGAAACATCATATCGACTTTGTATTTTATTAACTTTGCAGCTGTTAAACAGCAAACTGGTTTCTGGATGAGCAGAAACTGAAGGATTTGTCATTAAACATCATGATCTGGACGATTTTAATGCATGAAATTCTAAACATCCCAAGATTTTCCATGTTGTCCTCTGCTTTGGCGCGCGTTTCTCCTGTTCAATTCTCCAAGTGGTGTAAGAATCACTAACATGTAGCATTCAGTGAAGTGATTAGATATCAATAGATGAACTGTTTTTATATCTTATATTTATCCTTCACTGACCTTTTCATTTAAAGTTTCATTTAAATTGGAATTAAAATGACATCTAAACTGTGAAAATACTCTGATTTGATGACATTTTCCTGCACATATGGCTACAAAGTGAGTCTGCAAAAGTCATGCGATTGATTACGTCTACAGATACGTTCTCTCTGGTTCTGCTGTCTTTTAGGATAAATTCTGCTCTGCTGGACGAGCTGGAGGAGTTTATTCCGAAAATCAGAAAGCAGTCGGTCAGCCGGATGTCCAAATATCTGCGGTATGACCTGCACCGCTTCAGGAAGTTCAAAGAGCAAGGTAACACAGCCTGCAGATGTACTGGTAGCAAATGTACTGGTACTGCCGGTTCTGTCAGCGTGCGGTTCTGTCAGCGCGCCGGTTCTGTCAGCGTGCCGGTTCTGTCAGCGTGCGGTTCTGTCAGCGCGCCGGTTCTGTCAGCGCGCCGGTTCTGTCAGCGCGGCGGTTCTGTCAGCGCGCCGGTTCTGTCAGCGCGCCGGTTCTGCGCCGGTTCTGTCGGCGCGCCGGTTCTGCGCCGGTTCTGTCGGCGCGCCGGTTCTGTCGGCGCGGCGGTTCTGTCGGCGCGCGGTTCTGTCGGCGCGGCGGTTCTGCGCCGGTTCTGTCAGCGCGCCGGTTCTGCGCCGGTTCTGTCGGCGCGCCGGTTCTGTCGGCGCGCCGGTTCTGTCGGCGCGCGGTTCTGTCGGCGCGGCGGTTCTGTCGGCGCGCGGTTCTGTCAGCGCGCGGTTCTGTCAGCGCGCGGTTCTGTCAGCGTGCGGTTCTGTCAGCATGCGGTTCTGTCAGCATGCGGTTCTGGGGACAGAAGAAAAGCTGATCCTTGCGGTATTGATCTCCTCCTCTGCAGGCGTGGTTCTCCGTTGGGGTCCGTACTCTGAGCAGGAGAATCAGCATATCAGATCCAACATTGACGACTTCATGGCTCTGACGGGAATCCCTTCAGTCGCCGAGCTGATGTTTCCTGACAGGTTCAAACATAAAACGTTGGAGATTAAGAGGCTGAAAGCGCAGCATCGGTTCCTGGAGAAGATCGGTACGTATGTTCGCTGGGTTCTTGTTTTCCAGGAAGGTTCGTCGTGGAGAAAACTGAAGCTGTTTCCTGACTGTCCACCTGTCTGTTTTCTACCTGTCTGACCTCCACCTGTCTGTTTTCTACCTGTCTGACCTCCACCTGTCTGTTTTCTACCTGTCTGACCTCCACCTGTCTGTTTTCTACCTGTCTGACCTCCACCTGTCTGTCTTCTACCTGTCTGACCTCCACCTGTCTGTCTTCTACCTGTCTGACCTCCACCTGTCTGTCGTCTACCTGTCTGACCTCCACCTGTCTGTTTTCTACCTGTCTGACCTCCACCTGTCTGTTTTCTACCTGTCTGACCTCCACCTGTCTGTTTTCTACCTGTCTGTCTTCTACCTGTCTGACCTCCACCTGTCTGACCTCCATCTGTCTGTTTTCTACCTGTCTGTCTTCTACCTGTCTGACCTCCACCTGTCTGTTTTCTACCTGTCTGACCTCCACCTGTCTGTTTTCTACCTGTCTGACCTCCACCTGTCTGTTTTCTACCTGTCTGACCTCCACCTGTCTGTCTTCTACCTGTCTGACCTCCACCTGTCTGTTTTCTACCTGTCTGACCTCCACCTGTCTGTTTTCTACCTGTCTGACCTCCACCTGTCTGTTTTCTACCTGTCTGACCTCCACCTGTCTGTCTTCTACCTGTCTGACCTCCACCTGTCTGTTTTCTACCTGTCTGACCTCCACCTGTCTGTTTTCTACCTGTCTGACCTCCACCTGTCTGTCGTCTACCTGTCTGACCTCCACCTGTCTGTTTTCTACCTGTCTGACCTCCACCTGTCTGTTTTCTACCTGTCTGTCTTCTACCTGTCTGACCTCCACCTGTCTGTTTTCTACCTGTCTGTCTTCTACCTGTCTGACCTCCACCTGTCTGACCTCCATCTGTCTGTTTTCTACCTGTCTGTCTTCTACCTGTCTGACCTCCACCTGTCTGTTTTCTACCTGTCTGACCTCCACCTGTCTGTTTTCTACCTGTCTGACCTCCACCTGTCTGTTTTCTACCTGTCTGACCTCCACCTGTCTGTCTTCTACCTGTCTGACCTCCACCTGTCTGTTTTCTACCTGTCTGACCTCCACCTGTCTGTTTTCTACCTGTCTGACCTCCACCTGTCTGTTTTCTACCTGTCTGACCTCCACCTGTCTGTCTTCTACCTGTCTGACCTCCACCTGTCTGTTTTCTACCTGTCTGACCTCCACCTGTCTGTTTTCTACCTGTCTGACCTCCACCTGTCTGTCGTCTACCTGTCTGACCTCCACCTGTCTGTTTTCTACCTGTCTGACCTCCACCTGTCTGTTTTCTACCTGTCTGTCTTCTACCTGTCTGACCTCCACCTGTCTGTTTTCTACCTGTCTGTCTTCTACCTGTCTGACCTCCACCTGTCTGACCTCCATCTGTCTGTTTTCTACCTGTCTGTCTTCTACCTGTCTGACCTCCACCTGTCTGTTTTCTACCTGTCTGACCTCCACCTGTCTGTCGTCTACCTGTCTGACCTCCACCTGTCTGTCTTCTACCTGTCTGACCTCCACCTGTCTGTCTTCTACCTGTCTGACCTCCACCTGTCTGTTTTCCACCTGTCTGACCTCCACCTGTCTGTTTTCTACCTGTCTGACCTCCACCTGTCTGTTTTCTACCTGTCTGACCTCCACCTGTCTGTCTTCTACCTGTCTGGCCTCCACCTGTCTGTCTTCTACCTGTCTGACCTCCACCTGTCTGACCTCCACCTGTCTGTTTTCTACCTGTCTGACCTCCACCTGTCTGACCTCCACCTGTCTGTTTTCTACCTGTCTGACCTCCACCTGTCTGACCTCCACCTGTCTGTCTTCTACCTGTCTGTCTTCTACCTGTCTGACCTCCACCTGTCTGTCTTCTACCTGTCTGTCTTCTACCTGTCTGACCTCCACCTGTCTGTTTTCTACCTGTCTGACCTCCACCTGTCTGTTTTCTACCTGTCTGACCTCCACCTGTCTGTCGTCTACCTGTCTGACCTCCACCTGTCTGTTTTCTACCTGTCTGACCTCCACCTGTCTGACCTCCACCTGTCTGTTTTCTACCTGTCTGACCTCCACCTGTCTGTTTTCTACCTGTCTGACCTCCACCTGTCTGTCTTCTACCTGTCTGACCTCCACCTGTCTGTCTTCTACCTGTCTGACCTCCACCTGTCTGTCTTCTACCTGTCTGACCTCCACCTGTCTGTTTTCTACCTGTCTGACCTCCACCTGTCTGTTTTCTACCTGTCTGACCTCCACCTGTCTGTTTTCTACCTGTCTGACCTCCACCTGTCTGTTTTCTACCTGTCTGACCTCCACCTGTCTGTTTTCTACCTGTCTGACCTCCACCTGTCTGTTTTCTACCTGTCTGACCTTCACCTGTCTGTCTTCTACCTGTCTGACCTTCACCTGTCTGTCTTCTACCTGTCTGACCTCCACCTGTCTGTCTTCTACCTGTCTGACCTCCACCTGTCTGTTTTCTACCTGTCTGACCTTCACCTGTCTGTCTTCTACCTGTCTGACCTCCACCTGTCTGTCGTCTACCTGTCTGACCTCCACCTGTCTGTTTTCTACCTGTCTGACCTCCACCTGTCTGTTTTCTACCTGTCTGACCTCCACCTGTCTGTTTTCTACCTGTCTGACCTCCACCTGTCTGTCTTCTACCTGTCTGACCTCCACCTGTCTGTCGTCTACCTGTCTGACCTCCACCTGTCTGTTTTCTACCTGTCTGACCTCCACCTGTCTGTTTTCTACCTGTCTGACCTCCACCTGTCTGTCTTCTACCTGTCTGACCTCCACCTGTCTGTTTTCTACCTGTCTGACCTCCACCTGTCTGTTTTCTACCTGTCTGACCTCCACCTGTCTGTCTTCTACCTGTCTGACCTCCACCTGTCTGTCGTCTACCTGTCTGACCTCCACCTGTCTGTTTTCTACCTGTCTGACCTCCACCTGTCTGTTTTCTACCTGTCTGTCTTCTACCTGTCTGACCTCCACCTGTCTGTTTTCTACCTGTCTGACCTCCACCTGTCTGTTTTCTACCTGTCTGACCTCCACCTGTCTGTCTTCTACCTGTCTGGCCTCCACCTGTCTGTCTTCTACCTGTCTGACCTCCACCTGTCTGACCTCCACCTGTCTGTTTTCTACCTGTCTGACCTCCACCTGTCTGTTTTCTACCTGTCTGACCTCCACCTGTCTGTTTTCTACCTGTCTGTCTTCTACCTGTCTGACCTCCACCTGTCTGACCTCCATCTGTCTGTTTTCTACCTGTCTGTCTTCTACCTGTCTGACCTCCACCTGTCTGTTTTCTACCTGTCTGACCTCCACCTGTCTGTTTTCTACCTGTCTGACCTCCACCTGTCTGTTTTCTACCTGTCTGACCTCCACCTGTCTGTCTTCTACCTGTCTGACCTCCACCTGTCTGTTTTCTACCTGTCTGACCTCCACCTGTCTGTTTTCTACCTGTCTGACCTCCACCTGTCTGTTTTCTACCTGTCTGACCTCCACCTGTCTGTCTTCTACCTGTCTGACCTCCACCTGTCTGTTTTCTACCTGTCTGACCTCCACCTGTCTGTTTTCTACCTGTCTGACCTCCACCTGTCTGTCGTCTACCTGTCTGACCTCCACCTGTCTGTTTTCTACCTGTCTGACCTCCACCTGTCTGTTTTCTACCTGTCTGTCTTCTACCTGTCTGACCTCCACCTGTCTGTTTTCTACCTGTCTGTCTTCTACCTGTCTGACCTCCACCTGTCTGACCTCCATCTGTCTGTTTTCTACCTGTCTGTCTTCTACCTGTCTGACCTCCACCTGTCTGTTTTCTACCTGTCTGACCTCCACCTGTCTGTCGTCTACCTGTCTGACCTCCACCTGTCTGTCTTCTACCTGTCTGACCTCCACCTGTCTGTCTTCTACCTGTCTGACCTCCACCTGTCTGTTTTCCACCTGTCTGACCTCCACCTGTCTGACCTCCACCTGTCTGTTTTCTACCTGTCTGACCTCCACCTGTCTGTTTTCTACCTGTCTGACCTCCACCTGTCTGTCTTCTACCTGTCTGGCCTCCACCTGTCTGTCTTCTACCTGTCTGACCTCCACCTGTCTGACCTCCACCTGTCTGTTTTCTACCTGTCTGACCTCCACCTGTCTGACCTCCACCTGTCTGTTTTCTACCTGTCTGACCTCCACCTGTCTGTCTTCTACCTGTCTGACCTCTACCTGTCTGTTTTCTACCTGTCTGACCTCCACCTGTCTGTCTTCTACCTGTCTGTCTTCTACCTGTCTGACCTCCACCTGTCTGTTTTCTACCTGTCTGACCTCCACCTGTCTGTTTTCTACCTGTCTGACCTCCACCTGTCTGTCGTCTACCTGTCTGACCTCCACCTGTCTGTTTTCTACCTGTCTGACCTCCACCTGTCTGACCTCCACCTGTCTGTTTTCTACCTGTCTGACCTCCACCTGTCTGTTTTCTACCTGTCTGACCTCCACCTGTCTGTCTTCTACCTGTCTGACCTCCACCTGTCTGTCTTCTACCTGTCTGACCTCCACCTGTCTGTCTTCTACCTGTCTGACCTCCACCTGTCTGTTTTCTACCTGTCTGACCTCCACCTGTCTGTTTTCTACCTGTCTGACCTCCACCTGTCTGTTTTCTACCTGTCTGACCTCCACCTGTCTGTTTTCTACCTGTCTGACCTCCACCTGTCTGTTTTCTACCTGTCTGACCTCCACCTGTCTGTTTTCTACCTGTCTGACCTTCACCTGTCTGTCTTCTACCTGTCTGACCTTCACCTGTCTGTCTTCTACCTGTCTGACCTCCACCTGTCTGTCTTCTACCTGTCTGACCTCCACCTGTCTGTTTTCTACCTGTCTGACCTTCACCTGTCTGTCTTCTACCTGTCTGACCTCCACCTGTCTGTCGTCTACCTGTCTGACCTCCACCTGTCTGTTTTCTACCTGTCTGACCTCCACCTGTCTGTTTTCTACCTGTCTGACCTCCACCTGTCTGTTTTCTACCTGTCTGACCTCCACCTGTCTGTCTTCTACCTGTCTGACCTCCACCTGTCTGTCGTCTACCTGTCTGACCTCCACCTGTCTGTTTTCTACCTGTCTGACCTCCACCTGTCTGTTTTCTACCTGTCTGACCTCCACCTGTCTGTCTTCTACCTGTCTGACCTCCACCTGTCTGTTTTCTACCTGTCTGACCTCCACCTGTCTGTTTTCTACCTGTCTGACCTCCACCTGTCTGTCTTCTACCTGTCTGACCTCCACCTGTCTGTCGTCTACCTGTCTGACCTCCACCTGTCTGTTTTCTACCTGTCTGACCTCCACCTGTCTGTTTTCTACCTGTCTGTCTTCTACCTGTCTGACCTCCACCTGTCTGTTTTCTACCTGTCTGACCTCCACCTGTCTGTTTTCTACCTGTCTGACCTCCACCTGTCTGTCTTCTACCTGTCTGGCCTCCACCTGTCTGTCTTCTACCTGTCTGACCTCCACCTGTCTGACCTCCACCTGTCTGTTTTCTACCTGTCTGACCTCCACCTGTCTGACCTCCACCTGTCTGTTTTCTACCTGTCTGACCTCCACCTGTCTGTCTTCTACCTGTCTGACCTCCACCTGTCTGTTTTCTACCTGTCTGACCTCCACCTGTCTGTTTTCTACCTGTCTGACCTCCACCTGTCTGTCTTCTACCTGTCTGGCCTCCACCTGTCTGTCTTCTACCTGTCTGACCTCCACCTGTCTGACCTCCACCTGTCTGTTTTCTACCTGTCTGACCTCCACCTGTCTGTCTTCTACCTGTCTGACCTCCACCTGTCTGTTTTCTACCTGTCTGACCTCCACCTGTCTGTTTTCTACCTGTCTGACCTCCACCTGTCTGTCTTCTACCTGTCTGGCCTCCACCTGTCTGTCTTCTACCTGTCTGACCTCCACCTGTCTGACCTCCACCTGTCTGTTTTCTACCTGTCTGACCTCCACCTGTCTGACCTCCACCTGTCTGTTTTCTACCTGTCTGACCTCCACCTGTCTGTCTTCTACCTGTCTGACCTCCACCTGTCTGTTTTCTACCTGTCTGACCTCCACCTGTCTGTCTTCTACCTGTCTGGCCTCCACCTGTCTGTCTTCTACCTGTCTGACCTCCACCTGTCTGTTTTCTACCTGTCTGACCTCCACCTGTCTGTCTTCTACCTGTCTGACCTCCACCTGTCTGTTTTCTACCTGTCTGACCTCCACCTGTCTGTTTTCTACCTGTCTGACCTCCACCTGTCTGTCTTCTACCTGTCTGACCTCCACTTGTCTGTTTTCTACCTGTCTGACCTCCACCTGTCTGTTTTCTACCTGTCTGACCTCCACCTGTCTGTTTTCTACCTGTCTGACCTCCACCTGTCTGTTTTCTACCTGTCTGACCTTCACCTGTCTGTCTTCTACCTGTCTGACCTCCACCTGTCTGTCTTCTACCTGTCTGACCTCCACCTGTCTGTCTTCTACCTGTCTGACCTCCACCTGTCTGTCTTCTACCTGTCTGACCTCCACCTGTCTGTCTTCTACCTGTCTGACCTCCACCTGTCTGTCGTCTACCTGTCTGACCTCCACCTGTCTGTTTTCTACCTGTCTGACCTCCACCTGTCTGTTTTCTACCTGTCTGTCTTCTACCTGTCTGACCTCCACCTGTCTGTTTTCTACCTGTCTGTCTTCTACCTGTCTGACCTCCACCTGTCTGACCTCCATCTGTCTGTTTTCTACCTGTCTGTCTTCTACCTGTCTGACCTCCACCTGTCTGTTTTCCACCTGTCTGACCTCCACCTGTCTGTTTTCTACCTGTCTGTCTTCTACCTGTCTGGCCTCCACCTGTCTGTCTTCTACCTGTCTGACCTCCACCTGTCTGTCGTCTACCTGTCTGACCTCCACCTGTCTGTTTTCTACCTGTCTGACCTCCACCTGTCTGTTTTCTACCTGTCTGTCTTCTACCTGTCTGACCTCCACCTGTCTGTTTTCTACCTGTCTGTCTTCTACCTGTCTGACCTCCACCTGTCTGACCTCCATCTGTCTGTTTTCTACCTGTCTGTCTTCTACCTGTCTGACCTCCACCTGTCTGTTTTCCACCTGTCTGACCTCCACCTGTCTGTTTTCTACCTGTCTGTCTTCTACCTGTCTGGCCTCCACCTGTCTGTCTTCTACCTGTCTGACCTCCACCTGTCTGACCTCCACCTGTCTGTTTTCTACCTGTCTGACCTCCACCTGTCTGACCTCCACCTGTCTGTTTTCTACCTGTCTGACCTCCACCTGTCTGTCTTCTACCTGTCTGACCTCCACCTGTCTGTTTTCTACCTGTCTGACCTCCACCTGTCTGTCTTCTACCTGTCTGGCCTCCACCTGTCTGTCTTCTACCTGTCTGACCTCCACCTGTCTGTTTTCTACCTGTCTGACCTCCACCTGTCTGTCTTCTACCTGTCTGACCTCCACCTGTCTGTTTTCTACCTGTCTGACCTCCACCTGTCTGTTTTCTACCTGTCTGACCTCCACCTGTCTGTCTTCTACCTGTCTGACCTCCACCTGTCTGTTTTCTACCTGTCTGACCTCCACCTGTCTGTTTTCTACCTGTCTGACCTCCACCTGTCTGTTTTCTACCTGTCTGACCTCCACCTGTCTGTTTTCTACCTGTCTGACCTTCACCTGTCTGTCTTCTACCTGTCTGACCTCCACCTGTCTGTCTTCTACCTGTCTGACCTCCACCTGTCTGTTTTCTACCTGTCTGACCTTCACCTGTCTGTCTTCTACCTGTCTGACCTCCACCTGTCTGTCGTCTACCTGTCTGACCTCCACCTGTCTGTTTTCTACCTGTCTGACCTCCACCTGTC
The DNA here is from genome assembly GCF_933228915.1 of Telmatherina bonti. Lineage (NCBI taxonomy): Eukaryota > Metazoa > Chordata > Actinopteri > Atheriniformes > Telmatherinidae > Telmatherina > Telmatherina bonti. Next base: position 34,950,901 of record NC_136611.1, read on the forward strand.
TGTTTTCTACCTGTCTGACCTCCACCTGTCTGTTTTCTACCTGTCTGACCTCCACCTGTCTGTTTTCTACCTGTCTGACCTCCACCTGTCTGTCGTCTACCTGTCTGACCTCCACCTGTCTGTTTTCTACCTGTCTGACCTCCACCTGTCTGTTTTCTACCTGTCTGACCTCCACCTGTCTGTCTTCTACCTGTCTGACCTCCACCTGTCTGTTTTCTACCTGTCTGACCTCCACCTGTATGTTTTCTACCTGTCTGACCTCCACCTGTATGTCTTCTACCTGTCTGACCTCCACCTGTCTGTCGTCTACCTGTCTGACCTCCACCTGTCTGTTTTCTACCTGTCTGACCTTCACCTGTCTGTCTTCTACCTGTCTGTCTTCTACCTGTCTGACCTCCACCTGTCTGTTTTCTACCTGTCTGTCTTCTACCTGTCTGACCTCCACCTGTCTGACCTCCATCTGTCTGTTTTCTACCTGTCTGTCTTCTACCTGTCTGACCTCCACCTGTCTGTTTTCTACCTGTCTGACCTCCACCTGTCTGTTTTCTACCTGTCTGACCTCCACCTGTCTGTTTTCTACCTGTCTGACCTCCACCTGTCTGTCTTCTACCTGTCTGACCTCCACCTGTCTGTTTTCTACCTGTCTGACCTCCACCTGTCTGTTTTCTACCTGTCTGACCTCCACCTGTCTGTTTTCTACCTGTCTGACCTCCACCTGTCTGTTTTCTACCTGTCTGACCTTCACCTGTCTGTCTTCTACCTGTCTGACCTCCACCTGTCTGTCTTCTACCTGTCTGACCTCCACCTGTCTGTTTTCTACCTGTCTGACCTTCACCTGTCTGTCTTCTACCTGTCTGACCTCCACCTGTCTGTCGTCTACCTGTCTGACCTCCACCTGTCTGTTTTCTACCTGTCTGACCTCCACCTGTCTGTTTTCTACCTGTCTGACCTCCACCTGTCTGTTTTCTACCTGTCTGACCTCCACCTGTCTGTTTTCTACCTGTCTGACCTCCACCTGTCTGTTTTCTACCTGTCTGACCTCCACCTGTCTGTCGTCTACCCTTTCTGACCTCCACCTGTCTGTCTTCTACCTGTCTGACCTCCACCTGTCTGTTTTCTACCTGTCTGACCTCCACCTGTCTGTTTTCTACCTGTCTGACCTCCACCTGTCTGTTTTCTACCTGTCTGACCTCCACCTGTCTGTCTTCTACCTGTCTGACCTCCACCTGTCTGTCGTCTACCTGTCTGACCTCCACCTGTCTGTTTTCTACCTGTCTGACCTCCACCTGTCTGTTTTCTACCTGTTTGTCTTCTACCTGTCTGACCTCCACCTGTCTGTTTTCTACCTGTCTGTCTTCTACCTGTCTGACCTCCACCTGTCTGACCTCCATCTGTCTGTTTTCTACCTGTCTGTCTTCTACCTGTCTGACCTCCACCTGTCTGTTTTCTACCTGTCTGACCTCCACCTGTCTGTCGTCTACCTGTCTGACCTCCACCTGTCTGACCTCCACCTGTCTGTCTTCTACCTGTCTGTTTTCTACCTGTCTGACCTCCACCTGTCTGTTTTCCACCTGTCTGACCTCCACCTGTCTGTCTTCTACCTGTCTGACCTCCACCTGTCTGTTTTCTACCTGTCTGACCTCCACCTGTCTGTTTTCTACCTGTCTGACCTCCACCTGTCTGTCTTCTACCTGTCTGGCCTCCACCTGTCTGTCTTCTACCTGTCTGACCTCCACCTGTCTGACCTCCACCTGTCTGTTTTCTACCTGTCTGACCTCCACCTGTCTGACCTCCACCTGTCTGTTTTCTACCTGTCTGACCTCCACCTGTCTGTCTTCTACCTGTCTGACCTCCACCTGTCTGTTTTCTACCTGTCTGACCTCCACCTGTCTGTCTTCTACCTGTCTGGCCTCCACCTGTCTGTCTTCTACCTGTCTGACCTCCACCTGTCTGTTTTCTACCTGTCTGACCTCCACCTGTCTGTCTTCTACCTGTCTGACCTCCACCTGTCTGTTTTCTACCTGTCTGACCTCCACCTGTCTGTTTTCTACCTGTCTGACCTCCACCTGTCTGATCTCCACCTGTCTGTTTTCTACCTGTCTGACCTCCACCTGTCTGTTTTCTACCTGTCTGACCTCCACCTGTCTGTTTTCTACCTGTCTGACCTCCACCTGTCTGTCTTCTACCTGTCTGACCTCCACCTGTCTGTCTTCTACCTGTCTGACCTCCACCTGTCTGTTTTCTACCTGTCTGACCTCCACCTGTCTGTTTTCTACCTGTCTGACCTCCACCTGTCTGTTTTCTACCTGTCTGACCTCCACCTGTCTGTCGTCTACCTGTCTGACCTCCACCTGTCTGTTTTCTACCTGTCTGACCTCCACCTGTCTGTTTTCTACCTGTCTGACCTCCACCTGTCTGTCTTCTACCTGTCTGTCTTCTACCTGTCTGACCTCCACCTGTCTGACCTCCACCTGTCTGTTTTCTACCTGTCTGACCTCCACCTGTCTGACCTCCACCTGTCTGTTTTCTACCTGTCTGACCTCCACCTGTCTGTCTTCTACCTGTCTGACCTCCACCTGTCTGTTTTCTACCTGTCTGACCTCCACCTGTCTGTCTTCTACCTGTCTGGCCTCCACCTGTCTGTCTTCTACCTGTCTGACCTCCACCTGTCTGTTTTCTACCTGTCTGACCTCCACCTGTCTGTCTTCTACCTGTCTGACCTCCACCTGTCTGTTTTCTACCTGTCTGACCTCCACCTGTCTGTTTTCTACCTGTCTGACCTCCACCTGTCTGACCTCCACCTGTCTGTTTTCTACCTGTCTGACCTCCACCTGTCTGTTTTCTACCTGTCTGACCTCCACCTGTCTGTCTTCTACCTGTCTGACCTCCACCTGTCTGTCTTCTACCTGTCTGACCTCCACCTGTCTGTCTTCTACCTGTCTGACCTCCACCTGTCTGTTTTCTACCTGTCTGACCTCCACCTGTCTGTTTTCTACCTGTCTGACCTCCACCTGTCTGTTTTCTACCTGTCTGACCTCCACCTGTCTGTCGTCTACCTGTCTGACCTCCACCTGTCTGTTTTCTACCTGTCTGACCTCCACCTGTCTGTTTTCTACCTGTCTGACCTCCACCTGTCTGTTTTCTACCTGTCTGACCTTCACCTGTCTGTCTTCTACCTGTCTGACCTCCACCTGTCTGTCTTCTACCTGTCTGACCTCCACCTGTCTGTTTTCTACCTGTCTGACCTTCACCTGTCTGTCTTCTACCTGTCTGACCTCCACCTGTCTGTCGTCTACCTGTCTGACCTCCACCTGTCTGTCGTCTACCTGTCTGACCTCCACCTGTCTGTTTTCTACCTGTCTGACCTCCACCTGTCTGTTTTCTACCTGTCTGACCTCCACCTGTCTGTTTTCTACCTGTCTGACCTCCACCTGTCTGTCGTCTACCTGTCTGACCTCCACCTGTCTGTTTTCTACCTGTCTGACCTCCACCTGTCTGTCTTCTACCTGTCTGTTTTCTACCTGTCTGTCTTCTACCTGTCTGACCTCCACCTGTCTGTTTTCTACCTGTCTGTCTTCTACCTGTCTGACCTCCACCTGTCTGACCTCCATCTGTCTGTTTTCTACCTGTCTGTCTTCTACCTGTCTGACCTCCACCTGTCTGTTTTCTACCTGTCTGACCTCCACCTGTCTGTCTTCTACCTGTCTGACCTCCACCTGTCTGTCTTCTACCTGTCTGACCTCCACCTGTCTGTTTTCTACCTGTCTGACCTCCACCTGTCTGTCTTCTACCTGTCTGACCTCCACCTGTCTGTTTTCTACCTGTCTGACCTCCACCTGTCTGTTTTCTACCTGTCTTTTTTCTACCTGTCTGACCTCCACCTGTCTGTCTTCTACCTGTCTGACCTCCACCTGTCTGTCTTCTACCTGTCTGACCTCCACCTGTCTGTCGTCTACCTGTCTGACCTCCACCTGTCTGACCTCCACCTGTCTGTCTTCTACCTGTCTGACCTCCACCTGTCTGTTTTCTACCTGTCTGACCTCCACCGGTCTGTCTTCTACCTGTCTGACCTCCACCTGTCTGTCTTCTACCTGTCTGACCTCCACCTGTCTGTCTTCTACCTGTCTGTCGTCTACCTGTCTGACCTCCACCTGTCTGTCGTCTACCTGTCTGACCTCCACCTGTCTGTCGTCTACCTTTCTGACCTCCACCTGTCTGTCTTCTACCTTTCTGACCTCCACCTGTCTGTTTTCTACCTGTCTTTTTTCTACCTGTCTGACCTCCACCTGTCTGTCTTCTACCTGTTTGACCTCCACCTGTCTGTCGTCTACCTGTCTGACCTCCACCTGTCTGTCGTCTACCTGTCTGACCTCCACCTGTCTGTTTTCTACCTGCTTGACCTCCACCTGTCTGACCTCCACCTGTCTGTCTTCTACCTGTTTGACCTCCACCTGTCTGTCTTCTACCTGTCTGACCTCCACCTGTCTGTCTTCTACCTGTCTGACCTCCACCTGTCTGTCTTCTACCTGTCTGACCTCCACCTGTCTGACCTCCACCTGTCTGTTTTCTACCTGTCTGACCTCCACCTGTCTGTTTTCTACCTGTCTGACCTCCACCTGTCTGTCTTCTACCTGTCTGACCTCCACCTGTCTGTCTTCTACCTGTCTGACCTCTACCTGTCTGTTTTCTACCTGTCTGACCTCCACCTGTCTGACCTCCACCTGTCTGTCGTCTACCTGTCTGACCTCCACCTGTCTGTCGTCTACCTGTCTGACCTCCACCTGTCTGTCTTCTACCTTTCTGACCTCCACCTCTCTGTTTTCTACCTGTCTTTTTTCTACCTGTCTGACCTCCACCTGTCTGTCTTCTACCTGTTTGACCTCCACCTGTCTGTTGTCTACCTGTCTGACCTCCACCTGTCTGTCGTCTACCTGTCTGACCTCCACCTGTCTGTTTTTTACCTGTCTGACCTCCACCTGTCTGACCTCCACCTGTCTGTTTTCTACCTGTCTGACCTCCACCTGTCTGTCTTCTACCTGTCTGGCCTCCACCTGTCTGTTTTCTACCTGTCTGACCTCCACCTGTCTGTTTTCTACCTGTCTGACCTCCACCTGTCTGTCTTCTACCTGTCTGTTTTCTACCTGTCTGACCTCCACCTGTCTGTTTTCTACCTGTCTGACCTCCACCTGTCTGTCTTCTACCTTTCTGACCTCCACCTGTCTGTTTTCTACCTGTCTGACCTCCACCTGTCTTTTTTCTACCTGTCTGACCTCCACCTGTCTGTCTTCTACCTGTCTGACCTCCACCTGTCTGTCTTCTACCTGTCTGACCTCCACCTGTCTGTCGTCTACCTGTCTGACCTCCACCTGTCTGACCTCCACCTGTCTGTCTTCTACCTGTCTGACCTCCACCTGTCTGTTTTCTACCTGTCTGACCTCCACCGGTCTGTCTTCTACCTGTCTGACCTCCACCTGTCTGTCTTCTACCTGTCTGACCTCCACCTGTCTGTCTTCTACCTGTCTGTCGTCTACCTGTCTGACCTCCACCTGTCTGTCGTCTACCTGTCTGACCTCCACCTGTCTGTCGTCTACCTGTCTGACCTCCACCTGTCTGTCTTCTACCTTTCTGACCTCCACCTGTCTGTTTTCTACCTGTCTTTTTTCTACCTGTCTGACCTCCACCTGTCTGTCTTCTACCTGTTTGACCTCCACCTGTCTGTCGTCTACCTGTCTGACCTCCACCTGTCTGTCGTCTACCTGTCTGACCTCCACCTGTCTGTTTTCTACCTGCTTGACCTCCACCTGTCTGACCTCCACCTTTCTGTCTTCTACCTGTTTGACCTCCACCTGTCTGTCTTCTACCTGTCTGACCTCCACCTGTCTGTCTTCTACCTGTCTGACCTCCACCTGTCTGTCTTCTACCTGTCTGACCTCCACCTGTCTGACCTCCACCTGTCTGTTTTCTACCTGTCTGACCTCCACCTGTCTGTTTTCTACCTGTCTGACCTCCACCTGTCTGTTTTCTACCTGTCTGACCTCCACCTGTCTGTCTTCTACCTGTCTGACCTCCACCTGTCTGTCTTCTACCTGTCTGACCTCTACCTGTCTGTTTTCTACCTGTCTGACCTCCACCTGTCTGACCTCCACCTGTCTGTCGTCTACCTGTCTGACCTCCACCTGTCTGTCGTCTACCTGTCTGACCTCCACCTGTCTGTCTTCTACCTTTCTGACCTCCACCTCTCTGTTTTCTACCTGTCTTTTTTCTACCTGTCTGACCTCCACCTGTCTGTCTTCTACCTGTTTGACCTCCACCTGTCTGTTGTCTACCTGTCTGACCTCCACCTGTCTGTCGTCTACCTGTCTGACCTCCACCTGTCTGTTTTTTACCTGTCTGACCTCCACCTGTCTGACCTCCACCTGTCTGTTCTCTACCTGTCTGACCTCCACCTGTCTGTCTTCTACCTGTCTGGCCTCCACCTGTCTGTTTTCTACCTGTCTGACCTCCACCTGTCTGTTTTCTACCTGTCTGACCTCCACCTGTCTGTCTTCTACCTGTCTGTTTTCTACCTGTCTGACCTCCACCTGTCTGTTTTCTACCTGTCTGACCTCCACCTGTCTGTCTTCTACCTTTCTGACCTCCACCTGTCTGTTTTCTACCTGTCTGACCTCCACCTGTCTGTCTTCTACCTTTCTGACCTCCACCTGTCTGTTTTCTACCTGTCTGACCTCCACCTGTCTGTTTTCTACCTGTCTGACCTCCACCTGTCTGTTTTCTACCTGTCTGACCTCCACCTGTCTGTTTTCTACCTGTCTGACCTCCACCTGTCTGTTTTCTACCTGTCTGACCTCCACCTGTCTGTTTTCTACCTGTCTGACCTTCACCTGTCTGTCTTCTACCTGTCTGACCTCCACCTGTCTGTTTTCTACCTGTCTGACCTCCACCTGTCTGTCTTCTACCTGTCTGACCTCCACCTGTCTGTCTTCTACCTGTCTGACCTCCACCTGTCTGTCTTCTACCTGTCTGACCTCCACCTGTCTGTCGTCTACCTGTCTGACCTCCACCTGTCTGCAGCTGAAGGAATCCCTCGGACGTGTGAAGCTGTTTACATCCGAGCCAAGAAGATGTTTGATGACAGGAACCACCTGGGAAGGTCAGAGTTCAGAGCCGCTGCTGCTTGATGTGGAATCGGCTGTAATCCGCTCCACCTAATCCGCCATGTTTTCTCAGGTTCACAGAGGAGGAGTTGCGTACTTTAAAGAGGTTACACTGTCTCCATGGTAACGACTGGAAGACCATTTCGGAGAAGACCGGCCGCAGTGTACACTCACTTCAGAAACGCTTCGCCACGCTGGGTAAGACCTGGTCTCTCTGCGCTCACATCAGATCCTGATCTCTAGTCTGACAGCTGTGTTGGCGTCTAGATTCAGATTCTGGTCCCTGGAAGGAAGAAGAGGTTCTCCGGTTAAAAGAGGCTCTCAAGAGTCACCTGGAGACTCTGGCCCGGCAGACTCCCAGCGGCCCGGTTCTGACCAGAGATCAGCTGTGTAACAACCTGCCGTGGAAGAAAGTTGCTGAAAAAGTCAAAGACAGATCCTGGATCCAGTGTCGCCTGAAGTGGTCAGTAGCCTTCCTGCGTCGGCTGGTCAGGCCGCGGTGTTCTGGCACCTCAGTGGTCATGTGACTTTTAGACACCAGGCTGATGTTCACCTGGTCTGTTGCAGGTTCAGCCTCTTGAAGACCAAACTGTGTTCAGGTGGAGGTGTCTTTAAGTGCAGGAAAAAAGGATATCGGGCTAAAATCGACCTCATCAATGCGTAAGACCACATGATGCATGTTCACTCACATGTTCCTGCTACCTTAAAGCTGCTGCTGAAACTACAACTCCTCCTAATAAAGGCAGAAGAAATGGGCTTCATGGGAGGAACATTTCCACCATCAGTGTGGACATGAATGAACTTTGTTCAGGTTTACAACAAATACTCTGCAGATGCTAAAAAAAACACCAAGTAACAGTAAAATGACGGGTTGATATTTTCTTCATTTCAAAATGAAAAAAATCCATAAATGGATGATTTAATTCTGCCACTTTGAATTAATGTTTTTACTGAATAGTATCCATTAAACCTTCAGTTCTGGACAACAATAAAAAACCTTTAGTCACAATTAATCGCGTTCACCGAGGATTCAAAAGGAGGCATCACAAGCTTTCATATTAAAATCACCTCTATGTGATCAGAGCCCAGTATTTGTTTTAAAAACACTTGTTCTGCTCCGAGTGCTTCTCTGCGTGTTGATGTGACCAAGTTTCCACTGGAACTTTTATTTTTTGCTTGTTGTGAGACTTTTATTTTGTAACATGGAAAATCAGGAAGTAGGACGATAGAACAGTAGAACTCTTATTTTGACATTTGTTAGAAACAGGAAGCAGGAAGTTCATCCCAAACCGCCCCAGACACACCACCCCTTCACTGCGGTCACTGATAACTTATTTGCTACGGAGCACTGCATATCTACTTGTGAACATTTTAAATGAACAATATGAAAATATAAACACACACATATATTGGGCTTCTTTCATCCAGCTAGTCGCTTGTTTTTCACACACGATCTGGCAACACTGACTTAAAGTAAAAGGGACTGTAGTTACTTGTTAAATGTACTTAGCTGATGTTGAATGACTTTACACACACACACACACACACACGTGTCAGAACTCCAACACTGAAACGGTGGCAGCTTCAGGATTTTATTTTGTTTTCAGATTTTTTGTTCATGGTCCAGGATCAGCTTCAGAGTGCTGGTGGTGAACCTGCACATGGTTACTAGTAACCAGTTTTCTTGTGTTTGTGTGTCACAGATTGTACACAAAGTATCAGGATGGGGAGGATGGCGCATGCATTGATTGGGATGAAGTCACCAACGTTGTCAGGTGAGGTTGCAGGTCTGCTGAACACTACAACAAGCAGAGCTAAAAGAAGTGCTGTGGTAACATCAGTTGTGTTGTCTTGCAGCAACGTGACGCCCGTATGTGTCCAGAAGACGTTCCACAGACTGAAAACTTCCAAAGTTCCAAACTGGAAATTTTTATCAAACAAAGGTGAGTCCAGGACTGCTGATGTTTCAGGCAGTGGAGAAAACTTCTAGCCAGGAAGAAAAATGGTTGGGAGGCTGTGTAATATGTAAAGTCCATTTTTATTTCCAGTAAAACATAATCAACATATCAGATGTAGAAACTGTCACTTTTTACTGTTATATGGAAAATAGGAGCTGATTGTAAATCTGATGGCAGAAATACATCTGTTTAGCATCGTTAGCAGCTGTGAAAAGTAGTTCCCAAGTGATATTTAGCATCATTAGCAGCTGTTAGGATGTGTAAAAAGTAGTTCCAGGGTGTTGTTTAGCATTGTTAGTAACTGTTAGCATGTATAAAAAGTTGTTCAAAGTGTGATGTTTAGCACTGTTAGCAGCTGTTAGCATGTGTAAGAAGTAATTCCCAAGTGAAGTTTAGCTTTGTTAGCAACTGTTAGCATGTGTAAAAAGTAGTTCCAGGTGATGTTTAGCATTGTTAGCAACTGTTAGCATGTGTAAAAACTAGTTCCATGTGATGTTTAGCATTGTTAGCAACTGTTAGCATGTATAAAAACTTGTTCCGGGGGGGCCGTTTAGCACTGTTAGCAGCTGTTAGCATGTGTAAAAAGTAGTTCCAGGTGATGTTTAGCATTGTTAGCAACTGTTAGCATGTGTAAAAACTAGTTCCAGGTGATATTTAGCATTGTTAGCAACTGTTAGCATGTATAAAAACTTGTTCCGGGGGGGCCGTTTAGCACTGTTAGCAGCTGTTAGCATGTGTAAAAAGTAGTTCCAGGTGATGTTTAGCATTGTGTAGCATCTCCTTTTTTTAACTGTCTGTAAACATCTGGGAAGTGAGGAGAGCAGCTGGAGTTTTTCCCGTTCTGGTCTGATGCAGGATTCCAGCTGCTCTACTGGATTTCTGCTTCCATGATGCTCCAGATGTTTTGTACTGGTGAAAAGTCTGGACTACAGCAGACCAGTTCTGTTCCACCATCAGGATGTGGTTCAGCATGGTGAAACCTGCAAGGTTTTCTCTGTATGAGACGTTGTCTGGATGGTAGCAGATGTTGTGGTGCACAGTTCACATCACCATGAAATGTTTAAAATGTCTGTTTCAGCATCTGATATGTTTGTTTTCTACTGAGTTTGACTTTATTTACATTCTTAACAGCATGATGGATTCTGGGTTGCTCATTAGAGGAGGAAGTATTTGTGTCTTCAGGTGCGTTTCTGACACGTTTTCTTCTTCCCTCTTTGTTTTTTTTTTATTTTGTATAGAGATTATCGACTTTCTGTACCACAAGGTGGTTCCTCATCTGGAACAGATGGCGGACGGGTCTCACCAGGAGGGGGAGGACAGGTATTATCTGTCTGACATCTTCTCAGTCTGTGAGGGGGAAGTTGACGGCAGCAGACAGCCATCCAACCAGGACACAGATGCATAACTGCTTCAAAGACCTTTTTAAAAGACAGTAACAAGCCCCGCCCCCTCCTCTTGACCACGGACAGAAAGTGAACCAACAGGTCTCGGTGTATTTATCTCTCGTTGATCTTTTGTTTTCAGGTTTCTCTTTGTATCTGAAAAATGAATTACATTTTAACATCTTCAGCCTGAGTTGCTTCTGTCGTACAGATCAATGACATTGATCACACACTGATTTCTCTTGAACCAAAAAGCTCAGAATCAAGAAGAAGCCATTTAGCCGAGCAGAGTTCAATAAACTGAATTCACCTCAGAAGTTCAGACGATTAAAAAAAAATTATATTTACTTATTTATTAGTTGACATTTAAATAAATCCTAGAAAACGTCTTTTGTCTGAATTTAATCGATACATCCCAGTTGTATTGATTAGTCAGATGAAACAGATACGACTGTGGTTCGTTGATCAGCTTGAGCGGAGGCAGCAGCAAAGGATTGTGGGTAATGTAGTTCATCTGGCACCGATGGCCTGCAGGCTGCTCGTCCTTTTCATGATGTTTGGAACGAACAGGAGTCCTGATGCCCGCTCGATGGTTTCTATGGGAACCAGGAAACGCTCCAGAGGAACCTTGTCATCCACCGGTTCGTTTGGTAACACGTATGACCGAAGTTCTACTCCGCGGCCGTCCGCCTGCTCCAGGATCACAACCTGGGGGCAAAACAGGAACTTTCACATAAACGCAACTCTTTTCATCCAACAAAGAGCTGAAAGACGAGCTGATGTTGCAGAATGTCCCAGTATGATCTGTCCCAGTCTCCTCCGTCCCAGTCTGATCTGTCCCAGTCTCCTCCGTCCCAGTATGATCTGTCCCAGTCTCCTCCGTCCCAGTCTGATCTGTCCCAGTCTCCTCCGTCCCAGTCTGATCTGTCCCAGTCTCCTCCGTCCGTGACATTACACAGAAATCACTTCTCCTGTCTCACATCGTATTAATCATGTTTTGCTCAAAAAAAAATCTGGTTCACACTAAAAGGCCTTTTTAGATTCATTAGAACACGACTGACACACCTCTTTATTTCATACACACTGCTCAAAAAATAAAGGGAACACTAAAGTAACACGTAGATCCAAATAAATGAAATATTTTTATTAAATACTTTGTTCTTTCCATAGTTGAATGTGCTCATAACAAAATTACACAAAAATTATCTATGAAAACCAAACATATCAACCCATGGAGGTCTGGATTTGGAGTTCTACTCCAAATGAAAGTGGAAAAACACACTACAGGCTGATCCAACTCTGATGTAATGTCCTTTAAACAAGTCAGAATGAGGCTCAGTAGTGTGTGTGTCCTCCGCGTGCCTGTATGACCTCCCTACAACGCCTGGGCATGCTCCTGATGAGGCGGCGGATGTTCTCCTGAGGGATCTCCTCCCAGACCTGGACTAAAGCATCCGCCAACTCCTGGACAGTCTGTGGTGCAACTTGGCGTTGGACCACAAACTATATATTATATATATGAATTATTTAAATTTTTATTATTGTCTCTATTTGCAAAGTTCCACATTAGTTATATGTGTAGAAATGCAGGTATATATTCCAAGTAATGGTGTGTGGAAGTACGGCTTTATTCTGATGGGAAACAGTTGAAAAACTCTAAAAAATGGAAAAACTTTCATGGAGCATTTTTTTGCATAACTTTGGACTTCTGTCCGACTGTTTAGGATTGGACATATACGTACTTTGTTTTGCTCCTTCCGTCCTATTTTTATTCTGAAAAGTTCTATAAAGAATAAAATAAATCTGTCCCAGAGGAATTATTGTTCTCCGCAGGACAGGCTGGACATCCGGAACATTCTCTAGACTGAGACTGCTTTCACACCGTACTTTAAAAACAAAGTCACTCTTCACCTGAGGCAGGAAAATCTGGATCTGCATCAGATCGGATCAGTCTGGTTGATCCGATTCCTATCAGAACAGCTTCCTCCCTGTCCAGATCCATTTATCTCACACACACACACACACACTTTGTGTTTACCTGCAATGCGGATGAAGAGGCATTTTGTTTTGTGGTTCGCTTGAGACGAACCGTGAAGGATAAGTAGTCCGTCCAGAACCAGCAAAACTGAATGCAGAAGAACCAACCTGCCCTTAAATCACGTCAACTCAACAGGTGGACTGGCAGTCAGCTCGCGGTTATGACATCATCACAGGTGAGGCTCACCTTGAAGAAGTGCGTTGGCACGGCAACGTGGTTCCGTCCTATAACTTGGTATCGTACGTAGAGTTTCCCATCGGCTTCTTGCCTGAAATGTAGGTAAATCAGATGATGTCATCCGTTGGCTTGGAACTCCACACACTTCTGATTCCAGTTACCTGGGCAGGTAGAGCGGGCCGGTGCAGACGTAGACGTTTAGGTATCGCTTGGTCAGAGAGCGGCAGAGCTTCTCCAGGTTGTTCCAGGTGTTTTGGTTCAGGTGGGGGTTCTGGACACACATCCGATGAGCAGGCGAGTTAAAGGACCATCCCAGCTGAAGAGCAGCTGGGTTAGTGGGCTCACCTGTGGAGACACGTTGCTCAGGTAGAACGTGTCGTCCATGGCTTTCTGACTCCACTTGTGATTGGCGGCAGCAGCCAGGTGACCTCGGTCCAAGCCACTCCCCTTGTAGTCAGCGTTCGTAGCTCGGTGGAAAACGTGCACGCTGTGGACAAAGAGGACGCCGTCAGTCGCCTGACCTCGCACTTGGCTTGTCCTCCGGCGTTTCTGCCTCACCTGTCGTCCTCTTTGAAGTCACAGAACTTCCTGTCGGATGTGCCCGTCAGAGCGGCGGGGTTCAGCTTCTCTATTACCCATGATGCAGTGCGTGTGCGTGGGTCATATGATGTCACGTAGGACTCCCTGGTCTTGATGTTGGCCATTGAAGGGAAGCCATATTTCATCACTGCTCCTGAAGCACCTGGACTCACCTGGATGAGAAGAAACATCAGGTAAATGAGACGTCATCCATAGCGACACACACACTCACACTCATAGCCCGACAGGCACATCAGGGGTTCTGTGTCTTGCCCAAGGACACTTCGGCACATAGCCAGGGGAATCGATCTCCCGACTTTCCAGTTTATCCTCCTGAGCTACAGCCGCCTGCTGTCTGTGTTTACAAACGTGCTGCTGGAGCAGGAAGTGATGAGGAGGATGAAGCAGTCGGTCAGATCAAACAGCAGAACAGGAGCCAGAACCTCCGACCAGTGGAACCAGTAAAAGGTAATAAAGGGTTAATATACCCTAATACATGACATTGTTGTTAATTAGTGTTTCCCTGGTTTTGTTACGGTGCTTAATAATCCCTCTTTTCTGTCCCGTCCAGTCCAACCAGCTGCTGCCACCTGAGATTCGGTTTGCACTAACAGACAACACACAAGCAGGACAACTACATCAGTAATCACTGCCACAACACAACCACGGATAAATACAAGGATTCAGATCAAGCAAATCAAGTCTTTTAAAAGAATGAAAAAGAATTAAAACAAGTCAGGATGGAATGAAATCAAGATGATCTGATTCAATGCATCAGATATTTTCCCCTGTTACTTATTCAGATTAACAGTTATTATAACTCATACAGAGGCGGATCATGATCACTTCTGAACCGGATCCTGTTTGCACCAGAATGGACCGGATCCTGTTTGCACCAGAATGGACCGGATCCTGTTTGCACCAGAATGGACCGGATCCTGTTTGCACCAGAATGGACCGGATCCTGTTTGCACCAGAATGAACCGGATCCTGTTTGCACCAGAATGGACCGGATCCTGTTTGCACCAGAATGGACCGGATCCTGTTTGCACCAGAATGAACCGGATCCTGTTTGCACCAGAATGGACCGGATCCTGTTTGCACCAGAATGGACCGGATCCTGTTTGCACCAGAATGGACCGGATCCTGTTTGCACCAGAATGGACCGGATCCTGTTTGCACCAGAATGGACCGGATCCTGTTTGCACCAGAATGGACCGGATCCTGTTTGCACCAGAATGGACCGGATCCTGTTTGCACCCGAATGGACCGGATCCTGTTTGCACCCGAATGGACCGGATCCTGTTTGCACCCGAATGGACCGGATCCTGTTTGCACCCGAATGGACCGGATCCTGTTTGCACCAGAATGGACCGGATCCTGTTTGCACCAGAATGGACCGGATCCTGTTTGCACCAGAATGGACCGGATCCTGTTTGCACCAGAATGGACCGGATCCTGTTTGCACCAGAATGGACCGGATCCTGTTTGCACCAGAATGGACCGGATCCTGTTTGCACCAGAATGGACCGGATCCTGTTTGCACCCGAATGGACCGGATCCTGTTTGCACCAGAATGAACCGGATCCTGTTTGCACCAGAATGAACCGGATCATGTTTGCACCAGAATGGACCGGATCCTGTTTGCACCAGAATGGACCGGATCCCGTTTGCACCAGAATGGATCGGATCCCGTTTGCACCAGAAGGGACCGGATCCCGTTTGCACCAGAAGGGACCGGATCCCGTTTGCACCAGAAGGGACCGGATCCTGTTTGCACCAGAAGGGACCGGATCCTGTTTGCACCAGAATGGACCGGATCCTGTTTGCACCAGAATGGACCGGATCCTGTTTGCACCAGAATGGACCGGATCATGTTTGCACCAGAATGGACCGGATCCTGTTTGCACCAGAATGGACCGGATCCTGTTTGCACCAGAATGGACCGGATCCTGTTTGCACCAGAATGGACCGGATCCTGTTTGCACCAGAATGAACCGGATCCTGTTTGCACCAGAATGAACCGGATCATGTTTGCACCAGAATGAACCGGATCATGTTTGCACCAGAATGGACCGGATCCTGTTTGCACCAGAATGGACCGGATCCTGTTTGCACCAGAATGAACCGGATCCTGTTTGCACCAGAATGAACCGGATCCTGTTTGCACCAGAATGGACCGGATCCTGTTTGCACCAGAATGAACCGGATCCTGTTTGCACCAGAATGGACCGGATCCTGTTTGCACCAGAATGGACCGGATCCTGTTTGCACCAGAATGGACCGGATCCTGTTTGCACCAGAATGGACCGGATCCTGTTTGCACCAGAATGGACCGGATCCTGTTTGCACCAGAATGGACCGGATCCTGTTTGCACCAGAATGGACCGGATCCTGTTTGCACCAGAATGGACCGGATCCTGTTTGCACCAGAATGGACCGGATCCTGTTTGCACCCGAATGGACCGGATCCTGTTTGCACCCGAATGGACCGGATCCTGTTTGCACCAGAATGGACCGGATCCTGTTTGCACCAGAATGGACCGGATCCTGTTTGCACCAGAATGGACCGGATCCTGTTTGCACCAGAATGGACCGGATCCTGTTTGCACCAGAATGGACCGGATCCTGTTTGCACCAGAATGGACCGGATCCTGTTTGCACCAGAATGGACCGGATCCTGTTTGCACCCGAATGGACCGGATCCTGTTTGCACCAGAATGGACCGGATCCTGTTTGCACCAGAATGGACCGGATCCTGTTTGCACCAGAATGGACCGGATCCTGTTTGCACCAGAATGGACCGGATCCTGTTTGCACCAGAATGGACCGGATCCTGTTTGCACCAGAATGGACCGGATCCTGTTTGCACCAGAATGGACCGGATCCTGTTTGCACCAGAATGGACCGGATCCTGTTTGCACCAGAATGGACCGGATCCTGTTTGCACCAGAATGGACCGGATCCTGTTTGCACCAGAAGGGACCGGATCCTGTTTGCACCAGAAGGGACCGGATCCTGTTTGCACCAGAAGGGACCGGATCCTGTTTGCACCAGAAGGGACCGGATCCTGTTTGCACCAGAAGGGACCGGATCCTGTTTGCACCAGAATGGACCGGATCCTGTTTGCACCAGAATGGACCGGATCCTGTTTGCACCAGAATGGACCGGATCATGTTTGCACCAGAATGGACCGGATCCTGTTTGCACCAGAATGGACCGGATCCTGTTTGCACCAGAATGGACCGGATCCTGTTTGCACCAGAATGAACCGGATCCTGTTTGCACCAGAATGAACCGGATCCTGTTTGCACCAGAATGAACCGGATCATGTTTGCACCAGAATGAACTGGACCGAACCGGACGTCTGTACCCTGATTTACCTGCTTCAAATGGTTGATGCTGTGGAAATTAATATTAAATAAACTAAACTGTGTGAAACTGAACTGAACTGCCTCCTGGTGAGAGAAAACGGCGTTGATCAGATGAACAGATCATCCAGTAGATCGATGATTTTATTGATCATTAACAGGATGTGGGGCTTGTATTAATCACGTGACCCAGATGTTTTTCTTCTTAAATAAACTTCTGAAAGATCTCGCGCACGAGAACCAGGACCAGTCTAAACCTTCACAGGGTCCTTCAAGGTCTTGGTGTGACGTCACACTCACCGCCAGTTCGGAGGCATGGACCGACGGTACCGGTAGGACCGGAATCCGGCTCAGCAGACCGGACTCCTCCTGCACCTCATGCCGGCTTGCGTCGCTCAGCAGGCGGGTTAAAGATGCTCCGAGTCCCGCTCCGACCAGCAAGGTCAGTCCAGTTCTGCAGAATCTCCTCATGGTGCTGGGAGATCAGCTGACGCCCGCTCATGACGTCATCTGTACGCGCGCTTCAAGAGCCTTGTCAATATAAGAAATATTGGATTGAAATTGGGTATAAATCATATTAAAGATAGATTTTAGGATATTAAATACATGTAAAGATATAATTGAAGCCATTAGGAAGCATTTTCCCCACCGCTGTCACTGGGCTGATGAAACCATCACTTCTAAATACTCCGTCAATTATTGGAATATCGATCAATGAAAAGACAAATAATAAATATACAGATAATTTTACTGAGGTAAATATATACTCAGAGTAAAACTACACCTGAGGTACAGTTTAGCTATTCAGAAATAGGCCTACACCAATTTACACCAATTAGTTGGTGTAAAACCTGGTCTGACTTCTTTTTATCTCAAATTCCGAAACATACATTTTAAAATTAAACACATTTACCCTGATTATATTAATTCATGTTTATTTATTTATTTATTTATATTTGTGACGATACTTATTGCAGTGTTGAACCAGAAACATAATCTCCATCGTCGTCCCTGTGTTTCGGAATGAAGAAAAAATCATATTGGAAGACAAGGATCCTTCTGTATCATTTTCCCCAAAAACATAAGCTGTAAGTTTAAATTTAATGACCAAATTATTGACTTCTTCAAATAAATGGGCAATATTCCTATACTTGTATTCAGATTCACAATTTCCATAAAAAATAAACTAAATAAAAAGTGGACTTCAAACTGAAACTGAATGGCTTTCATTCATTGATTCTTATTTGTCGTTCTGATGCACTTTATTTGTGTCAATATTCTCCATTGTTTGTTTGTTTGTTTGTTTATTTATTCATATATTTATTTATTATTGTTGTTATTATTCCTCTTTTTTTCATTTTACTTATTTAAAACTTCTTTGTTTGTGCTGATATTCTACATTTCTCTCACTTGTCCTGGCTATGTTCGATGGAAAACATTGACAGCTGTGTGTGTGAGCATGTGTGAGTGGTGGATAGCAGAGAACAGAGACCTTGTAGTGGCTTTCACTGATTGGAGTAAAAGAACTTACTCCGTCTGGACACCACCAAGTCGAAGGACCTGTGGTGTATCTCATGAGGTCAGAAACAACGAGCCAGCCAGTCTGCATTATTTGGGGAGGAAATCGTGACTGCGCAGTGGTAACATTACATGGGGTTGGTTCTACACCAGCTGTGATGGACTGGCCACCTGTCCAGGTGTACCTGCCTCTCCTAGGAACTGCTGGGATAGACTCCAGCTTACCATCAATCCTGAAGTGGACCAAGTGGTTAAGAAAATGGATTGATGGTTCTACACTAGAAACTGGATTGGCCTTGCAACACAGAACCAGCATACAGGAAAGGCCTGGGTTACAGCTCAGGTCCTTGAATATCTGCTGTGCTGCAGATGTTCTATCACACAGTCATTGCAACTAGGGACGGGTGACATGATGTTGTATATCATGTGGACAATAGAAAGTGTCTGTTTTATAAGAGGCTCTATCGTTTACGCCACGATAAGCTGCTTTACTGCAGTATTTTATGGCATGCTGTTAATGTATAAACAAACATGGAGGAAGACGGGAGCAAACGTGTTTCAGAGGATAATTCACTAAAAGATGACCAGCCAACCCAAACTGATGATCTTATTCGTAAAAGGGGAAATTTCTGTCTGGATGCAGTTTGGATATAAAAGACCGACGTGGAGCCGACAACAGACTAGCTCACAGTCCCAATAACGAACTCAGACACCACTAACTCATTTTATTACCTGCGCAGAAATCAGGATAAAGAATACAGAACAAAGAATAGAGTCAACCAGCAAAAGCAGCTTCAAGTGGAGGCGAAATAAATAAACTCCAGACACAAACGCTGCAGCAGGTATTACCTGTGGAACGACATACGGCCATAGTTCCCCCAGATGGAAGGAGATCACTGCTGCCGTTGCCTAGCAACATCTGATACTTAATTGATGACTGATGCAACATTACACAGTTTTATATGGTTATGTATATCGTTATGGGGATGTAAAATGAGCTATATCAGGATGTGAGATTTTGGTCACATCGCTCAGCCCTAAGTGTAAGTTTGCTTTTCTAAACTGCTGGGGGGCATTATGCACACTATTGTCTGCTGTTATGAACAAAGGCTGTAGATGTCTGGAAAAACTGATGTCTGGTTGAAAAGGACAGTTCTGTTCTGGGTAGGGAGCTGTGCCCTGTTATAACTGTATTGGAGCTTTAGATAAAATGAAATGAAAAATACTTTATTAATCCCAGGCAGTTTCCAGGGCCTTAGGTATGGGCATCTGTCTGTACTTCTCTGGCACTCTCTTCATGGTTGTACCCTTCTGGAGTTCTGACAGTTGACTAACTTCCCTTCGAGTTGCCTTGATCTTGGTTTCTAACCTCCTCTTCCATGGTGCCTCCTTCTTGCCCCTGATGTTATGAGTACAGCATAACATGGCTCAGTGGTTTCAGTGATGGTTGCGGTAGCACGTCTTTACAATTTGACAAATTTATTAAAAGAGCAAATGAATGAAATTAAATTAAATTAAATTAAATTAAATTAAATTAAATTAAATTAAATTAAATTAAATGGAAAATACTTTATTAATCCCCAAAGGGAAATTCAATATTGTAGTATATAATAATAATAACTAGAGGAGGTTTTGTTCCGGAGGCTGATGGCTGCTGGCAGGAATGATCTTCTGTATATTTCAGTCTTGCATCGGACCTGAAGAAGCCTCTCACTGAACACACTTTGTTGTTTCATCACTGTGTTGTGGAGAGGGTGTGAAGAATCCTCCATCATCTTCATCAGCTTGTGCAGCATTCTTCTTTGGACAATCAGCTCCAGCGGCTCCAGAGTTACTCCAAGCACAGAAGCAGCTTTCTGGATCAGTTTGTTGATTCTCTTCAAGTCTCTGGTTCTGATGCTACTACCCCAGCAGATGCTGCAAAGCTGACTGCACTCTCCACAACAGACTTATAGAAGATATGCAACATCTTGGTGCAGACGTTAAACCATCTCAGCTTCCTTAAGAAGTACAGTCTGCTCTGACCTTTCTTGTAGATGTAGTCAGTGTTGCATTTCCAGTCCAGTTTGTTGTCCAGTTTGAGTGTGCTCTCTGGAGCAGGTATATGATGGCATCTTCAACCCCAAGTCCATTACGATATGCAAACTGGAATGGGTCCTGAAAGGTGTTTACTTGCTTGTTGAGGTGAGCCAGTAAGAGTCTCTCCAGGACTTTCATGATGTGAGATGTCAGGGCAACTGGTCTGTAGTCACTTGGTTCAGCTGGTTGTGTTTTTTAGGCACTGGAACAAGGCAGGAGGTTTTCCACAGCACTGGGACTCTATTTAGTCTCAGACTGGTGTTGAAAAGGTGCTGGAGAATCGGACATAGTTGTTCTGAGCAGGTCTTGAGAACTCTGGGACTGACACCATCTGGACCTGCAGCCTTGTTCTGGTTCAGTTTCTCAAGTTGCTTCTTAACCTGATTGCAGGAGACAAACAAGGTGGAGGTCTCAGGATGTCCTGATGTGGAGGGAGATGAAGCTGTGTTCTGGTCCATGACTGAGCTGCAGGGTGACAGATTGGAGGCGTGACAGGAAAGCAGTGGGCTTATGGAGGGTGTGTGGTCTGTTGGGCTGGAGGTAGGGGGTGAACTGAACCTGCTGAAGAATATGTTCTGCTCATTAGCTCTGTCCAGACCTCCATCAGGCTGGTCCCCCTTTAACTTGAAGCCGGTGATCTTCTTCATTCCAGACCACACATCCCTCAGGTTATTCTGCTGGAGCTGACTTTCTAACTTCTTCCTGTAGTCCTCCTTGCACTTCTTAGTTTGTGTTTTAAGTTGTTTTTGTGTTGCCCTCAATAACTCCCTGTCTCCATCCCTGAAGGCTTTCTTTTTGATGTTCAGCAGCTTTTTCAGATCCCTCAGGTGATCCAGGGTTTGTTATTGGGGAAGCACCTCACTGTTCTTGTTGGGACGATGCTGTCCACACAGAAGTTTATGTAATCTGTCACACACTCAGTCATGGCGTTGATGTCGTCTCCATGAGGTTCACAGAGGACGTTCCAGTCTGTAGCTTCAAAGCCTCCTCTAAGAGCATCTTCAGCTTCAGCAGACCAGATTTTGATAGTCTTTGTGATGATTGGTTGCTGCTGAACGATGGGCTTGTAGGTGGAGGTGAGAAGAACCAGATTATGGTCAGATCTTCCTAAAGGAGGCAGGTCAGAACAACTGTATCCATTATTCATATTTGCATAAAATAAGTCCAACATCTTATTTTCTCTGGTGGAGCAGCTGACAAACTGCTGGAATGTTGGTAGAGTTGCAGAGATGGAGACGTTGTTGAAGTCTCCGGAGATCGCCATGAATGAGTTTGGATGCTGTGTTTGTAGCCGAGCAACGACGGGGCTGATGATGTCACAGGCTGTGTCTGGTGCGGTACCAGGTATTATATAAACCGCTACCAGAATAACACAGGTAAACTCTCTGGGTAAATAATATGGACGGAAGCTCACAGCTAACAGTTCCATGTCCCTTGTGTATATCTTCTCCTTGACAGTAACATGTCCAGGATGACACCAACGCTGGTTAACCAGCACTGTAATTCCACCACCCTTTAGCTTTCTGCTGTGTTGTCTACTGCGGTCTGCACGGACCGTTTTAAAGCCCGGTACAGACACATTACAGTCAGGGATGTGTTCATGCAGCCATGTCTCGGTGAAGCACATAATAATGCACTCTCTGTATTCTTTCTGAGACCTTGTTAGCATCTCGAGCTCGTCCGTTTTGTTAGCTAGCGATCTCACGTTACCCATGACGACGGTCGGGAGAAATGGTTTAAATCTCCATCGCTTTCTCCTTTGTCTCACTCCCCGTCTGCATCCTCTTCTCTTTCTTTTCAACTCCATCGGGATTTGATGTGTTGTTTCGCTGATAATCCTGATTTGGGAGAGTTTAATCAGTTGATCCCAATTGTAAACAAGTCTTTCGCTGCCATGGAGACCCATCATAACAAGTCTTGAGAGAGCCAAAAATATGCAGAAAAATCCCCCTTGCAGCACACCCTCTGAACCGGCATGAAATCTCAGAAAAAAAGACCTAATTTGAGGTAATATCTATGTGAGAAGAGTTTGTCCTTTTTAAAAAAAAAAAAAAAAAAATCACGATAGCAAGTCTGAGCTACTACAATTTGCTGCCAGCAGACGGCTCCATCTAGATGAAGAGGAAACAGCAGGACGGTGATCAGGGCCGCATTTACTGACTGTTGGACCCCTGGGCTGAGATGTTCTGTAGGTCCTGTCCTGTCTTCCAAATGTACCAAGTCTCATAAATAATATCCAGCTCTACACTGAGGTTTTCCTTATGTAGCTGTATTGACATAATAATAACATGATCATAATCAATGATATGGAACACAATAATGAATGAATGAATAAACGCAGCAATTGATCAAACAACCCTGTGAAGCTTCCTAAACAGAAATAGTTTATCAACATGACTTTTCAGACACTGCAGCCACAACATGCGAAAAACCTGCAGATGCTTTCACTAAACTCTGTAGACAAGGCCGTCTTAATGCACAGGGTTACCTGGGCTGAAGGCCAGGGGCACGCTTAGTTTAGGGGCCTATCATTTTTGGGTCAAAACTACCTAAAAAGTCCAATTCTTATGTAACTTGTAATATCTGCAGTCAATCAACACCTTATGTACATTTGAGAGTGCTGATTGATCCAAATGTACCTGTTTCCACCATGCCAAATCGGGCCCATCCACTTCTTGAGGGACCACTACACCACTGCTATCGATAAAATGCGAAAAGGGGATGAAAGAAAATTATGTTTAAAGACATTAGAAGATGAAAAAAGAAAAAAGGGAATTCCAGCTACTGTAAAAAATAAACTTTTGGGTTTCAGTCAATGACTGCTGAGTGTGTGGAAACCTAATAACCATGACTGTCCGGCGACACATGTCATTTAGGACTTGGACAGAGCATCTGGGGATCCCAGCTGCGACACACAATATCTTCCATCTACAGGTATGTATGAACTAATAAACTAAAATAAACTTTAAAGATACTTGAGGATTACCTCAGTATCCACATTACTTCGCACTAAGCTACAGCTTCATCCACTTTCATTGGGATAGCAAGGCAGCTAGCTGATTTTATGTGTATACAGCATGAAAATGTGTAGGAATACATCCTGTAACTTCTCACACATTACACAGTGGTGTGGTGTCACATACACCATCATTTTACTGACTGCATGTGAACCAGCATCTACAAGAAGCTCTGAAGAGGGTGAGGACTGGCTGCAGCATGATATTTTCTGATCTTTTTGAATCAGGATTATATCAGGATATGCAGCAGTTTTTGGAACTCAGTCTAGCACAATATTTGCGTCTCAGTTTGTCTTCTGTCCCGTCTGCTGGACTGAGTTTGGCTCGAGCAGGTTTAAGTCTGGCACCGTGAACAGCTGAGCTGGTTTCAGACATGCTCTTACATTTGTTTGTTTAATCGCCTGAGCCTGTAAAATGTGAACTGATGGGTTTAGTGGACTAATAGTTAGTAGGTGGCGCTGTTTACTTCACAGTCTTTTTACTTCTCTTTCATCACCTGCAGCCTTACTATACTTAAACTTATTCTAAAATTATACTTATAACTATACCCTGTCGGGTGGGTGCAGAGTGAAAGTGTCCATTTTGGACTGCTTTAGCTTTTGCCATATTTCACCTTTAAATAAGTTTACCTGCTTTGTTTGGTGTCATTTTGACAAACTATGTTAACACAATGAACTTAAAATCACATAAAAACCCAAAGTTAAAGTAGGACAAAGTTTTATAGTGTGAGCAGAACACATCATAATGTAACTTAGAAACAACACAGCTATAAACAACTATTTACATGAATAGGCAGAAATATCTTAGGAGGCTATTTATGAAAAAAAAAAAAAAGGTATTATCACGATGGATGTCACAAAAATGATTTGTTTTACTCAAAAGAAAACAGTTTCTGTTCACAACAAGAAGACATCAGATGCTTCCAGGGTGCGTTTGTCGTGCTGCCCACCATACGCAGCACTTCAGCCGAGCTTCGGTTGGGTTGGGGTCACTCCCACAATGTCCCCTCTTCCCCAGTTTCCACAGCTGTCATATGACTGGTACATGCGGTGCATCTTTCCGCCATTAGGAAAGGACTTGTTAGGCTTTGTTTTGGCTTTTATTTTCTTGACTGTCAGCATTTTTCTCAGAATCTGCCATTTTTACTGCTTCTTCCTGCAACAAATAAAGTAATCACAGAAAAATTAAGTCCAACGTTTTAATCCGAACTCTGGTTTTACTGGTCAATCCAGTGGTTTGTGGTTTAAAGTCCACACTGTTGAGGGCTGTGAAATGGAGATTCTGTGGTTGCATCTGGCATTTCTGCACCCCTGAGACTGAAGAAAGCAGAAAGTTAGTGAGCAACAGAATTCTAGGAGTAAATAAGAAAGATGGCTTTCATGATGAAATGCTGAATGAAGGTTACAGGCAGCTGAAACCAGCATGGACAAAGAATAGGGGAACCGTCATGGACTTTATTCACATGGACAAATATTTCATATTTATATATCGCACTAATTTAGAAGAAGTTTTTTCTTTTACATTTTGACAATCCAAATGCTCAATAATCCTCTTTTTATGTTTTTAACAAATGCATATCAGCCACAGTCTCATTTTTATTTGCTGGGGTCATCTACCCTTCAGGAAGTTCAAGCATGAACAGAAACATCCACCACAGAAAAGATCAGAATGAGCGTAAACATGATCATTTTCTGACTGTGAACAGGTTGTAATCACTCAGATTCCAAACAGTTTAAAAAATTATTTCCAATTGACACTGAAAGGATAAGTTGAGGTGTTTACATCACGCATTATTCTGACTGGATGCTGGCGCTGGGTGATATGACCAAAATCTCATTAGCCGATATAGCTCATTTTACATCCCCATAACGATATACATAAACATATAAAACTGTGTAATGTTGTGTCAGTCATCAGTTATGTGCCAGATGTGCTAGGCAACAGCAGCAGTGATCTCCTTCCATTTGGGGGAACTATGGCCGTATGGCGTTCCAAAGGTAAAAGCAGCGTTTGTGTCTGGAGTTTATTATGAGCTTTCGCCTGTGTCTGCAGTAAAAAATCGTTAAAGAAATGGCTAAAACCAGTTGCTACCGGATTGGCAATTGCTGTCAGAGACCAACCATAAGCCACTGAGATCGCAGTGTTCTGTTGAAACCTGCTACTATAGGCTGAATTTATAAATTTATCTGTTGATCTGTGCTATCAGAACAGAATTCCTGTCAGCTTTTCAGGCAATTCAGTTTTGTACGATCAAAAGTAGTTTAAAGCTCATTCATCCAAAAATCTGCAGATGCAGTAAATACATTTCCTGCATTTCCTGAAGTTCCTTCAGCTGTGAACAATCCATTAATTTCTGAATCAGAATTAATGTGCTGGTTAAAGTGGTCTCCAAAAACAATATGACAACATGGATGGAAGCTGTTTAACTTTGCAAGTGTTTCGTGGGTTGTGGGAAGTTACAGGTGGTGCCAGTGGTGGCAAAATCTTTCACAGTTTTCCATGAAATATAGTAAAAAGGTACAAAACATGAGAAATTTGAAATAAATAATGGAAATGTGTAAACTTTTAAATAATTTTTACATTTGGCAATCCATATGCCATATCCAAGTGGCTGGAATGGTAATGATCTGTGGCTGGAAACCTCAGGGGGCAGGATGATAAATACCATCATGGAGCAGAAATCCTGATGGACGTCCACAGCCAGACTGATAAACTGATAAGGGTTAACAAAACAGACATCATGGAGGACAGGAGGACAGAAGTGGCAGACATAGAGATACTTGAATAACAGCAAAGTCAAGCAGAGGGAGGAACATGAGAAGCTGGAAGATGAGCGAAGGTGAAGGGAACGGTGGTGTTTGTGGTGATCGGACCTTAAAAATGGAAAAGTGGCTCCAGCTCCAGCTTCTACAAGAACAAGCTGAGTTCAGTAAAAACAAAACCCAAGAATTTTTTCATTTATTTAATTACATAATCTGTGATGTCATACGTGGGTTTGGCTTTTTGTCTCAGGGTCAGGAGAACATGGACGTGAACAGACTGAGGATCAGCAGGTAGAGTGGTGATGTCGGCAGAGAGGAGGAGTTGTCAGCGTTGTTTTGGCAACCAGACTTCTTCAGACAGACGTTCTGCTCACAGAACGTACCTGCATACAAACACACATGACATCAGCAAGCTCCAAGCCCCACCCACGCCACCTGCTGCGTCAGCACACAGGTGTGTGCTTACCTGTGAAGTTACTTGGACAGATGCAGCTCTGGAAGTCGACGCAGGTTCCTCCGTTCTGACAAATCAAACGTTCTGTATCACACAAGTTCTCTGGAGAAGGAAATGATAATCTGTTAACTGAGAGTCAGTACCTTAAAAAGTCTTTGCCCCTCCCACTGTGTCTACCTGTGCAACCGAGTCCTCCTCCTCTCCAGTTGTATCCCGGCAGACAGGAGTCACAGCGCCTCCCTGTGGCTCCGACTTTACAAAGGCAGAGACCAGAGTCGGCACAGTGAGGAGACGAGCTCCCCTCTGCGTTACACTGGCACTCTGAGGACACACACAGACATCTTCATCATGATTATCATCATCTTCATCCTGTGTGTGCAGACTAAGGAGGAAGTCGTCACTCCTCTTCATCTGCTGACTGTATTCTAGCTGTATGTTCTGAGGTTAAAATATGGCATGAGTAACAACTTTGTTGCTTATGTATTATTACAATAATACAGCCTTAATAAAAGTCCCAGATTTATTCAATAAATGTAGGATAGGCTAGTTCATTATTATTATTATTATTATTATTATTATTATTATTATTATTATTATTATTCACTTTTTTTTTTTTATTAAGATCTGGCGGCCCCCTGAAATCCTTAGGTTGCTGCTGCTTAGGGACAGCTACCTAAGTAGGGAAGCCAACACTTTCCTCTCTCCAGACACATTTTCCATCTTGTCCACAGAGATCAAGGCATTCCCTTGACATCTGAGGGATCTATATCCCGCCAGCATGTTTTTGGTTCTCCATGGGGTCTCCTCCTGGTGGGACATGCCCACAATAACTCACCAGGGAGGTGTCCAGGACAATCTGGTCCTGGTCCTAACTAGATGCCCAAGCCATCTTTTCAGGCTCGTAAACCAAAAGCCTGTCTTTTGGTTCAGCAACTTCTTCACTATGAATCACAGATTTAGAGTCAGCATCACTGCAGAGACTGCATCCCCCTCCTGAACCGCCCACTGACCAGATTTTCCTCAAAACCTTCTGGAAGTAATTCCCAAAGTCAATACCAATGCAAGCCTGTTCGAACCCCTCCCATGCCTGACTTTTTGCCTCAGCGACTGATAAAGTTGAGTTACATTTAGTTTGCTGGTAACCATCAGCTGCCTCAGGGTTCCACAGGCCTAAAAGGACCAACAGGACTTCTTCCTTAGCTGGATGACATCCCTCACTGCTGGTTTCCACCAGTAAGTTTGAAGATTACTGCTGGGACAGGCACAGCTACGGTTGCCCACAATGAAGGCACATAACACAGCTTACTTACACCCGATATCACCCGCAAGTCAGGATAGAAAAGGGGTTCCTGCAACAAGCATTGATCAGTTGAGAGTGAGGCCCTCTCTCTACCTGAGTGTTCAAGACCGTTTGTGAGGAGAACAGAAGTCTAGTAATGAAACACCACTCCTATTCAGATCAGGAGGCCATTACTCCCAATCACACCCCTCCATGTATCACTATCATGGCACACCTGGGCATTGAAGTCCCCCAGCAGAACCAGGAAGCCCTGGGGAGAGGGTCCTCTCCCCATCCAAGAACCCCAAAAAGGGACTGAACTGCTGTTTAGTGTGTAGGCAGAAACGACAGTCAGGGCCTGTTCCCCCACCCAAAGGTGAAGCGAAGCTACCCTCCCATCCACTGGGGTAAACTCCAATTACCAAACTGGGGGACAAGGACAATGCCCAGACTATGCCAAACATAGTGGACAAACAGGAATGAGTCCACTAACATTCATGATGTGACTTGTTTTCATTTGCTGATATTTGACTGAAACATTTTCCGTTGTTCACAGATCTTTCCTGTTTTATCTCCACACAAAGTTAACACAACATCAACCCTTTATATCAGATACATGCAATCAGCTGTACGGTCAGCTGATGTCACGGACTGTGAGTTTGTGTTTTCAGTGCTACTGACCCACACAGATCTTCTCGTCGTCCAATGGCAGTGAGTTGTTTATATAGTAACCAAGGCGACAAAACTGACAGTTCTGCCCTCTTGTGTTGTGCTTACAGCTCACACATGTGACCACGTTGATGAAGTCGATGTAGCTGCAGCGGTTGGAGTGACCATTACACTCACAGTCTGACAAAGAAAGACACATTGTTAACAAAAAAAACAGTTAATATTTGACATGGTCACCCAGTGAATGGAGCCCCACCCCATTTGTACCCCGAACATTAAAAAAACAAAATGGAGATGGAAACAGGAAGACTGATGGCAGCATGTGAAGGCTGATCTGTTCCCAACCAGGCAGAACTGGTTCTGTACTTTGTCAAGGAGCGTCGAATATCCCACAAAGAGGTTAAACTATCATAAATACCTTCAGTTTCCTGGAAAGTGGTCATTTATCATGATGGGGTGGGGTCATTTATGGTGGTGTGGAGTCACAGCACTCTTACCCTGGAAGTTGACGTAAATAATTTTGGACAGTTGACTGAACTTTGGTCCACCTGGAATCAGAATCTTCTGGGTCGCTTTAAACACAAAACAAATTGGGGTAACCATTGTAAGATGAGGTCAGAGTTCAGCACTGCTATGACTAGTCCTATGGGATGGGATGGCATCTGCTTCTAGATTTTGTACCTTTCTTCTCGTAGCCCTTCTCTTCTTTCTCTTTAGTTTTGCCTTTCATTTCCTCTGTGGAAATAGTTTCTGTTCATTTCAGCAGTGACAGAACATATTTCAGATTGTGTTCAGTTTTTCAACTTCCTTACTGACCCATCATTTTATAAAAGGAATAGCAGACTGGGGACTGTCTGCCTCTTTAGGAGAATGTTTATTATCTGACATTATCTGATTTAATCTACTAGGACATTCTCTGTTATGACAAATTCACCTCTAACATTGCCTCCCTGACCTGTGCGGTTCCACAAGTTCCAGTGCTGAGTGCATTTTTTTCCTTTTTTACATACTTGCGTACATCGTTCCATATTTTAATGACACCTCTAATCACTTCTATGCTGATGATATTCAGCTGTATGTGTCTTTTAAGCTTTATCAGCTGGACAGGCTGTTCACCTTTGTTTAAAGTGTCTCTATTATGCACATTTCAGTCTAATTTATTTTAATATACAAGTCCAGAAGGGCATGAAATAATCAAGCATTTTTCACAAACCCCTTCATTCATCTTGTTTTGATCCTCTCAGATCAGCCTCAGCTAGAAACAAGCAACCAGAGAAAGCTCCGCCCTACGTCCTGCCTGCGTCTGATTGGTCAAATGCTAAGAGCAGTTATACTGAGCAGTGAAGGTGGGCGTGGCTTTCTTCTCATGAACGTGCACAACCTAGAGAAGATGACCAATCACTGAGTCCCTCCCCTGGGACGCACTAGAATTCTGAAGTGGAAAAAACTCTGTAAAACCAAGCGTTTCCGTCGTCATGGAAACCGAAGATAGAGTGCTGGAAAACTCAAACATATGTTTTGGTGATTTAAAAAAAAAAAAAAAAAAAAAAAAGACATGTCTATGTCTATATGTACATGTCGATCAACACTATAACAGTGTAGAAAGCTCAGAAAACTAGAAATAGCATAATATATTAGTGATTGGCTGTGTAGTAAATATCTTGTTTCAAACACAAACAGGACTTGAACCAGCAGTGTCCAATGGATATAATCCCTAACAACCACGCTAGACGATACGTGGAAATGTGTGGGTGGTGATATTTGGCAACATTTGAGAAAGATGTACCTTTTTACATACATAACATACGTAAACCACACAAATGAGGCTAAATGTTGCCTTTTCTACCAAACTGCTATCTAGTCTGTTTTTGAATGTTCTTAATACATTTTCTTACATTTGATTGTAGTTTAGTTTTTACTACCTTTCTCCTCTTTTGGTCCTTCTGTCTTCTCTTGTTTAAGGTCTTTCTTTTCCTCTGACGCTGATGGTTCCGTTGATTTTCTTTCCTTCTGGGATTCTGGATCACCAGCAGACTCCGATCCAGAATTAGACTCAGTATATTGACCAGTTTCAACTCGGTTTACATCCCCACCCGGGTCAGATCGATCTACAGTAGTAGAAACTGTTCCTGACACAAGATCACCTCCTCCTGCTCCAGAGGGAGGTGACAAGGACTCTACAGAACCATCTGGAGCTGCAGGGTAAGCATCAGGAGGAGGTATATCAGGAGAAATTGCACCTGGAGGAGGAGTTTCAAAAGAAAGTGGATCAGGAGATGGTGCCCCTAGAGGAGGTGCATCAGGAGATGCTGCATCAGGAGGAGAGTCATCAGGAGGTGTATTAGGAGGAAGTGCGTCAGGAGGAGAGGCATCAGGAGGAGCATCAGGAGGTGTATCAGGAGGAAGTGTGTCAGGAGGAGCGGCATCAGGAGGAGCATCAGGGGGGGAAGCATCAGGAGGTGCATCAGGAGGAGGTGCATCAGGAGGAGAGGCATCAGGAGGAGAGTCATCAGGAGGTGTATCAGGAGGGACATCAGGAGGAGGGGCATCAGGAGGCGTATCAGGAAGAGCATCAGGAGGAGATTCATCAGGAAGTGTATCAGGAGGAGCATCAGGAGGAGATTCATCAGGAGGTGTATCAGGAAAGGCATCAGGAGGAGAGGCATCAGGAGGTGTATCAGGAGGAGGCGCATCAGGGGATGGTGCATCAGGAGGAGGTGTATCAGGAGGAGAGGCATCAGGAGGTGCATCAAGAGATGATGCATCAGGAGGAGAGGCATCAGGAAGTGCATCAGGAGGAGGTGGATCAGGAGATGGTGCATCAGGAGGAGAGGCATCAGGAGGGGCTGCATCTGGAGGGGGTACATCTGGAAGATATGAATCAGGAGGTCCACTTGGAGGAGGTGCATCAAAAGGCGAATCTGGAGGAGGTGCATCAGGTACACCTGGAAGAGATGCATCGAAAGGAGGTCCAACTGCAGGAGGTGTACCTGGAGGGGGTGCATCAGGAGAAGGTGAATCGGAAGGAGGTACATCTGCATCCAGGGGAGGTCTATCTAAAGAAGGTTTATCAGAAGCAGCTGAATCTGGGAGAGACTCATCAGGAGGAGGTCCACCTACGGAAGGTGTATCAAAAGGAGGAGCATCGGGAGAAGGTGTGTTAAGAGGAGTCAGATCAGGAGAAGATGTATACAAAGACAGTGCACCTGGAGGAGTCCTATCTGGAGGTGCATCAGGAGGAAGTGCAAGTGGAGGAGGTTCACCAGGAGACGATACATCAGTCAAAGTGACTTGAGTCTTTGAATCTGGCACTTCTGGAGGAACATCTGGAGAAGAAATGTCTATCAAATTGGCAGGAGTTGTAGAGGAGGGTTCTCCTGGAGCTACATCTGAAGGAAGTATATCAGGAGGAGGTCTATCAGGAGGAGGTATATCAGTAGGCACTACTTCAGGAGGTTTATCCGGGGGAGGTATCTCTGGAGGAGGTACATCAGGAGATGGTAAACCAGAAGAAGCTTCATTAGGACGTGTGTCCAGGGATTTATCTTCCAATGACACATCTAGAGGAAGGATATCAGGAGGTGGTAGGTCTGTAGATGGTATTTCCAGTGGTGCAACAGAAGGTGTGTCAGCTCCCACCTGGGTGGTTGGAACAAACCCAGTGGGTGGAGTATCTGCAGATGAAGCCTTGTCTTTGGGTGGGGTCATTTCTGGGATGGTTGGAACACCAACAGATGGTGGATCAATACTGGTTACCAGGTTGATATTGACAGTCCCAGAGAAGGTGGAGTCTGGAGTGGAGTCAAAGGGTGAAGTCACTGGATCAGACATAGACACCTCCAAGTCACTAGAGCTTCCCAGGACAGGGGGGCTGCTGGATGTATCCGTGTCTGCTGACAGTCCTGCTGTACTACTAAAGTCAGAAAAAGTATCCATGTTTGTAGTACTGATAGTACCACTGACAGTATAGACTACAGAGCTGGGATCAAATGTTGTGACTGAGCTTACACCAGTTCCAGGAAAGTCACCAGCATCTGTGGTGCCAGTAGGCAAAACACTTGAGTCAGTCATGGACATACTGGTAGTCCTACCAATGTCTGCATCGAAGACAGATGTAGTATCAGTGGCAGTATTGGTCTCAACTGTAGCAATACTCCATGGCTCCATGGTCGTAGAGCTAAAAGCTGCATCTGAAGCTGTTAAAGGACTTTCTGTGCTTACATCAGAGGTTAGCGAGTATGTGAAAGTACTGTCTGTAGTGGTAGAAAGGCTATCAGTCATACTGTCAGTTACTATAGTAGTAACTGTAGTACTGTCAGTTAATGTAATAGTACTTTCATCAAATGTAGTAGTGATTTCAACAAATGTAGTGGTACTGTCAGTTACTGTAGAAGTACTCTCAAAAAATGTGGTAGTACTGTCAGAAAATGTAGTCGTACTGTCAGGAAATGTGGTAGCACTGTCAGTAACTGTAGTACTGTCAGTAACTGTAGTACTGTCAGTAACTGTAGTACTGTCAGTAACTGTAGTACTGTCAGCAAATGAAGTGCTGTCAGTTACTGCAGTAGTGGCGTCAGCAAATATGGTAGTGCTGTCAGGAAATGCAGTAGTTCTATCAACAAATTTAGTAGTAGAGCTCAGAGCAGCATTTACATCAGTCTGGGTGCTACTGTAAGTTATAATAAAGGTGGTAGTAATTCTGTCAGTAGTAATAGTAGCGGCAGTAGTACTAGTAGAGTCAGTCACTCCATCTGATGAGGCCGAAGGTCCATCAGATGCTGCTGAGTTAGAGTCACCATCCGCTGTCAGAGAAGAAGAGTTGTGTCTCTTTAGTGAATCTGCTGAACTGATATTTTCTCTCATCTTAATTACAGTAATATTGGATTAAAGTTTCATCCACATGGAGACAGATCTGATTCTGTTAGAAAAACAAAGTTATTAAAGACGGAATCATTTAAAGAAATATCCAGTATATGTCTAAACCAAACAGGTGAAAATGCTGTGAGACATTTGCCAGGCCTGTGAGTGGCACTGTGACCCTGCCATAGAAATACACTAAAAACAAGGATGGCATGAAGAAGGTTTACAGTCAGTCATCTCTGCAATCTCTGCATGTATCCATGTGGACGTAGTCTAAGTTTGGAGACTGTTGCACCTGAACCGTCCAATCAAAAGACAGTGAATCTTCCAGTATTGTTCTGCAGAGACACTTTCTGGATTCCTACAGTTATTCCATTGCAGAAAATACAAACTCCACTGGACAAACCTGGATTAAGACTTGCAGGACTTTTATCTTCAGTTTGAGAGACTTTGTTTCCACATTTGTCCAGAGGTTTGATCGTAAGCTGCTGTTCCATCACTCTGCAGACCCAGAGAGCCACACATTCATGCCTGCAGTGCCTGACCCCTCCGTTTTTGCAACAATGCCATTCATTGCAAACCACCATGGATGACAGCTGGAGGTGGTATTCAACGCAAATCACATGGTTTGTTTAATTCCATCAGACTATTTCATCAAAATGCAATAAGTTTATAATGATTTGATACTGTTTACCACTAGTTCCTGAATGGTATGGATGAATGCTTGATCTGCACATTAAATCAAGGCACCACAGAGTCAAACACAAAAAAATAAAGAAATAAAAGTAATTAAGTAGATAATATGAGATACATGTATAGTCCAACTCTTTATATAAAGTATGAATCTATTTACCTTTTCAGAAAGCAGACATTTCAGAAACACATATTACCAGTTTATATTTTAGACTAGAAGTTAGTTTAGCATTACATGATACAATATCTATATAAAGTCAGTTATACTATATTATTCATATTATTTTGTATACCATGTTTATGTCACTATTTACATTTATATTACTCTATAACTTAGAATAACAGATTTCATTTTATAAAAAATGATGAACTTTGGCTAACTATGCTCTCTCATAATGTGGCAATCTCCCGGGACCTGAGACATAAAGGATCACATAAAGGACAGACACTTTCATCAATCTCCTGCTTCATTTACGCCTGTAATTTTGTCCCTTTTCAGGAACCTTCCAGATCCGTCGCTTGACACAGTAATCACAGCAATAGCCCCGCAAACTGCAGGTTCAATGTTGAGCGTTATTGCTGACATGCATAACCATGGCAACGTAAAATAATGGACGTGTATGTTTAAAACAGATACCTATTAGCTTATGTAAGAAAGCATAAACGAGTCTGAGCAGTCCAGCAAGGGCAAACCTGTCCAACCTGGACAGATACAGGACCAGCTGGAAGAGGTGCATTTGATTTTCACTGCACCTGCTGTGATGGCTACTTACTTACTTTGTGATGGGTATGTTTGATTTCTGTCTGTTTTCTACAGATCTCACTGATGTATAATTAGTGAATAGGAAGATTTCAGATCATCTCAGTGTGTTTCGGGGTATTTCTTCCAACAGAATGTGGTCTGGACACTTAAGACCAGACATGCCCTCGTTTTATCAGCTGTGAAGCAAATGCTAAATATAAATGCATACAAACAATGTTTTTTGTTAAAAAAATTATAACATATTTAGATGGGCCAAACATTTCATCAATTGCTAGTATGCAATAAAGTGTACTTAAACTTTTCAAATATTTACATTTTTATTTGGTGTAGTGCAGCTTCAACTTTTATGAATTTAACATCTGATAAAGCTTTAAAAGTGTAACTTTTGCCTAAAAAATGGTATTTGAGTTGGACTCTGATTTAGTAGTTGCATTTTTCTTGCCCATCAAGTGGCACTGACAGGAAAACAAAGGCAGGGATCTCTAAGGATTGAGGACCGGTGTCCCTCAGGTGTTGAATGTTTCTCTGCTAAAACACACCTGATTCAAAACACACCAATCTCCACAACTTATTGTCAAGGTCTCTTAAATGACTCATTCATTTGACTCAGATGCGCTGCTGAAGAGAAACATCCAACACATGCAGGATACCATCCCTCTAGGACCAGGCTTGGAGATCCCTGACGTAAGCAGTCTGGAAGACTTGTTGATCCAGAGATGGATGCAGTTGGAGTTTAATTGCCGTCCAGTAGAGGGCATGTTGTAAAAAGATTATAAATTCAGAACTGGTCCGGGGTCAGGCCTGAATCTGCTCTCCAGGTGTGCAGAGACATACTATTAGTCATATCTACTCTACAACAACTATCAGCTTAGTTGTCTGTTCTATAGTCTGTAATTATTTTCTGTCACTGTTGCATCTTGTCCCATCCTGAAGCTAACTATCATTTCCAAACATCCATGAGCACCTTAAAAGTCTTTGTACCATCTGCTGTTTGCATAGTTGAGAGAGTGAGAGTAAGGTTTTCAGGTTTATTCAGGGTTGGGGTGTTGATTGGTAAAGTTGTTTTATGGCCAAACAAGTGTGTCTACGTAAAAGGGGTTAGGTGACTGAAAGGTTAACACGGACTAATACAGATTAGGCACACAAGTGCAGAGCATCTGTTGGCGTCTCACTCGCTCTGAAAAGATTAATTTTCAGACTTCACTCCTTGTATGTTGTCATGTATCAGGGTACATGAGATAATGTAGGACAGGCAATCAGCTGGAACTCATCTGGAGAGGAAGAATTGATGTAATAATCACTAAGTTATAGATGTTTTGGCTTCAATATTTAGCTTATTTGTTTCAAACCAAAGTGAGTTCAGCAGCTGATGAAAAGCAATTTTTCACAGGAACAGAAGTGATGCTTACTGGTGGCAAGGTTTGTCTAAAAACAAAAAAACATTTAAAAAATAATCCCAATGATGCAACACTGACAGGTGAACATGCTAACAATGACGACTGACACACAGGTGAACACAGGTAAACAGCTGAATTATTACTTACTGGTTACAGTGTCGGCTACTTCACCTGTAAAAGACAGACAGTGATAGACTTACAGAACAAACACACATACAGGTGCTTACATGATTTTTTTTACTAGTACGTACATGTGTTGGCAGTGCCTTTTGGCAGAGGCAGGTATGATCCTGGCCTCCAGCTGCTGGATCTGAACCCTCTGCGGCAGCGCTCACAGTCTTGTCCATTGGTATTGTGGTCACATGCACACTGCAGCATTGCTTCACGAATCACACACTGAGATGCATGCAGGTTGCACTTGCACCTGAGAAGCAAACGTCAAAGACAGATGTTCCACCTAAACTTAGACCCGCTGATGCTGAAACGTTACAAGAAGTTCAGGCATCTTCTCCAACAACCTTCAAGTATCCTGTAAAAACAAACATTCTGGGAACCTTCAAAGTATGAACAGCTCATGTGAAAACAGACTGTACATATTTAAAAGTAATAATCACCTTTTACACCAGTGGTTCCCAACCTATTTCTCATGAGAACCACTTCAACCAACAGGCAAAAGGTTATGGACCCCAACCATGGTGGAACCAGCTTTCTTTCATTTGCCAGTTTCTTTTCTCTGCTAACATCTGGCTAAGTCCTCTTCGGTCATTTGATCAAAACAAAATTAAGGCAACTATCAGACATCCATTCATGACATAATGCAGGAAAAGACAAAGTTGAAAGGATTGTTATCATGTACCACTCCACTGTTGTAGCTCAACTATCTCACTGACCTACTAAACTCCACTGAATGCACCAAAACTGACTGGATGTACAAGGCTTGGTCTTAAGCCCTGCACTGGGACCATAGACTGTATATAAAAAGATGGACGTAGCCTCTGTGACGTCACCCATAGGTTTCTGAAGAGTTGAATTGAAGCTCGGTGGGCGGTTCTCTTTCTGCACAGCAATCTGAGGCAGATATCTGTTTTTTGTGTCTTATTTTGAGTAATTCTAGTGTATTGATTTAACCTACAAGTCTGACTGTTTTTTTTTTTAACAAGCCATCAGGTTTTCGGTTGTTTATAAGCTCATGTTAAAATTTGATGCAATATTGGCATATTTGTTTTATTTAGGATATTTACACTTTTTTTTAATGTTGATTTTATCATATTCTTCTATTACAGGCCAACTAATGCAATTGTTTTCAGAAAACGGTTCAAATAAACTTGTTTTTATTGACCTTTAATTGCATTGGTGGGAGCAAGGGGTTTGCAGACCTAATTGTCATTACTTATAATTTTTTCCGATATTGGTTTCTCTGCGGATTTTTTCAAACTCCATTTCCTTTCTTATTTCAATTCCGACGGGGAAGCAGTGGCTAGAGTATTGGCTTCTGCAGGGTGTAGTTCTTTTTTACTTTGGTTACAGTGTAGGATTATTCAGCAAAAACTACAAAATGGCGGCACCCATCTTTTTTTCTTTTTCTTTTGTTGTTTGTTGGTTGGTTAGTTCCCACTCCCGTCTGCTCCCGTTAACTGTTTATCCTGTACAGTCCCAATCCCATGATTGACTGTGATTGAGTAAAATTGACTCCCATCCTGTGGGAATCTTGCAAGAATCCTGTGACCCATGGGTTTCCTGAAAAAATGTCAGCCTCTAACACACATGCGTGAGCGCGTAGGAATGAGTGAGACAGGCAGTGGTTCCAGACAGTAATCTAATTTTAGTGGGAGTGGATTGGAAAAGGATTTAAAAACTAGTCTTGTGCAGAGCTCCAGTGTGGTCTAATATGTAGATTTTCATCTTTGATTGAGGGTGTATGTTTTTATGATATGTGGGAAATTCTGATTTTGCTTTCAAAACTCAGCATTTTTGTTCTCCAAAAACACTATTTGCATTTGAATTAAACAGTAGAACCCACTGTCTTAACACTGGTCTTAATCTATGCCCATGTCTATGAGGAGTACTCAAGGAGTGTGGGGTACCAGATTCTCTTTTAAGGACCCTCTGGTGCCAGTGGATCCAGTATCAGAACTTGGTCCACACTGCCAGACTGCTAGATTTGTTAATGTGACCTAAACTTGAAAGTGACCAAACCAGAGTCCCTTTTAAATTTATTGCCTCTTTTCCATCAGGATCAGCTTGTCTCAACTTAACTTGTCTCAACTCATCTCAGTTTGGTCCTGTTTCTTTTCCATTACAGTTTAGTACCAGGTCTAAAATGGACGGGGTTTGTGTCAAATTGCTGGGACATCAGTGATGTGCACGACAAGCTCTACAACAACACAGCACCTAGAGGCAATCTGCTACTTGGTCTGTGGCTTGCCGGTTGCTGACCATAAATTGCATCCATTTGTTGGAACCACTTCCAGTCCTGTCTATTTCATCCACTCCGATCATTGTTGTTCTTGACCTGCCGATAGTCCTTTCTTAGCTTTTTCAGCTTCTCTCGACACTGCTGAAAACTCCTTTGCTACCCGTAGCCATTGAGTCAGAAAGCTCTTTATAGATTTTATAGTGTTGCTCCATATTGTTCCCTCTGTATCCTTTCCTCAGAAACCAAGCAAAGAAATGTCTCCACCTCAGAGTTGGACCACGGAACAGACTTTTGCTGCAGCATTGCTTGTCACATAATGTAAACAACTTGTGAGTTGGAGTTGCTCTTCCAGTGATGTCACTCTCTGACCCTGACCTCTGATTGACCGCTGCCCTGACCAATAGCAGCATGCAGTCTGGCGAAGTCACACACAACCCGACTCAGCTCACTTAGAACCTGGGCTGAAGAGTGACAAAAAAGTAAACCAGTAAACAGGTAAAAAAGCCTAGTGGAAAACCCTACAAACCAAGCTGAGGCGAGTTGAGTTGAGACGAACTGATACTCATGGAAAAGTGCAAATTATGTTCTGTAAAAGTTTTCATTGACTAGTTTCGTTCTTCCAGTTGGTACTTAATGTCTCTTTGCTGGACACTGTAAAATCCTGATCACATGGAACAATAAACAGAACGTCTTCAGGTCACTCAAGAACTTTAATATCCTGAAAAGAAGAATTCCAATTGGCCACCATATGAGCTCTAAACTTTTAGATGTATGCTGTCAGATTTCAGACTGGAACAACAGTTTGTGGTTACCTGCAGTGATGCTTAGATGTTAGAGTGGAGCTAGTTCTTGGTTGCTCACCTTGCAGGAACATCAATGTTGGACACAGCATAGAAATACTTCAGTAGGTTGTCTCTCTGGACGTAGGTTCCTCCCAGTGCTGGGCGGAGGAGACGTAGACGGAGGTTGGTGAAGGTGAAGAAGTCTCTGAGCCCCTTCATGGTTTCCATCCGGGTGTACAAGGCATCCGTATTGATTAGTTTTGGACCAGCAAAGACACCAAATCGAGCGCGCACCTCAAACACAACATTCTTCTCCTCCTGTTGGCCAAGCAGAGTTTTAGTTTCATCATCAACCTGCAGATGTTAGTAAGACCAGTATCCAGTGGCTCACCTTGGCTCCAACCCAACGGGAGTACTGCTCAGTGCAGATGACCCGGGTTAAGTTACTTGGTGCTAAGTCAGAAACTTGTTTAGGTGACATGCCAAAGGCCTCGAGACAGTCATCAGCGTAATACTGATATGGCTGCCATGTTGCTCCTGAAATACAAACACAAAGAAATTCAGCTATGTTCACACTGCAGGCCTTAATGCCCAATTTCGGTTTTCTGGTCAAATCCTATTGTTGTGCTTTGCTTTTTATTTTACATTTAAATGCAGACTGCTGTGTAAACTGCTTACGTTCCTAAAGTGACCTGCATGCTCAGTTGAATCTTAACAATGGCATGCACAGAAAAGTGTTTACAGAAAAAAATTGCAAAGGTAACCGCTATTCTCATTTACGGGCTTCTGTTAATAACAGCATCTGTTGGCAGTCCGTACATTTGTGAGCAGTAAATGGCAAAAAGGTTGACAAGGAGAAAGAAAGGTAATTTTACTCTGCTGTCCCTACTTGGTGCAACTGCTGTAACATCTGTACAACAGAGTGTGTGGATCAGAGCCAGGAGTGGTGGGATCAGGATGGTAGGTAGGTAGGTTTGCAAAGGTGGAGTTCTTCCAAAACTTTACCAAGAAATACCCTTTCAACACATTACCTGAAGACTTTTGAGGCACACCACATCATTTGGGAGACTCATCATTCTGAGAAAATGAGTAGAAGTGGGGCTGTACTGGTTACAACAGGGGTGGGTTACTAACCTTTACTAACTTGTCTGGCATTGCCAAATCCTCTGTTTATCATGTTCTCATTGAGGATAGAGGCCCGGCTACCATCCATTTTTGTTTTGCTCTAAACAAACCAAATGTTTCTGGTTTTCCAAAAGATGCCGGAAATGAAAGAAAAAGCACACTTTTGCCACTGGAAGCTGCTATTTCATCAACCAGAATGCTAACATAAAGATGCTGGTTAAAATATTCTATTACAACATGAATTAATAGTAAACAAGAAAAAATAATAGTTGGCAGAATGATATTTGAATTACGAGTGTAGTTCAGTTTGGTTCACAATGGATCAGGGTATCATTGGGTATGCATATGTGGTCCTTGAAGATGAGGATATTGAGCCTCTTGGACAACCTCTACCAAATGAAACACAGTCCTGATTAATGATATAGGAATGTAACAAAAACATGAGAACAGCACCGTCCAATTTAGAGCTTTGGATCATTTCTCCACTTGAAGCCAACCACATAAACAAGGTGCCATATGAGAACAGAAACTCTGCTGATTACAGAGATGTCTCTCTCATCACTGTGGGACAGAAACTCTGCAGCTAGCTGCCACAATCACCAATCATGTCTTATTCCATCTTTAAAAACTCTGCTAATGTGTCTCCTGTGACTTAGCTGGAAATTAATCAGGAAGGTCCTGCTGGTTTCCATGGAGATAAAGACAACTTTAGGGTTTTAACCCTTCCTATCATGTTGGGCTATGTTGGGCTTTAAGTCTTTCCGGACCCTCATGGTGTTTCTAAGGTCTGTCCCTGGATTCTCTTGATTCTTACAATTGATAAAGGTGTCCATCATCACGATAAGGCAACAGCTTCCTGAGATTTTTACCTGCATAACACTTTGGTTAAAACATCTGGAAAGCAGCACAGCATCACTTTTTACCTTCTACTGAAGCAGTTTATAATCAAATGTTTCCTGCTACATCTGGTTTTCACTTAAAGTTGTTTTCTTTTAGGAGGAGATAAATTCACTGCTGTGTTCCATGTGAATTTACTCGGACACAGTGACATCCTTATCCTGGCACTACTGGAGCTTTCTGTAGAGACCACGATAATGCATACAACACTTGTAGCTGTGAAGATATACTACATACTACAAACAAGCCTCATTCAGAAGGGTTAAGTACAGGTAGTACAAATATAAAGGGTTTTTACCCTTTAACCTCTTAAGGCCCAAGCAGTTTTTTAAACATGCAATTTTTTGATTCACCTTGTTATTTGGGCTTGTTTGAACCCAATTAGATTTAAAGAATCATGTTCTGATGTTTTGTACTTTTAGAGAACAATGATGTCCACATATGTGGACTTGTGGACATAAGAGGTAAAAAGTGCTGTTCATGAATGTGGTAGAGGTGGATTTGCAGGGATGTTGATGAATTTCTTTAAAACATTATTGATGTCGCTGTACATCTATAAACATCTCCTGCAGATTTGGCATTTCGAATAAGAAAATTAATAATTTTTATGATATTTTGAGCTATGCCTCTCGTTCATGTGCCCTGTAACTATGAGCTAAATATTGATCACCAGACGCAGGAAGAGTGCGGGAAGACACACTCCTTTCTTGCTGGGAGATGTTACCTCTACCCCCCACCCCCCAGCTCCCCAAGTCACCTTTGTCCAAGGACTTTTCCAGCACCATGCTGGTTGGTCGGCCGTACTCAAAAGTGATGATAATGTCATCGACCACCTCCAGAGTCTTGTTCCAGGAGAGAGTGATGTTAGCCAATAGGGGCTCAGGATACCTGGACCATGTGATGGTCTGCCAGTAGGTGATGAGCCCACCCCTCTCCCTGTCTCCCATCAGCTGAGGAGGATGGGACAAGTCGGGGCTGGAGGCATCACACTCATCACTGCACAGGTAGGGATTCTCCTGTATACACACACACAAATAACATAAACCAACGTCAAATAAAATGGCAGAAGCATCACACAGGGGTTTGAGTGTGAGGTGTCTCTGTTTCTACACTGCATACTGTTCCCACTGCATACTTCAAATCTTTTTGATCTCAGACAGCAAGGGATGTAATGTTGGAGGCTCCGAGCTGCAGATGATGACAGGACGAGACTCGTGTGACAAACCCAACCACATGTCTCACAGAAACAATGCTTGTGAGAACATGAGGGTTCCACCTTATGTAACAAAGCTTCAGAAGCTCCTGCAGGAAGAAACCTGGACGGCATCGTGTTGCCTGATTAGGTCCACAGAGAATGGCCGCGCTGTCTCAAGCACATTGACAAACAGGTACCAGGTAAAACCACCTGTTGGACTGAGCCAGTGTCAGAAGCTGGTCCCTTCAATGCGTCTGGGTCAGTATGG
Source organism: Telmatherina bonti (assembly GCF_933228915.1). Lineage (NCBI taxonomy): Eukaryota > Metazoa > Chordata > Actinopteri > Atheriniformes > Telmatherinidae > Telmatherina > Telmatherina bonti. The sequence goes on from NC_136611.1 coordinate 34,993,734, forward strand.
GACATGTTGGTATGCATTTTTAACTTTTCCCCACACAAAACATAGGAAGGGTACCAGAATGTATGACCTGTCCTAGTTTTTGGACCCACCTTTGGGGTTCCAATCTTATCAATTCAACTCAAAAGGTTGGAGATTGATGCTCTGCTATCATTTAAAAATATACATTGACAAGGCAAGAAAGAACAGAAACTGAGGGATCAGTCTGCTTCGTTGTTTTTATGTCGTCTTGTTCGATGCTTCTATGACATCTTGCTGTTACGTAGATGTTGCTGTACATCCAAATGCCATCTGGCCGATACAATATCTGCTTGGTAAGGGAATGGTTGGCTTGTTGATGTGCAACAGAGACCAAACAAAGCACCTACGCAGGTCTCAGAAACTGCAGACCAGGGATGGGCAGCTCTTGTTCTTGACAGCTGCAGTAATGCAAGTGTTGGGAGTTTCCCTGCTGCAACACACCTGGCTCAGGTCAACACATAATTAGCAGACTCGTGCGAAGTTTTATGTTCAGCTCTGTGCAAGTCCACTAATTAAGTCTGAGTCAGGTGAGTTGCAGCAGGGAAACTAACATTTGCAGGACTGCTGTGAGGACCGGAGTTGCCCACCCCTTTTCTAGATGCCCTGGCCCTTGGAGGTCCATCAAACCGAGCCGATGTCAGAGTTTCTGGACCCTCTTGAACTTGGAGGTTTGTCAAACTGAAGAGGTCTGAAACACTCTGGACCTGTTGGACTGACCGGCCAGAAACCATCTGAGGCAGACTGAGACATATTGCCGACCTGTTTTCCATGTAATCTGCAGCTACAAGCATGAGAAGAGCATGTGAACACAGCTAAGCGAAAGAGTATGATCCATGTATGGCGACAGATCAATGGTGACTCTAATCTGATCAGTGAGGCTCATCCTTTAACCTCAGCTGCTGCTGCCAACTGTCACACTGCGGCTACATGACTGAACTGACTTAACTAGCCAACACTAACCAGCCGCAACTAACCACACACAGACCCCCGGCCCTCTCCCCACTCAACTGATCAGGTTCAAAATGTTCTGAAGGGATCATCAGGTTTTATTCATCATTGTATTTCTAGCTTTAACTGAAAGCATCCACAGACCAGTCACATGATTCCTCTGATTACATAACGATTAATCATCTAAAACTTAGCACAGAAAATAAGGAAATTTGTGTTTGCTACATTATTTCTCTCTTTTACTGATATGCAATATTGTTGCAGGATATATTGTTGGAAAACATGATTAAAGGCAGGTATAAATAGTAAGAATGGTGCTTCTGTGGAATGAGCAACTCAGCTAAAAGTGGGAGAAAAACACCTAAAATGTGGCGAAACCTCCTGCAATATTCTCTTGTTGGTGGATGATCGTTCTCTCCCACAGTGAAATCATGGGATCACCACTGGCTCCAGAATCTCATTCCAGCATGTCTGCCTGGGAGTAAAAAAGGCATATTTTCAGGGGGCATTACCCACATGTTTATCTCATTTAGTTGGGAGATCATTACAGGCTTTCCATGACTATGTGCTGAAGTGTCCTTGGGCAAGACATCAAACTCCAAGTTGTCCTCCAATGTGCCTGTTGTATGTAAGTCGCTTTGGACAAAAGAGTCTACTACATGACTGTAGAATAGAATAGAATAGAATAGAATAGAATAGAATAGAATAGAATAGAATTTAGCTCATTCCACAGATGCATGATCCTTACCAGTAGTGCCTTGTTTTAGCAGTGAATAATCCGGCTAATGTTATGTAATACAACATGTTCATTCATTATCCTAACCGCTTAGTCCAATTAGGGTCGCGGGGAAGCTGGAGCCTATCCCAGCAGTCTTTGGGTGAAAGACAGGGTACACCCTGGACAGCTCTCCAGTCCATCACAGGGCCTCACAGAGACAAACAACCACTCACGCTCACACCTTTGGGCAATTCAGACTAACCAATTAACCTAACATGCATGTCTTTGGACGGTGGGAGGAAGCTGGAGAACCCAGAGAAAACCCACGCATACACGGGGAGAACATGCAAACTCCACACAGAAAGGCCACTGTCCAAAACCCCGCCCCAGCAACCCTCTTGCTGTACAGCCACAGTGCTAACCACTATGCCACCGTGCAGCCTGCCATGTTGATTATGAATATTGTGATTTTTTCAATTACTTTATGATTAAGCACATGATGACATAATGTGATCACGGTAGCGACATCATGATGTAATTTGTGTGATTATCCTCATTTTTAACTATCTGTCAAATCCAGTGTTTTTACAACAGATGGAATCAATAATTAACCTTCAGTTTTTTACTTTATTACCATTGCCTTTATCAATAATTGAGGCAGAACTTTAGTTTCCCAAAGGAACAATTAGACCCACAGCAGGACACATGAGCTCTGTGTGAGTTCGGTGGTGCCCAAACCGAGGCTCAGGACTCCTGCAGGAGGTCACCGCATGGCTGACAGTTGATCATTTTCTCTCTATTTTTTCTTTTAATTATTGATCGACATGAATACATATGAACCTTCGGGGGAAATGCTTCCCTCTGCAGCGATAAACCTCTCAGATCGTCCTCATCTAGTCTAATTAGCTCAGAAATTCAGACCCCCTCAAGCAGATGGAGCTGGTAGTTTTTCTGCTTCTACAGTCAGAAGACGCTGCTCTTACTGTTGAAGAGGAAACATGTTTTTAGAAAAACTGATTAACCTAAATGTCAGCTCAGAACTCCAATCTTTAATGTACTGAAACTCTTCAAGCTTGAACTCGGAGTTTGGTGGAATCAGCAGCAGTTTCCGTCCTGGATCGTTTGCTCAGAAAGCCTTGTTCGTTTGAGGGAGAGGATAAGCACAACTGGATGTTATAATTACTTGGTTTCACAACTAACTAAAGTAGAAATGTCACAATAAATTAATACTACAGATATCTTAATATCATTACTTTTCACAAAAGATTATCTCTGTTTTATCAGCAGCGACTTGCACATGGACCAAGAACGACGTCAGACAACATCTGTGTGTTTCTGCTTGTGTCGCTCTGTTTTCCTTCTGTGCAGGAAAACATGAGCAGCAGCAAATCTAGTGATTTTTTGGGATTGTATTGGAGACTCATGAAGACAGACGTGAAAGCCCACACTGTTTTTATGAGCAGCAGCACTGCCCCTCCCCCGCCCCAAGGAGCTTGTTGGAGGCCTGGGGTGTTGGAGACTACAAACACATCACATCAGCCTTTTTGATTCAAATCCTGTTGGCTCAGAAAGTCCACTTCATTTGGGGAACTGTGAACACTGCAAACAAATTCTGATTCGGACCAAAGAAGCAGACTTGGTCTTCCTACAAACGCAGGTCTCGGTCTGTTTCAAGTGGACCAAATACATGAAGCGGACCAAAAAAGAAAGTCACTTTCTCCATGTGGCGTGGCATTGCTTTGTGGGTAAATCCATAGCGATGGCGCTAAGGGTCCTCTGCCTCGTCTGTTCATACTGCGACCATTGTTGCAGTGGATTTCTGCAGTATACTTGCATAAGACACGATAAAAACCAAAACAGTAGGTTGAGGAAACTGAGTTTTCTTCTTCACGCGGCCCTTGTCCTCTCTTTTGCTAAATACTGTGCAGCGCCACCTTTGGTGGAAATGGGGATATATTATTGTAATGGTTTGGCTGGTTTGACCAAAGTGCAGCATGAACACCATCTGATGACTTTATCCTGACCCACTACAGCATGATGCTGTCACCACCGTGTTCAACTGTGGGGATAAGACCTGCAGCTGAGACGCAGAGCTGTTGTAACATGAAGATCGGATTTATCGCTGTTCTTCCAGCACATTTGCTGCTCTGCAGAGAATAAATACTGGAACGTCTCTTAGACTCTTGATCTCTGGTACTGAACTGTTTACTGGACAACTCAAAACAGGTTTAACCATTTTCAAACCAAACTGGCGTGTTAAAAAAAAGCCACTGAAGCCACATTTTCTCATTGTTTGTGAGTGTTTCAGCTGAAACTGAACCAGATCTTCGTCCCTGTGGGGTCTGAGTAGCTCTGCAGGACAGGAAACTCATTTGTGATCACCTGTGTGTGTGTTCAGGTGTGTGCTTGGTGCATCAGACTAACCAGTGTGCAGAATCTTTCAGGTGGGTTTCCACAGGTGATGCCTGGGGGGTCGACTCTGATCTGCATGAACTCCTTCATGTTGGTTGGGGGGGGCTGACACGGGAAAAACTCCCACGCCGATCCTGACTCCGAACTGAGGAGAGAGCGGCAGACGTCGAACTGACTGCTGATCTGAGACCAGCATGCCGGCAGCAGCAGGACACCGAGGATGAGGTGGACATGGAGTGGGGGGGGCCGACTGAGGCGAAACATGGTGAACAGTCAAATGAGCAGGAAGTTCATCTGCTCCCTCATTTTGTCCCCATGAGATCAGTTTCTCAGTGTCTTCTCCAAATGGACAACTAACATAATAATAAGGGGATCACTGTGTGGTTGTCATGACAATCCGGTGAGCATCAACATCCAGTCATTGTAGAGATGTTCTGACCCATTCAGGCCTGAAACAACAATAGAACCAGTCCGAACCTAAAACCAGAAAAAGGAAAAAACAGATTAGACAGATTAGAAATATTTAGGGATTCTGGAGAAGAGGATCTGTGGGACAGCTGAACCTCAACTTCAGGAGGAGTTTTCATCCTGCTAGTGGAGCCGCAGACCACCACTGCACCCTGCAGGGTCTTGGAGGGTACACGGAAGTTCACCCATATGTGCTTTGTGGACTTTGGAAAAGACAAACTGTGTCTCTTTGGTAATCTTTGGAGAAGGCTTCAAAAGTTTGGGGTACCAGACCCTCTGTATGACCCGTGTGATAGGCTGGTCCTCATTGCAAGCTGATCATTTCCAGTGAGGGTTGGATTCCGCTAAGGCAACCCTTTGTCATCAGTTCTGTTTGAATGTTTTATGGACAGAATTTCTAGGCCTAGCTGGAGTATGTAGTAGGTTCACTTTGGTGAATTCATGATAAGGTCTCTGCTTTTCCCGGAGGATGCGGTTTTATTTGTGTCATCAGGTCATAATCTTCAACTCTGGAATGCTTGCAGCCAAGTAATGAGCGGCTGGGATGAGGACATCATGGTGCCAGCTGGAAAAAAAGGTCGGCAAAGAGGTCCTGCCTCCAGCAGAGGTAGAGTGGAACGGGACAGGAGGATTAGCGCTGATGCAGACTTTGGACTGTCGGAGTGAAGAAGGAGCTAAGTCAAAAGGCAAAGCTGGCATCTTACCAGCTGATCTACATTTCTTCCCTCGCATGTGGTCACGAGCTGTCACGGGCAAAGGGTCTCCTTCAGATACAGGGTGAGGAGCTCGCTCATCCAGAGGGGCTCAGAGTAGAACCACCGTTCCTCCAGATCGAGACAAGCCAATGAGGTGGCTCGGGCATCTGGTTCGGATGTCTCCTAGATCCCTCCCTGGTGGAAGACCCTTAACACGCTGTAGAGACTAAGTCTCAGCTGGACCAGGATCTTCAGGGTCAACCTGGATGAGAAGAAATACCAGGGGAAAGAGAAGTCTGTGCCCCCATACCTCAAGCCCAGATAAGCGGTAGAGAATGGATGGTTGGATGGATGGAAGAAACTGTTTAGAAACATGAAAACTTTCCAGACCTCAGAATAATACAGTTGACTGGAGAATCAACAAGCTTAAACTCATTTTATAGCTTTTGTGGAACATTTAGGACGTGAACTTTGAACCCAGTTTGAAGCAAGGAGAACAACGAAGTCACAGCTCAGCTGTGAACCGCTGAACAGTGAGAGGCTTCCTGCAGGGGAGTCCAGGTGTTTTAACGTCTTGTATGAATCTGTTACTGAGCGTTCTGTCGCCTCTAAAGATGAAAACAGCCGCTGCTCCTTCATCCTCTGTTTGTTTATTTGTTTGTTTGTGTGAACTGATGAAAAAGATGATTGAACTGAGACACAGAGGACTGATGCCTTCACATTTTTCATCTTCTTTATTAAAACATTTCTCTTCAACCTCCTGTACAAGTCTGATCCCCTGAACTAGAATCTGATCAGTTTGGCAGGATCTGTTACCGTCGGAGGCACCTGCACAGGTGTGATTCGGCTGTAACTCCGGTTCACATGCACGCGGTATTTAGACCCTGAGCTGCAGCATAACGGAGACTCCAGAAGCAGGAGCTTCATGTGCTTCAAAAACCTGTTTTAGCCTCCAAACAGGTGAAATACCTGAGAAGACCACACAAAGCACTGCATGTGAACAGACCCTGTAAATCCAACCTGCTCTGATAGCATTTACACTTACCTGTCTTCCCCTCACCTGTCCGTCTCTCTCTGGGGGTCTTCAGGTTAATTCTTCATAAGCTGATTACCAGTTCTTCCTCCTGTTGCCCCTCTTCTCTGCTGTCTCTCCTTTCTGTTTACTTTTAGTTCTCTCCCTCCGGTTTAATCCCTTACTTCTTCTGCTCTTCTTTCGTTTCTTTTAATCCATTTACTCCTCCTC